>NC_139227.1:103464365-104019418 GCF_055691185.1 Crinia signifera
TCAGGTCCGGCTTCCTGGCAGTGATCCGGTTCTTACCCCGCCCCGCTGCCGTTGCATAGCCCCCACTGCACAAACAGCTACATTTACTAAAGCTGTGATGTTGCCCATAGCAACCAGATTCTATAATTTTTTAGGATGCAATAGAGAAATGATATACACAATCTGTTCGTTGCTATAGGCAACATCATTTTATTTTTCATTTTTAGAACCTTTAGTAAGTTCACCCCACAGTGCAAAGACTACAGGTGGGATAATACACCAGGTAATACACCCCGCTTACCCTCCTACGTCTGGGCGAGGAGCAGCGGTGATGGGGAGTGCAGGAAGAGAGGGTCAGTCACATGACTGCAGGAGGAAACACATGGTGATATAGATCACTGCAATCTGGAGCTGCGGTTATTGCTTGTGCCTCGCTGCCTGGGAACTAGATACAGGTTACGGATACTCAGGAGCGAGAATCCCCCAGATTCAGGAGAGCATTAACGTAGATTTCTGCCTCCACTAGAACAGTGAAAGAGATCCAGGGTCGGGGATAAATGCATTGTCGGACAGGTACTGAAGCACATGCAGAATAATCTTAATTGTGCAGATAAGCAAAAAGGTCGTCAATATAAATCAGCAGTGGGCCCGATTTATGTCTGTATGGAATTTCTGACAAACATACCTCCCAACAGTCCCGATTTTATCGGGACAGTCCCGATTGTCAGGGCCTGTCCCGATGTCCCACCCATGGGTGGCAGTGACCCGCGGTGTGGGGGGGCTGTTGGGAGTCCCCCCTGTCAGCTGCTAAGCAGCGGGGAATAAACGCTGTGCGCATGCGCACAGCGTCTATTCCCGCAGCCAGGGGACTGGGGGCATGGCTAGAGGCTCACAGAGCCTCTGGGTCATGCCCCCATAGCGGCAAAATGGGGGCGTGGCCTCGCGGAAGAGCCGCGAGTATAGGCCACGCCCCACAATTAGGCCACACACCCCCTGCCGAAGTTCAAAAGTTGGGAGGTATGCAAACTCAGGGGTAGATTTATTAAGCTCGGTTAAGTGATAAAGTGTTTGGTTTTTATCACCGGCCAATCAGCTCCTACCTATCATTTTTCAAACCCAGCCTGTAACTTCAGTTGATCTTGAGCTGATTGGCCGGTGATAAAAACCATACAGTTTTGCAGCCAGAGGCCTCTGTAGGAGATAGATCCTCGCTAATGCTAACGCTAGGCCTTGGATCACCATTGCGACCACCTGATGGTTACAGGCACCGCCCAGCCTGTGGAAGATGAACCCTGCTCAGGCTGACTGTTGGATCTGGACACCGTGGTCCATGAAGTCCCCTGGGCACCATCACTCCTTCAATACGGCGGCATAGCTAACATGGGGCTGCCAGAGACATTGTAAGACCTGCTTTGTACCTGCACGGACCCCAAACATAATGTATTATATACAATCATCTAGCTTGCGTATAAATATGAATCAGGCCCAATAACTTTTATTGGATAAAGGAAACAAAAAGCAGAAACATCTACTAGAGATGTCCACTCTGCACCTTCATTTCCTGCCAGGTACAAGCCCTCAGGTCCGGTGACGGAGTATCCGGAGAAGCCAAATACCGGAAGTACGGGAGCAGATCACATTGGAATAGGAGAGCGCTGGGTAATACATGTCACTTATAAATGTGCTGTATTAACTGTAACTTCCCTATGTGTAATCAGAACAAAGATCAGAGCGGAGAATGGGGCGAGGGGGGGGGGGGGGGGGGGTCGGGTTATTACAGCACAATGAGAGGCATCCCAGTGATAATATCTATTTTAATAACTTGCACGCTTGAGATGTCTAACACAATGTTTCTATGTGAGGTTGGCTTGTCAGGAAGATGTGTATGTAACGTGGACGGGAATAATGTGGAGAGACGGATTTCGCTGCTCATGTACTTTGGGAATGAGAAATGACACTAGTGCGGAACCCTCTACATGGAGATCACAATTCATATAACTGTTCCTTCCCATACTCACAGCACAGGTCTGAACCCCCAACAGGACTCAATGGGGGAAATTTACTAAGATGGGAGTACTGTTGCACATCGGATGTTGCTATGGGCAACCAAACAGAACCTACTTCTTATTCATTTAGTACCCTCTAGAAGATAATAGATAGTATCTGATTGGTTCCCATAGCAACATCCCATGTGAAATAGAAAATTCCCCCAATGGCTGCAATATACCCCCTTAGCTTGATATAACGAAATCCTATGACATACCTCCCAACACTCACGATTTCAGCGGGACAGTCCCGATTCCCGGGTCCTGTCTCGCTGTCCCACCCGCGGCCGGAGGTGTCCCGCTGCGGGGGGGGGGGGGGGGCAGTTGGTAGCCCCCCCCCCCCCCCCCCCCCCCCCCCCCCAATTTGACTGAATAGACGCTGTGCGCATGCGTACAGCGTCTATTCCCGGCTGAAAACGGGGACTCGGCTCATTTGCATAAGCCACACCCCTCATTTACATAAGCCGCTCCCCTTTTTGGACGCTCGCGCGGTGTCCCTATTTCTGCAGCTACAAAGTTGGGAGGTATGCTATGATCCCTCTGCATGTTGAGCAGCTATAGAATAAGGGGTATATACCCCAAGACCTTCCATCATAAATTACCAATGCATGCTTTAATTATGTCACTCACGTTTATTAACCAAAATGATCAGACGATATTGGTGAATGTGAATGGAAGAAGGGGGAATAACATGTAGAGAATAAAGCCCAAATAATTAGATTTTCTTTTTAGACTGTTAAAGATTAGTAATTCTCAGTGTTATGTGACTACCATGGTAACCAATCTTACATGGCACATGATGTGGTGAGCAGAGAGGCTTTGGATCACCTTCAGAGCTCTGCGCACACTGTGAAATTTTCCTTCTCCCCCTCTGCCATCAAGAACTGTGAGTCGGTGTCTGGTAGCCAAAGATGTTTTCCCCTCCAGAGAAATTTTGAGAAAGAGTTTTTGTAGAGGGACACCTCAGAAATAAAGACTATTATATGCATTTTTAATTGTGACAAGCCCGCCGTGGCCACTGCCCGCTAATCGCGCTCATGCACATTGAAATGCCATGGCTACAAATCTGCCGCAGTCCGTCACTGCCTGTAAATAAGATATATACAACATGTATGGCATTCTAATGTCACAATTCCGACTCCTCGCGTTCTATTAATAGTGTGATACCATGTGTTACAAGATTTATGGAGTCCATCATACATTATACTATTAGATATATATACTGCCTTTGTTGTCATATCAGAGGCGTGACAGCAATTAGGGGCAGCATTTGCTGCAATCGGGGGGGGAGGTTGCTGCAGATGTACGTACAATTCTCATCTGATCATCATTCCTTCTGAGATTATGCTGTAGGGGTGAAGATCTAACACTAATCAGGTTTCGGCTGCCCGCAAGACCAATCACGTTCCTCCATGTACCGGGCAGGGGAAATGGTCCCGGTTGCTGGGATACTGGAGCAATCATCTACCGTGGGGGGCTCCTAAACCACTGACACAATGAGAGTAGGCTCAAAGTAAACTGAGGGGGAGGATGAGACGATGAAGAGCTCCTCACATCCCAGTGCTAAGGGATCACACTCTGTTCTTCATGCATCTCAGTGAGGCCTTAGACAAGGGAATCAATACAATCTTCAATCGCTTCTAAGGACACCGCGCAATGTTCTCCGGGAAGATGGGAGGATGAATCTTTTTTTTACTAACAAGCCTCTCACTCAGGATACGGAAACAATAAGCCGGACCATAGACACTAGGAATGAATACATATATAATACACGTGATGCTAGTGTAAGTGTAAGCTCCTGTACACAAGGCATGAACATGATATCATTCATCGGCCACATCCAGGAGTATCGCTGTCATATACTGTAGACCAGTGGTCTCCAACCTCAATTGGACGTGAGCTACTCCAGACAAAAAAAAACTCCAGAAGAGCTACTAAAATTGTTGAAATTGCCTAATAACTGAAAACGTGCCTCTTACACATTGTGCCACACACTGCGATGCTAATTACACATTATACCACACACCATAATGTCCCTAACACAATATGTCCCACAGTAAGGTTTCTGATTAATTTTAAATTATCTGCTCATTGCCAGGGGTTACATGGTATAAGATCCAGCTTTGGCGAAAGCTGCATCTTTCTCCATGTGGATTCAGCACTAAGCGCTCTGGCACTTTCGGGTAACGATGCTGCGCTGTGCTCCCTTTCAGACACTAGAGGTAAAATATGACCTCTAGCGTCCTTCTCCGAGGTAGAGGAGTGCGGGCGAAGGAGGCGGGTGGAAGAGAGGGAAGGGTGAGCAGAGGAGAGGGACAGGAGAGCAGAGTGGTCAAGCTACCAGCAGTTCACGAGTGACAAATTGGTGACCACGGTTTTAGAGGGTTATTCAGTAAGGATCTCAAAAGCAAAATCTTTCTCAAGGATAAAACCATGCTGCACTGCAGGTGGGGCAGATGTAACATGTTCAGAGAGAGTTAGATTTGGGTGGGGTGCATTCAAACTCAAATCTAATTTGCATTGTAAAATTAAATATTTACCTTGCACAGAAACAATATATATAAGAGAACTCACCCAAATCTAACTCTCCCTGCACATGTTACATTTTCTCCACCTGCAGTCAGGGCCGGTGGAAGGTTACTTGGCACCCTAGGCAAAAAATCTGCCTGCCCCCCACACCATGACCAGCCGGGGGGGGCGTCCATCACCCGCAGTTTGCCGATGAGGACTAGAAGGGGGGGCAGCGGGTCCCGGGGGGGGGGGGGGGGGGACGTCACTCGCAGAGTGCACGACGTGCGGGCACCTCCCGCTAATCAGATCCACGGCATGGGGCTGTGGGGGGGTGCGGGGGCCTCCGCCAATTGGATCCACGGGCGGGCAGGGTGTTGCTGACAGGGGCGGGAGGTGGGAGGACGGGGAGAGGGTACAGTCCGGCTCACCTGCTGTGATGAATAGCTGCTGGTACTTGGCAGCCTCCTCCTCCAACTCCGACAGGTGGCTGCAGCTCAGTACTGCCCTCCAGTGGCCGTTGCCCTAGGCAAATGCCTGAAGATGTCTAGTGGTGGCGCTGGCCCTGCCTGCAGTGCAGCATGGTTTTGCCCATTTGAGAAAGATTTTGCTTTAGAGATCCTTATGGAAAAAAACCCTCTAATCACGCCTGTCTCATCTGCGCTTTATCGTGTATGCGGGGATGTTCGTGATATCAGCTGAGTTTAATGAAGGCCATATTCAGATGAAGAAACTGCTCCTGTCATAGATCCGTTGGAAGTCTCAATGGTGCGCCCATGGTGGCATGTCACTCATAACCGGGGCTGTTCCATTGGGCAGAGGCTCAGAAAGAGGACACCTCGGTGCTGGCACAGTACAGCACACACATAAAGAAGGCCAAATCTGTATAGAACCACTCCAATCACTATGGCAATAAGCGCAAGGGCTGGCACAGCAGCGTCCTCCTCTGAACCAGCCCATTATGGGCAAATAAAGGAATCAGCCTCCAATACTGCCACTTATTATGGACATTACATATGGCCTGAGACTACCAAGCCTTTATAGGCTCATACCCCTGTAATGATATATAGCACGGCGAACGGAGCAAAAACTCCCAGGTGAGGCAATAAAGTGAAGGCTTATCATAGTTCCAGAACTATGATAAGGGCCACAGTGGATGTTCAGCTCACATTCGGACTCCCTGGTTCTGCTGCTGCACAAGAGGGACAGCTAGTGATGTCAATGCACTCCAGCCGAGAAGCCTGGGGTACAGTATGCCCTGCACCCCCCTTAATCTGGCTATGCTAGGTGAGCAAGCGTTCATGCCTGCTGCTAAACTGGCACACAGAAAGCTGCTAGCACACGCAGCTTAGCCCTTGCTCCCCCCCAGAGCACTAATCAGGCCAGTCATGCAGGAAGGGACCACTGATAGACAGGGACAAGGGGGGGACATACAGCAGCTGGTCAGTGTAATCTCCCTGGGTGCAGACAGACATATACATAACAAGAGCTGCAGGGACTGAAGCCTAGCCTATAGTGTCCGTGAGGAGAGATAAAGCAGAGTCCCGTGGACACGTCCATTGGCACATTAGATCCGGGTCCCACTGTGCCAGGTGATCAAGATATTAAAGGACTTGACAGTGTCAGCTGCACAAAACTATCAGCTCAGAGACCGAGCAGACGTTCGGGATTATGGCCATGTGTGAATCGCAGATGACAAGTAGGGGCTCAGAGAAATCCGTCTCTACACAGCAAATATTCCTAATACATACAAATTGATCCCTAATTTTGTGATTTTGACCTGATAAATGTCATTTATTTATTGCCACTGTACGCAGCAATACAAAATAAAATACCAGCGGAATATACAACCACACGAACAGGGCAACTGAAAGGACCCCATCCGCGCAATGCGGGTAATGTGGCAAAATGAGCGAACTCTTCACTCCTCTGTCTGGATTTCTGCTCATACTGACCACGCATGTACGATGCCCATTGCTGGGAAGGGTTCCGAAGTTAATTTTTAAGAAATGTAGTCTATAGGAAAGAATGGAATAATGCAGTGTGAGTAGTACAGGTGGGTGTAGGAGAAGTGTGAGGGTGTACCAGTGTGAGTAGGGGAGGTGTGAGGGTGTACCAGTGTGAGTAGGGGAGGTGTGAGGGTGTACCAGTGTGAGTAGGGGAGGTGTGAGGGTGTACCAGTGTGAGTAGGGGAGGTGTGAGGGTGTACCAGTGTGAGCAGTACAGGTGGGGGGGGAAGTGTGAGGGTGTACCAGTGTGAGTAGGGGAGGTGTGAGAATGTACCAGTGTGAGTAATACAGGTTGGAGTAGGGGAGGTGTGAGGGTGTACCAGAGGGAGTAGTACAGGTGGGAGAAGGGGAGGTGTGAGGGTGTACCAGTGTATGTAGTACAGTTGGGAGTAGGGGAGGTGTGAAGGTGTACCAGTGGGAGTAGTAGAGGTGGGAATAGGGGAGGTGTGAGGGTGTACCAGTGTGTGTAGTACAGGTAGGAGTAGTGAAGTGTGAGTAGTACAGGTCCTAGCAGGGTAGGTGTGAGTAGTACAGGTCTTAGCAGGGTAGGTGTGAGTAGTACAGGTGGGAGTAGGGTAGGTGTTAGCAGTACAGGTCTAAGTAGGGATGGTGTAAGTAGTACAGATGGGAGCGATGTAGGTGTGAGTAGTGTAGGTGTGAGTAGTACAGGTCTTAGCAGGGTAGATGTGAGTAGTACAGGTTGAAGTAGTGTAGGTGTAAGTAGTACAGGTCTTAGTAGGGTAGGTGTGAGTAGTACAGGTGAGAATAGTGTAGGTGTAAGTAGTACAGGTGGGAGTAGTGTAAGTGTCAGTAGTACAGGTCTTAGCAGGGTAGGTGTGAGTAGCACAGGTGGGAGTAGGGAAGGTGGGAGTAGTACAGGTGTGAGTAGGGTAGGTGTGAGCAATACAGGTCTAAGTAGGGAAGGTGTGAGTAGTACAGGTGGGAGTAGGGTAGGTGTGAGCAGTACAGGTTGGAGTAATGTAGGCGTGAGTAGTACAGGTCTTCGTAAGGTAGGTGGGAGTAGGGTAGGTGTGAGTAGTACAGTTGGAAGTAGGGTAGGTGTGAGTAGTACAGGTCTAAGTAGGGTAGGTGTGAGTAGTACAGGTCTTAGTAGGGCAGATGTGAGTGATACAGGTTGGAGTAGTGTAGGTGTGAGTAGTACAGGTCTTTGTAGGGTAGGTGTGAGTAATACAGGTTGGAGTAGTGTAGGTGTGAGTAGCACAGGTGGGAGCAGGGTTGATGTGAGTAGTACAGGTCTTAGTAGGGTAGGTGTGAGTAGTACAGGTGGGAGTAGTGTAGGTGTAAGTAGTACAGGTCTTAGCAGGGTAGGTGTGAGTAGTACAGGTGGGAGTAGGGTAGGTGTGAGTAGTACAGGTGGGAGTAGGGTAGGTGTGAGTAGTACAGGTGGGAGTAGGGTAGGTGTGTGTAGTACAGGTGGGAGAAGTGTAGGTGTGAGTAGTACAGGTTGGAGTAGGTGTGAACGCCGGCATCATGACCGCTTCGCATCCCATTTTCGAGGGACATAGCTGCAAATATTGTGTGATAAATGGGCCCCTGTATGCCCTAGGAATGACACCATTCCTGCTGTAGTCAGGAAAGAGAACTGGCCTAACCCGCTCTGAGGTCAGATGGAAACATTAATGCTCACAAGTCCTGGGCTGTTAATATTGCTATTTAATTGCAAAATTGCAAGAAACATATGGTTCCCTGCATGACAGCACATGAACCTCTGACACAGCTATACATTCCTTACTGTGAGAAACCACAGGATTACACCAGAACTTCTCAAGTGGGGATGATATATTAGGTCGACTTGGAAAATGTTGACATGTTTTGCTTTTATTTTTGTAATTGTTGTCACCTGAGCACGTGAACCCTCAATTAGTGTACAGCTTGTCCTCTCACGGCTCCCGTTGCCACTTTATTGTTCACAGATGAGACAACGTGAATGACTCCTATAAAACCACGTAGTGTTCTGCCATCAGCCATGTCTCCTTATGTGGGCATAAGTAATTACTGACCAATCAGATTCATCACAGTAATAGAGTGTGAGATGACGCCTCCATCCTCACCGCCGGGATATCGTGTATGTATCCCCGGAGATCTACAAACAGTTCATGTTTTCCAGACCACCTATCTAGGGCACAGATGCAGCCATTACTAACTGATACATTTTCAAACAATGTGCTGCATTATTTCCCAACCGACACATTCTACAGAGGGGAGTTTCAAATCTCACACTATGCAGCACATTGGAGTAGGTACGGGAGTCTGGGAGAGTGGTAACAGCCCTGTAAATTGGTCTTTTTATACACTGGATACTGTATGGAATACAGTATTGATATTTAACAGTACAGATGGTCTATATAGTATAGGCCAGTGGTTTCCAAACTTTTTTGCATCACGGCACGCTAGATTATGAGAATATTTGTCAAGGCACCCCTAGGTGCAAAGTTTGGTACCGAGAATTTTAGAAAACAATATTAAATTAAATAAGTTGTGCTTAGATGTCATCCTTAGGTCCAGTTATGTGGTGAGGGACAGAATTCACTTATGTTTATCCACATATTTAAAGACTGGAAGCCACAAGCACTGATTTTGCCTATTACATTGACCATAAATACTTTGAATCAGTTCTGGACAACCAAACCGAGGCACCCCTGCAAGGGCTCCGAGGCACCCCAGGGAGCCTAGGCGCACAGTTTGGGAACCACTGGTATAGGCTGTTTCAAACATGTAAATATGATAAGTGGTCAGGAAAAGGTTAAATATAGCATAATAAATACACAAACATAATAGAACCAGTACTGCACATTCTAAGCTCACAATCTCCCACTTCATGTTAAGGCTCCTATCTCTTCCTCCTGGCAGCTACTCTCTGGCCCATTGTGATGTTTGAGGGCTCAGAGCCACACATACTGTAGTAGAAGCAGCTGATGCACGCACCAAAACATGGACTGTTGGTAGATCTTGAGGACCGGTTTGGGCACCCCTGCCCTAAGCACATATTCTTCTTACAAAATTGCTGGTGTCTATTTTTTTGTTCTGGCCATTATTTGCAAAGAGATAGGGGAATGAACGTAAGTAGTAGCGTTTATTTATGGCTGCGAGACATAGAACGTGCACCAGAAGCCTGGGAGATTTCATCTAATATAATTAGCGTGCTGAGCAGGAAAACTGATAACAGAGGCGAATCCTGGCGGGCAGCGGCGCCTGTCCCTGGGGGAACCAGTGAGAAAGCCAATAGCTATTATATGGATATCCGACACCTTAGCTATGACATAATTGGAGATAATGCCTGTATTTATGACCTCAAATAGCTGGAGAAAAGGAACAACAGAGGCCAACGATCTGCAATCTGACGACGCTGCAATTAGAGGCTCCATCTGTTTGTGGATCCGTTCTACATGAACATCCAGAAAAAAATGCAACATCATGTTTAATTAGTAAGTATTTTACCTGTAGGTTCTAAACTAGATGTATCCCAACTGTTTCCTCCAGCTGCGGCGTCTCCTCAGCATGCCCGTGTGCAAGTGAGCTGCTTTAGGTCCGCAACAATACCGGCCAGAGGAGACATGCTGAGACTTGCAGTTCAACAACAACCAGAAAGGTGGTGGTTAATGAGCAACTGCAGTCCCATGCAGCACATGAGGATGGGGTGACTGGAACCAAAGGGTATTTAAATCTCACCATTCCTGGCACTTGCTACTGAGAATTCCCAGGTAAGATGCATGACGTCTGAAGAAGCTGCGTGTGAGCGGCGAAATGCGTCAAGTTTTTCCCTAGAGACACCAATGTCATGTGGATTATTACAGCCAGCATTCATTCCTGAAGAACTCTTGCTTTAATGGACTGTAGAGGACTTTGTGCTGATAAAAGGTCTTAAGGTGCCCAAACACGTTACAATTATTGTATACAATAACGCATCTCATCGCATCCCGGTTCTGCGATGAGATCAGATGAAATAAGATCTAGTACAAAAAGTATGCGCAGCACATACTCTTTGTACTAGATCTCATCTCATTGCAAAACCGAGATGCGATGAGATGCAATATTGTATACAATAATTGTACCGTGTATGGACCCCTTAACCTGGGAGTTGTCAGTGACAACTGCCAGCATTACATTTCCATGACACTGCATACCGGTATACAGATAAAGCTTTGTCTTGATCGTTCCATTGGAGGAGTCATTCATATAGACCATGGGATAGATGTGAAACGAGAATGTCCTCTCACTCACAACTTCTTTGTTCCAGACTACGATTTAGAAAGTCTTTTTGAAAAATATATCATTACTATTATTCATTTATATCGCGCACACATATTCTGCAGCGCTGTAAAGACAATATTTCAACATTTACATCAGTCCCTGCCCCAGTAGAGCTTACAATCTATATTCCCTACCACATGTACACGCACACACAGACATTCTAGGGTTAATTTTGTTGGGAGCCAATTAACCTTCCAGTATATTTTTTAAGGTACTTGTGTTCTTTCACGGCTCCCATCGCATGCCATCGCATGCCATATGTAGTGGCATGCGATGCAATTTTCCCGTAGTTTTGTGAATTTTTATAAAATCGCATGCGATCGCATCGCATGTGATCGCATGAGATCGCATGCGATCTGATGCGATGCGATGTCATTTTTCACAGAAATTATGGACATGAGTTGACATCATGTAAAATGCACCCCAACTGTAATTTTTCACACTGTACCACCCCCACTATCAACGTGAACCCGAAGCGTGGCGAGCGCAGCGAGCCCGCGCGGGGCGGCGGTACGCGTCCTACGACCTTTTCATACCCCCACTATCCACATCGGCGTGGAGTTGAGAATAGAAAGTGTGGCGAGCGCAGCGAGTCACCTTCACAGGTATCCGTGTCCCCTCGCCACGCTTCGGGCTCGGTGGCTCGCTGCGCTCGCCACACTTTGTATTCTTAACTCCACACCGACGTGGATAGTGGGGGTATGAAAAGGTCGTAGGACGCGTACCTCCGCCCCTCACGGGCTCGCTGCGCTCGCCACGCTTCGGGTTGGCGTTGATAGTGGGGGTGATACAATGTGAAAAATGACATTTGGGGTGCATTTTACATGATGTCAACTCATGTCCATAATTTCAGTGAAAAATGACATCGCATCAGATCGCATGCGATGAGATTTTTCCCTGTACGATGCACATCGTGGGAGCCGTGAAAGTACACAAGTACCTTTTTTAATTGTGGGAGGAAACCGGAGTACCCGGAGGAAACCCACGCAAGCACAGGGAGAATGTATAAACTACACAGTTAGGGAAATGGTGGGAATCAAACCCATGACCTCAGTGCTGTGAGGCAGTAATGCCATTACACCGTCCGTACTAGTTTTAGCACACAAACTCTCCACCCCATCACCAGTCATTTTCAGTTATGACATCTTTTAGCACACAAAGGAGTCATTTGGTTTGTCGAGTGGCCTCTTGTGGTCAGCCTTTTATATTGGTAGATATTGATTTTTTTTTTTAAAGAATAGAAGTTAAATAATTTTTTATTGCATTTGCGCTGATTTCAAAACATTGTTTTAAAAAATGTATATATTTTTATAATAAACGTGGAAAAAACCTAGCACCCAATTCCATGTGTATATAACATATACAGCCCATGAAGGCATCTCCCAGCATCTAAATATGAACTTGATCTCTAGTGCTAATGTTAAGCTGCGATATTTTCGCCAAAAACAGCCGAAATCGCACTTTTTCCCGAATTCACATATTTTATAAGATGCGAAAAACGGCAAAAAAATGCGATTTTGCTGCGAAATCGCACTTTCTGAAAGTGCGATTTTTAGTCGCGACGGAACTTGCATCCAGATGTTTTCCCACTGAAAAGTATACAATTCACATATTTAATGAGATGCGAATTCGGGAAAATGTGTCTAAAAATCGCCAAACATTTAGACCAGGTTCTGATATGCGAATTGGCGAGAACCCTGCACAGATCATTGCGATCTGTGCATGTTCCTGTGTTAGATACCCCACTGTCACCCTGCTGTCACCCCGCTGTCAGTCCCCCAGATTTTTTGTCCCCCGTATTTTTGGAAACAGCACCGGTCCAAGAGTCCGGGGCTGGTTTCAGAAACACGGGGG
Source organism: Crinia signifera (assembly GCF_055691185.1). Classification (NCBI taxonomy): domain Eukaryota; kingdom Metazoa; phylum Chordata; class Amphibia; order Anura; family Myobatrachidae; genus Crinia; species Crinia signifera. Next base: position 103,477,033 of record NC_139227.1, read on the forward strand.
ATCCCTATGCTTTTTGTCCCCCCATATTTTTGGAACCAGGTCCGGCTCAATGAGCCCGGGGCTGGTTATGCTCAGGAGGGGGGACCTCACGCCATGTTTTTTTTTTTATTTCATTTTATTTTTTATAAACACAAATTCGCACATTACATCAAATTCGCATGCCTAAAATCACACATTTTCATGCCTAAAAATCAAACATTATCGCACTTTTTTTTTCCAGAATACGCACCTCATTAAATATGCGAATTCTCGTCAATATATGCGATTTCAAAAAGTGCGATAATGAGCGATTTTGAAAGTGCGAAAAAATCGCATCCTATTAAATGTCACCCATAGTTACTATGCTGTCCCCTCTGCGGATAGACATTTCCCCCCAGCCCTGGCGGCTTTGATACGGGAGCATGATATTAATTGCCAACCAACTGAAAATAGCTGTTGGGGATCGATCACAAACCATCAGCAGTGTACACCGCCACACTGGCTGGTACTGTGGGAGAGAAGGGGGAGCCCCAGAGCATTGGCTAGGACAAGGGCAAAGAGTAGGTAAGAAGGTTTCCTAAGTGGTAAACGCAGCAATTACAAGGAACGTACCCTCATTAAATTCTTACTCACAGCCAAGAATGCCAGCAATAAATATGACCAGATTCCTGACCATCAGAAATCCGGGCAATGGCTTATTCTTCACTTCCAGGTTTTTATGGTCTCCATAAAAAATTCTGGAAAAAAGAATTGGGTAATTAAGGTGTTAATTAACCAAATGTCCTTGATGGATGTCATGGTGTCTGTTATACAGAAGAACCGCTGTGCGCCATACTGTGGTGGGACGCCGATGTAATGGGTTCCGTGCCAGTACAGATGGGATAGTCTGTCTGTGTACACATCTCCTCACATAACTAATATGTAATTAAACAAGAGAGTCATTAACATGTTGTAAATGATGGACCTTCTGTCCATCCTGTTCCAGTGCCCGTTTCATATTCCTCACTGGAAGCTTCAATTATTCATAATGCACTTGTGAGCATCCTCCGCACACTTCTGCAATGCTAGCCGCAGAGGCGGTGGGGGAGAGACAGCTGGGACAATGACCTGTCTGCTGGCTGTGATCCCATGCAGCATAACGGGTAACAGAGTATTTCATCCACCACAATGTGCCAGCCAGTTAGATTACTCCTGGCCATGCATCAGAGCTGCCAATCTGCAGAGGTACAAACCCGCAGATCAGTGGATTTCAATTAGGGTGACCCACTTTCCAATGGGCCAACCCGGGACGGGGGGTCTGGGTCATTATGGTGTAGGTATCAAGTCCCAGACACAGACATACCCCTGAATCATATAAAACATAATAGGCAGTGAGTGTTTATTATCTGGCTGGCTGGAATCACACACTGGGGCACAGGCACTGATGATGGTGGCGTCGCTGCTCGCACCTGCCACCACACACAATTTGCTGCTGCATGGCTCTGTCTGCTGTCCCTCCTCCACTGCTCCCAGCACGCGCAGCAGCGGCTGGTGGAGGTGGGACAGAGTGGGATGTCACGGCGAGCACTGAGCCGCCCGTGCCACCACATGCATCACGTGGGGGTGTGCCGCGGCTGGCCGGGTGGACATGACTTAAGTAGTTGCGCCTGCTGACATCATTGTCAGGGCAGGGTGGGGACGGCCGCGGCGACTCAGGGAGCTATGTATTCGGCGAATTCGGGCGAAAAGTGTGTAAAAACCGTCCGTCGCCCAGCCCAGCTGAATGCAATGCTGCTGCCCCTAGGCATAGGCTGCCGCCCTATGGCAATTGCCTAGCATGCCTATGCCTAGGGCCGGCCCTGGCTGTCCTTCAATCCACCAACAATGTTAGTTAGTTAAAACTGGGACTTTCCGCGTCCCGGGATGGGTTTGGCCCGGACTCTGGATTTTAGGAGTCAAAACCGGGCAAACTGGGACGGTTGGTCACCCTAATTTCAATGATTGGTGATCCGATGGGGAATCCGCAAAATCCTGCAAGTTCAAAATCCCTTAAGGTGCCCATAGATGGTCCGTTCCCGGACCGTCCGTTCTGTACTATGAGATGCGCGCTCCCGCGCATCTCATCGTACGGTACAAAAAGTATGTGCTGCACATACTTTTTGTACTAGGTACACATTGCATCGGATCACAGTGCATGCACAAGGCATGCACTAGGGATGCGATCCAATGCGATGCGTGCTAATTAAGTGCCGAACGGATCCGTTAAACGGACCGTGTATGGGCACCATTACTCCTCAATCAGGTTTTGGTCGATTCTATCGACCCTGGAATTGGGGCCACAGGGAATCTACAGTTTGATGAAAATGATATTTTGAACAACTTGGCCCATTCCAATGGTTCAGAATGGGAAACCGTTCAAATAGTCCAGTGTGTACTATAATCATAGTAATGTAGGGTACACACCACAAGGATCAAGATCGTGAGCAGATCGTGAGACGATCATGCGATGGTCGCACGATCTGTTGGAGCACAAGATCTGCTCTTGATCTGCATACAATCTGATCACAATCTGTACCCAGAATACTCTTCTGCAGATTTCACAATCAGATAATAAATGTAGCCATGCACTGGAGTCTGTAGGTAATGATCTAGGCCCCATCTGACGGGGATCTGACAGCAGAAGGTACAGGGCAGGGAGGAGAGGAAGTTATACAGAATATCTGTCTGGATCTGGTTAGTGCAATGTAACCACATTATGGGGCCCAGTCACAAATATGGCCTCAGCCGCAATGGTCGGTGTTTGCACATGCGCATTTCTGGCAGGACTGCGTCTCAGAAACACATGATAAGCTGCGATATTCGCAGCTTACCGAGCCGTCCTGAATCAGGGCCTATGTGAGGTGTGAGTGACGGGGGATGAAAGACAGATCAGCTGTAAGGTTTGGGTGCTACAAGAACAAGAGATGAAAACGTTAAAGAGTCAAACAGTGGTCAGGGTGAGTGTGCATTCACTGAGGCATCACCAGTAATCTATCTGATAGGACCATCTGCTCCCTCCACGCGGCCGAGAGGCACCTGCCTACACTCCAGACCAAATCCCCCCCCCCGCAATGAGCCATGGCTCCTAGATGCAGCATTTGTACATCACAACAAACATGCAGGAATGGCCAGTGATCTATGGACCATGGTACCTGCACTGGTTCTAGGTGATCATGTCCCAAATCTGCACGATATCCTGCATGACAGGTATATGATGTCCACCTACAGTAGTGTCTGTCGTCCTACACATCGTCAGCCATCTATACCAGAACCACTGCAGCAATATTTATAAACCACATAACTCCAGCCACCGATGATAGTATATTTGCAGAGCACCAGTACTGCCAGCCCATGTGAGGCTCTGGGACCGCAGGACACTACACAAGGCAATGGCCAGCTGCATAAGGTGCTTGGGTCGCGCACTGGGGGCTCTGGATCTAACACTCACATTTTCTGGGTGGGTCAAGGTCAGGACTTGAAAACAGTAGAAGAGGCAGCATCTGTAATGGCTGTAACCTGTGGGAATCGCCTGTAATCTGCAACCCAAAGTATTTTCTTGCTACAGAAGGAACATGAACTTCTATTTTGTGATCCAAAATCTATTTGTACAGCAGCTGTGTGTAGCTACAGGGCCCAGGGGGACAAGGGGTCAGCATAAAGCTCGTTAGCATGGAGACACCTGATTGGAAGCTATATCAGACACCTCTATCTGTCAGCAGTCTGGGCATCGGCAGTTACCTGCACGTTCTACCTGTTACAGGTAAGTACAATACAGAACTACTTACATAATTCATGTAGAAACCACTTTCACCTCTCACATAGAAATAAAACCTCCCACATCTGCGTTGTCTCCCAGTCCTCCCACTGCGAGAAAATAAATAAACGATAAAATAAATAAGCCTGAGAGCCGAGATTCCCACACAGGGAACCGAGCTCATAGGTATTTTTTGCTTGTTTTTGCTCTTCAGGGAACGGAGACCCTGTCTGGGCTGCTGGCCATGACCTGGTCTCACTCAATGCAGGGGATCCATTTCAGGGTTACGCCGAGGGGTTACCCACCCTGACCAGGCAATCTCAGAGCTCGTAGGTGGGAGGATGTGTGCTTAGAAAGTGCAGTAGTGATTTTATTATGTTGTGTATTTATTAAGTGTTTCCTGACCAGTTATTTAATTTATATTAAATTTTTTTAGGTATTTTTGTACTACATCGCATCACGTCTAGTTCAATTCGCACCCTGTGTAGGGAATCGCATGCGATGTGTACATCTAAATTACATATTGTAGTGTAATCCAAATCTTATGTAGTTCAAATAGCACAGTGTATAAACGTTCAAATCTCATAGCACACATTGTATAGGTCACATCAAGGTTGCCTACACTCCCGCATTGTCCGGGAGGGTCCCGGAAATCAGGCCCCCTCCCGCACCCCCCGGAAAGGTTGTAAATCCTCCCGGATTCTGTAGGAACTCTGTCATCTCGTATAGCTCACATAGTACAGCAGACATTGTATAGCTCAAATTGTATAGCGCAACTAACATGCATATCACGTGTGGGGGCACTTTACCCAATTCTGCAAATGCGGACATATAACTGCACCAGGATAGGACTATGTATGTACAGTCCATAAAATGTATACATACGTAATGAATTCCTAAAATAATGAGGACCCCTAAATATTCCAACCCAGTCGGGTTATTATGAGAACCCAAATGAGCGGGTGTCTGTTCCCGGCTTGATATTCCTGCAGGATCTCATCCCGCTAATGCGGTTCCTCCCGTTCTCTATATAAGGATGATGCCGCCGGCATCTACACAAATGCCAGATAAAAGAATTTACAAGACTCCGTGATAAAAATGAATGTGCTTAGCGCCTATTAAAAGAAAGTTAATTAAAAATTGAACGGCACGAGAGATAGCAAAAATCTGTGTGTCTAATTAGTCCAGTAACGCAGCGTGTACACTGGCGCGGCTGCATTGTCATCTATCCAGCGTCTGATATCAGTCCTATTACTGCAGACAATGGGCAGGGATCTCTCAGCGGCTCCCGGCTGGATTTATATAGACAGACAATGACTGAGGGTGGGAAAGTGCGTGGATCAGCTGCTCATTGTTCCCAGTGTCAGGGAACCTGCGGGTGGGGGGGGGGGGGGGGGGGAGCTCATTACGGTCAGCCACAAACCTGGAAGTCTAGGTGCACACACGCCATTTTGTGATAGTATGGCCGCCATTTTGGTTCGCAGAGTTGCGCAAATAAAGTTTCCATACCAGAGTACGTGTGACAATGTGGACCAGAAGAGTAGACATACTATCACACATAAATTCATAATAACACACTTACACGAAATGATATATAGTTAAAAGGTTTAGAACGCCACACATAGCTTAGTTAGCCCTGCACACACCTGATTGTATCGTGTTTAGTACCGTTCCGCTCAGCTCATCATGCAAAGTATTCCGGTCATTGCGAATATTTCGCAATGTACACTGTCCGATAGTTATGGATATAATCCATATTCCAGAGACAGTTTCTGTTGTAAGTAGTTAACAAAGGAAACTAGCTCAAACCGGTTCTTATCCTTGCTGACGCCGAAACCACCAAACAAAGGACTCTTAAAGTTCACTCCCCTGCACCTGGTCAGACCAGGTACAACGTCTAACCCCCAATCACAGTGGACCGGACATATGATCTCTGGCCAATGAGAATGGCCTTTGACCTCCCCCTTCTGACCCTATAAGATAGGCGACCCAGAGCAGCCAGGGTCTCTTCGGCACAACTACCTTCCCTGGACCTTCCTACCGGACTATCGCTCATTCCTGAACGATAGTGAGCTCTGACCGGACTGCGCTTCGCATACTAGATGACCACGGTAAACGGTTGCATTTTCACGGTATTTATCCTTGTAGTATTGTTGGCTGGTTGTGTCTTGTATTATTGTATTCTTTCCCCTTAGCAGAGATTGTTAGTATTCATTGTTAGTATATTGTATCACTTGTTATACCTGTTTATTCTTATTTCTGTAACCCCCTTTTTGTCCATTAGGGACTTTAATACAACCTTTTATATGGAGTTCTAACCTCCTTACTTCTATTCAGTGGTCGTGTCTGGTTATTCGCATAATAGCGATAAGGTACATTGCGGACTCTGTCCTTTAAAGTATATTCGCAGAATTAGAGACAAAGTCCTGCGAAGGGATCTCTTATCAAGGTATTGGTTCTTAAGTGTATAACATACAATTAAAAGGTACGCTACGCTGCGCTACGTTTTGTTCGCACGTAGCTAGGTATAAAGGGTAAGCAGGTTACGGACACATTACGTAACCTGCGCTTTCCACTTATTGTCTCCCTGGTCATATTATACCAGCATATACAATTGGGGACATCGTCCGGTCGTTTCACATTCCGGAACTCAGTACCAGGCGTGCGGCTCGACCTATACCAGCAAAAGGGTGGAAGTATTTATTTGTTTCCATTGCTGGATAGGCCGATTCCACGGCGGTGCGGGGTTCGGGAAGTGCTAGCGCTGAACCCGGAGTACAATAAGTGAAAGCCACGTGTTTTAAAGCATATCATACCTAAGTGTTTAGCAAACTGTACTTCTGCCTGCCACAAGTAGTTTAACGGGGTATAGTGTCCTGGGCTGCTTGTTTATTATAGTATATGTACCACGTGCGATAAGGTTCGCACACGTGGAATCTGTGTTTATTATAGTACATAGAGGATCCCCTCTGTGCAAAACTATAATTGTTTATTGTTAGCTACCGCAAAAACAGGGACTCCGCCATGTGGCGACAAGTCCTGGGCCTTTTGCAGTAACGTAAAGCGTCTATTGTGTATTACGCAAGGTGCGCGCGCACGTGCCCACATCGGGAAAGTTTCGCATCTTTGTACGTGGTTTACGGATTAAGTACGGGATTTATTTCGCATCTTGATACGTAACTCTCGGACAGAGTTAAGGGATTTATTCCACATTTAGGCGCAATTACTGCGTATAGCGAAACCCGAGCGCAACCTTGCAAATACACTATAGAACACGTGGGTGGCCGATTCATCGGCGGCCTGTGAACAACGCACGTACACACGTGGCTGTTCATTGGTACTGCACATGCAGCACACATAGGAATTAAGAGGTGAACAGTAATAAACCACTAGCTTTATTTAAACAGTATAGTAATATACTGCGAATGAAGCGGTGATTAATAAAAGAAAATAAGTTTTTTTTCTTTTTGTTCATTTTCTCATAAGCAAGCAACTCAAGCATTATTTTAATAGATTCCTATAGTTTATTATAAGGGATTTATACCTGCATAAGAATCTAGTGAAAAGCTACCGGCCTGGGAAAATTTTCTGTACAGAAATATTTCAAAAATTAGCATAAGACCAAGGTGTAACTAGCGCCCAGTGTGAAAAATAACTGAGGCGAACGGGTGTGTGACGGCACGACTCAGCGCAGTGTAGTCCAGTGTAGGACAGTCCAGTTAGGACCCGGGTTCACGTGACGACGTGCCCATAGGAACTGCCCCTTCAGTGGAATTGATTCCGCTAGGAGGGTACAAGAAGATATATCGGAACGCACTTGTTTCCGATTAGCTACTTTAGAAATCCGATTTTTGGGGGTATAGGAAAACAAGTTTGCTATACCCTGGAAAAATTGTGCCGCATCAAGCAAGTTGGCTAGAAGTTCGCTGCTAGTTGAGAGCTTGGTGATTGAGTATCATACCTCGCATTGTGGGCTCTTCGCTTGATTGCGTTGAAGTGTCGCTGTGTGGAGAAGTGAGTGGTTGGGGAGCTCTCAGATAAGAAATAACCCACCGATTATCTATTAAGCTGTGAACGTTTATTCCTGTAACTATGGGTAATAACGGGTCACGCTGTGATAACGTGCAGGATAGGGAGGAAGCAAGCCGGCCAAGAGGATCGGCTGCTTTTATTATGTGCAAGAAGCACGGTGAACTCGCAGTTGTTTACCAAAATAAATGGAGAAAAATGACACAAGGCAGCAAGTTAGAATTTCCCAGTGTTGGTAGCTTCGATCCAGAAATCTTATCGGCAGTAAAAGATGAAATATGCCTACTCTCCAGCCGTAAGGAGAGAGTGAAGCATATAGATATTCTTAAATTGTGGCAGAAGGAAGGACAGGAACAATGGGGAATCAAAGGTCCGGCAATGTCGGACACAATCAGCCACAATAAAAATGCAACCGTTGCCGCAATAGAATCAACTCCCCCACCCCCATATGTGCCGAAGGGGTTAATGACTTATAAGAAAGACATAAGTAATAAGGTATCTGTTACTAATTTGTACCCTGTCTTACCCCCTTATAAGGAAACCCGAGAGGAGAACGAGCAGCTGTTGGCACTGGCCGTCTCCCATGCCCTTAACATGCTTGAGGGAAAGGCGCAACCCACTGCTGGGGTCCCAGCACAGGAGGAGGAGACGGCTGATGTCAACAGCATAGTATTAGACACAGGTAAGTACACACAACACAGCACAGAGATAGTTGCTCCTGGGATGTTGTCCAATGGTGCAGGGGGAATACAGATCCACCCTCTGCACACAGTGGAACCTCCTTGTGGACGGGGAGACGAGGATGAGGTAATGCCTGTAAAGGATAGTGACGTACACAATACATGGACACGATTGGAACGTCATTCAATCATCAAAAATTTCCCTGATCCCAGCAAAGATCTGGCAAAGTGTCAGAAATTTGTAAGGGAGCGAGGAAATTCAGATGAGCCCACCAATAAGGATTGGCGATACATGTTGAGAGCTTGCCTCCCTTCACATATAGATGTCCAGAAGTTCATTCGAGACAGTGGTGTGGAGGGCGATAAGATCTTAACTGAACAGGGCAACCAGGAAAATATACGCCTAATAAATATACAATTGGGTGTATATTTCCCAGGGACAGTTGAAAATACCCTAGGGTTCACCATCACACAGAAAGATGGTGAGTCCACCAGCGGATATTTCAACCGTGCTTTACAGGCGTTGCCAAAACACTCTGGTATCCACAGCCCCAGGGACAACATACATCTTAAGGGAGGGATTGTCTCTGTGCTGATACAAGGTCCTAGGAAAAATCTGAGAACCAACATAGAAACCATTCACCCCAACTGCAGACAGATGTCAGTACGCACTTTAAAGAAATCTGCTGTTGATCTGGACAAACAATTTATGACAGAAAGACAAAACCAAATAGTATGTTTCAAATGTGGAAACAATGGACACATAGCCAAACATTGCAGGGTAAATAACCATAGAAAACATAACACATATGTAAGTAACTGAGAGACACAATGGGAGAAGACAGGTAGGTCTCAACACATAGCCATAGCCCCACCTGGTAGCCAACGCCGCCCTAAGCATGACACATATATGCAAACAAGGAGTAGGACACACATACACCCCACATCCAGGTAACATAAGACAATATCTGAGGGAGGAGCCTCAGATATGGGTAAGTGGAATAGTTTAAATATAAAGTTTTTTGTACCTAACCCGTTAACAACATTCCCTCCTGGTCTAGGTTGTGTCAAGCAATTAGTAGCAGCAATTGGGGTAACAGGAAAAATACAACATTACCCACTGACAAAACCAGCAGAGGTTACAAGCGGGCCTCTGCATACCAAACACTCTTTTCTGTTGGCTGCGGTGGCCCGACTAACCTCCTGGGTAGAGATTTACTATGTAAAATGGGATGTGTCATCTATTGCACTCCCGATGGGGTATTCCTAGACACTCCTAGAAATCTTACACAAGAAGTGCAAGATATGCTGGACAGTCCTCAGAGGCTAATGTTGTATTCCACTGTTATAGAGTCAAATCCATCTAAGGTAGCTAAAAACTACAGCACAAATACCGAGTTCCCTTTGAACTAAAGATGGGAAGGACACAGGATCAATGGCAACCATAGCTTCAATAGAAACCCTGTTAAAAACAGAAAGTATAGCGCCCCAAAGTACAGCTTCACCATTCGAAACCTGAGGTTGAGCTGGGAAAATACCCAGTGAAATAACAAGGTTCCCAAAAGAGAACTTTTAGCTAAATACCCCTAGACACAGCCCGTAGTCACAACCACACTGGGAAACAGAAAGAAAGGGAGAGCTTAAGAAGCAGAACAGGAGTTGACAAGGGTAAGAACCAAATAGTTGAGAGCCAATTCCCCCATAGTGCTAAATCCTGGCGTCCTCAAAATAAAAGAAAAATGTTTCTGTTGAAAATAAATGTACACATTACTGTCATTAATATATTTTCTACCCTGTTTGAGTTTTTCTCTCTCTCTTTTTCCAATTTTTTTTCTCCTTCCCCTACTTTTTTGTTCCAGAAACCCACAAATCATAGATAAATAGTTCGAAGAATCTGTCGCACTCCCAGCAGAGAAATACCATTGTGAATATGCGGTACCCTGTAAAGCGAGTAGTCACAATATAGATATTTTTCAGTAAATTTTGAACAAAGTCCCAATAACTTTAAGCATTACTCCAAATGTTACCAAGGGCAACCACAGCCACCATCTTGTGAAAAGCAGTCCAAGTAATGCACAAAGCATTCCCCTTCTACAAAGAATGAAAAGGGTTGTAAAACGCATTTACATATAAATAGGTGCAATCACAATACCCATGTCTTCACAGACAGATGTGGACAATAAAGAAGGAGAAACACACCTGATTACAGCTTTTTGCCATGGGTAAAACTGACACAAGAGACCATGTGATTTAGAATATTAGACCTGCTGAGGGGGCGGCAGATATAGTGACGTAAGAAACCTGGTGATGCCAGCCTGACCAATGTCGTACTGCAGTGTACAATTAAACCCTATTACTTAAGCACTTCATATTTGTCTACATAGTGGAGTTGCCATAGCACTACTGGTAAACAAAACTGAGAATGTGGTGTTGGGGTGTGTTTTAACTGTTTATGCTCCTCATATAGTCTGGACACCCCTAAAATTCTGCCTAAACATGTGAAAAATATTCATCAGCCAAGTTCACTAAATGGGAACTTGCATTGATGTTACCATGAAAAATGGGTAATATTGTAAACCCAGCAACACTCTTACCAGGTGTGCCCACTAAGGCACAAAGGGTGGAGTGGTGCTGAGGTTGCTGGAATAGTGGAATTTAGTGGGAGCCGAGATGAATATGATTGCATGACATGTTTGAATCAGACCTTTGCAGCATGCCCCCAAAGGGTGGTAACAACCCATTGGAAGAGGTAATTCATTTTTGTTTGTTTTTTTTCTCGTTCTTTCCACAACACCGAGAGGGAAAATTGTACACTGGCTATACTGTAATAGATGGAAAAGGCATAGTAGAGGCTGAACCCATTGGACATCTCACTCAGCAGCAGCAGTCTCATTAATAGTACTGCGAACTGAGAGAAAAAAAAAAAAAACAGTCAATATTCATGCCGACTCCAAGTATGTTTGTTGGGGTAATACAAAAGATCTTAGGCCCTATGGCGCCTCAGATGTTCTGTTTCAGTAGCTGGCACTCCAGTGGCGCAAGCGTTGTAAGTTTAAAAGATTCTTGACAATCATACAGCTGCCGGACAGAGTGGCTGTTATCAAGTGTAAAAACCACATCCTCAATGAGGATTCAGTGTCACTTGATAATGAACATGCTGGCAAGGCAGCTGGGTGAGCCATGCGCTCTGCGGATAATGTTTGTGTTCCCCCTATAAATGTCAGTATATTCACATAGTAATACAAAATTTGTGTCCCCTGCAGGAGAAGCAGTCTGGAAGCCGAAGGGATGTGGACAGGAATAGAAAGATGGACAAGGAAAACCAGTGACTCTGAGAACATGCCAAACTGTCAGGACAGAGATAGCCCATGGCCTGACTTGTCTTGACAGGGAAGGTATGTGGAAAAATTAGTCCGAAATTACTGGTGTGGCCACAGACAGGTAAGACGACAGAATCATGCCTTACTTGTCTGGAGGAAAGAAACTGCAACGGCTGTTCCCACAGAGCCATCTCCACATCCCTCCTCCAGCAGGATCCTCTGCAGGTAATACAAAAATTGGCTTTGCACAGTCCACTCTAGAATCATTATAGTTATTTATTTATTATTAGTTTTTATGTATATATACATGTATGTGTTGACGTTTGTGTGTATAGATACGGCAGCCCAGAAGCACCCTTGAGAATGCAAAAATATATATAAAAGGTTTAAGTCATGTGTGAACCTTTAGGGACTGATGGTACACCCCATAATCTCTTTTTATAGTAGTAGAATCACTCTCAGAACTCCACCTCATTGGTCCCCATCAAAACATTGCTTGGCGGGCAGCCACAGGTTATGGAAATCCCACAAGGAGATCCTAGACCACAAATGCAAGTGAGGTATCCACACCTGGAAAACTGCAACAAAAGGACTTTGTTGACACCTGTTGTGAACTGTCATAACCATGAACCAGGAGATGTTGTTGTTGTTTCCCCTGCTTTGCCATATACAGGTTGCTTGATAGACCTTTGGAAAGGACCACCCCAGATCTTGTTGACCAGCACTACCTCAATAACAAAGTCGCAGAGAGAGATTCGGGTACGTTCGTCCTACTGCCGAAAGAACTGAAAACCGGAAGGTCCCTACACTCGAGGGCGAAAGAAAGAAATCGCTAAGGGGCACCATTTCGGGAGGACTGGAGAGCAGCTAAGGTCAAGCAACCTGTACAAGCTACAAAAAGGGACTGTGACACACCCCACTGGTAACAGGTTGAAAGGACCACTAACAAAATTTTTCCTTTCTCAGTTTTCTCTATTGTTGTGGGTCCTATTCTTGTCCCCCCCCCCACTATCCGTTCTTATCCTCAAAACCAAGGATACCGCCGCCGCCCTGCTGCCAGGCATTGGACGGACGATACAGAGTTCTGAGAGTGTGTTACCCGTCCCAGCTTAGGTTAAGGTAGAATCTATCAACTTGACACCTTACCCGGGACCGGATGTTTTAATACCATCATACTTAAAAGCATACCAAAAAGAGAGACAACAAAGAGTTCAAGGGTCTGTTGTCACAAACAATACCTACCAAAGGATGCCATATTTGTGAACGTGTATATGTTGTAACCACCCCGGTTTTTATTTTTATCCCAAAATTGTACATTATCCTTCGTGACCCTGAGTAGATTGTTCGATAAATGCGGCCCATCGTTTATCCATGATCCTGGATCGGCCGAGAGCAGATGGTTTACTCCCCTTATATGTTTATTTCATGTATCCCAAATTTCTCTGTTTGGATTATGAATTTCTGTATTGTCGTGTGAAATGTTTTGTAATGTAACAGTTTTATATTTACTGTTAAAGGGTGGACTGTGGAAGTCTAGGTGCACACACGCCATTTTGTGATAGTATGGCCGCCATTTTGGTTCGCAGAGTTGCGCAAATAAAGTTTCCATACCAGAGTACGTGTGACAATGTGGACCAGAAGAGTAGACATACTATCACACATAAATTCATAATAACACACTTACACGAAATGATATATAGTTAAAAGGTTTAGAACGCCACACATAGCTTAGTTAGCCCTGCACACACCTGATTGTATCGTGTTTAGTACCGTTCCGCTCAGCTCATCATGCAAAGTATTCCGGTCATTGCGAATATTTCGCAATGTACACTGTCCGATAGTTATGGATATAATCCATATTCCAGAGACAGTTTCTGTTGTAAGTAGTTAACAAAGGAAACTAGCTCAAACCGGTTCTTATCCTTGCTGACGCCGAAACCACCAAACAAAGGACTCTTAAAGTTCACTCCCCTGCACCTGGTCAGACCAGGTACAACGTCTAACCCCCAATCACAGTGGACCGGACATATGATCTCTGGCCAATGAGAATGGCCTTTGACCTCCCCCTTCTGACCCTATAAGATAGGCGACCCAGAGCAGCCAGGGTCTCTTCGGCACAACTACCTTCCCTGGACCTTCCTACCGGACTATCGCTCATTCCTGAACGATAGTGAGCTCTGACCGGACTGCGCTTCGCATACTAGATGACCACGGTAAACGGTTGCATTTTCACGGTATTTATCCTTGTAGTATTGTTGGCTGGTTGTGTCTTGTATTATTGTATTCTTTCCCCTTAGCAGAGATTGTTAGTATTCATTGTTAGTATATTGTATCACTTGTTATACCTGTTTATTCTTATTTCTGTAACCCCCTTTTTGTCCATTAGGGACTTTAATACAACCTTTTATATGGAGTTCTAACCTCCTTACTTCTATTCAGTGGTCGTGTCTGGTTATTCGCATAATAGCGATAAGGTACATTGCGGACTCTGTCCTTTAAAGTATATTCGCAGAATTAGAGACAAAGTCCTGCGAAGGGATCTCTTATCAAGGTATTGGTTCTTAAGTGTATAACATACAATTAAAAGGTACGCTACGCTGCGCTACGTTTTGTTCGCACGTAGCTAGGTATAAAGGGTAAGCAGGTTACGGACACATTACGTAACCTGCGCTTTCCACTTATTGTCTCCCTGGTCATATTATACCAGCATTAACAGTAGGTTACAGCCAATGGTCCGTGGTGGACAGGGTCTTCTATTAACCCTTTGAGTGCCAATGTTGCTGTGAGAGAGGCACAAAATATCTGCTAAAAATGCCAGTGTGGCTCACAGCGACTGTTTTTTTTTGGCGCAGTGTTTAACCAAACTGCAATTAATTGTCTTAAGATCATTTGCCGGCAATAACTAAAGTGATTCAAATTCCTCGATTTCGACGCTGGAAGATGTTGGCACACAAAGGGTTAAGCTGGATTTTACATTGGTACTTTGGGGCCTATTCAGCAATCCGAATTTGGCCGCAGCCAGACCCGTTCGCTGCAAAGAGGGAGGGCCGGGGATGAAAATGGGGCTCGCCCACAGGGTCGACCAGTGTTTCATGTGGAGCCACATGAAACCGATGGGCATTCCCATGGGTACGCGGGTGGGTCGATGCCTGCCGGGGGCGGGTGGCTGGCTGGCGTCATAGGATGTCAGCCACCGGCCCTAGCGCTCGTGAATGACAGTCAGTTGAGACTTTTTTTTGCAATGGCGGGGGAAATCATTCATCCGGGCGGCGCCTCCGCCGCTCGGTAAACAGCGATGTTCTCTGCTTATTGAGCCAACCTGTATTATGACCTTTGTTTCAGGAAAGTAAAACATTCAATACCCCCATAAAGCAGAATACATAAAAAGTAGTCTACAAACCCTCGAACGCGCAGGAAAAATCTGGAGTGGACGGAATCGTGCAAGTTATCAGTGGGAGCAACAGGAACATAGATCCGAGGGCACAGTGCAGAAGCGAGGAGATTATCGTCTTATTACGCACACTTCCAAGATACAAGTCATTTAATAAAGCATATATTGGCTTATTATCTATGTTAATGTCACCTTTGCAATTCCTGATGTGATAGTAACCTAACGGATCATCCGAATAAATGGGCAATGTGAGATCATTGGGCAAATAGTGAGACATGGAAACATCACTGAAATACGCCGTTCCGTGGTCATGAAGCAATTGCGTTATGCAATTCAGTCAGATAATAATGTTGTTTATACAGCGCTTTTCTCCAGCAGGACTCATAAAACATAGCGCATAGTACAAAGGATTTAGGATTACAATACGTACAAAACCGCACAAAAAAACAAAGCACAATAAGCACAATGCAGGGTTAGTACAGTTAGTCTGGGTAATAAATTCCAGGGGTTATATAATAGAACTGAGCGGATATAAAGGCGGTGTTTATAACTCATGGCACCTGTGACCCTGACTTCTGGGTAGCAGCTAGATCCCTTCGCAGAGAGGACCTTTCCCATGATGCACTAGGTCCATGTCTACCTGGAGGGGGAATATAAATGTGTGGCAAGCAAAGTCGCCATGCCAGAAACGATCGCGCAAGGGTCCACTCCAGCTGATCTAAAAGAAAGTAGCCATAAATGCTATAAGGGCATGTAACCATTTCCGCCCTCACCTTACGTCACATCCTGGTCCTTTGCACGAAGGGAAAATAGTCACAAACCCTGGCTCCTGTGCCGGTAACCCCGACATTTGTCTGGATGATTGTATACCCACCCGGCCTCTTGCTACATGGTCTCCATTCTCCATATGATTTTTTACCTTGATATTATACCAAAAACTCCTGGCATACAGCTCAAGCCACCTTGCAGTAGTGACCGCTGAAGACCAGCAGACCCGTCTCTGCCCTTTGCCCCTGCCAGCGCTAACCCAAAGCGGGCATACGCCATACATTCTAATGTAGTACTAGGCAAATGCTACAACCGCTGCACTTCATGTAAAGTCTTACATACATATCACAGGACAGGTGTGGTATGACTGCCCAACAATCGGGATCCTGACAGTCAGTATACCGACACTGGTGCCCACACAGGGGGTGAGCGCAAAGAAACCCCTTGTGGGCACGGTGGCTTGCTGTGCTCGCCACAGGTTCTATTCCCCCTCTATGGGGGTAGGGAGGCCAATCCCGGGATCGGGATCGGCGGGATCCCGGGATTTTGGCCTAAAAACGGCGGGATTTTAATCCCGGGATCGAGCCTTTCAATCCCGGGATTGCGGGATTAGTACCCGCTTGTAATAACAGGCAGGCATACCGGCAGCGGCTGTTCTCGCAAGTGTGCTGTAGCGCCATGGCAGCGGTCGGGCTGCGCAGCGTGACCCTTGACATAACGTCACGCTGCACAACCCGGCCGCCGCCATGGTGCTACAGCACAGCACACTTATTACCTGTTCACGGCGTGTGCTGCCAACTTGCTCCCAGTCCCCCACTCTCCCTCCTCCGTTTCATGCGCTTAGCCGCCCGCCTGCTGAGCAGCTCCGAGCCGCCCTCCCGATGTTCTCTCCCGCTCGCTGTGATGCTCCAAGCCGCCGCCCGCCCGCCAACTGTGATGCTCCAAGGCCACCGACTGCTGGAGATGATGGTCCTGCAACTGCCTGTCAACCCCGTGTAAGTGACAGTGCAGTGCAGGGCAGGGGGGGGTTATAGAGAAATGGTGGGGATGTTCTTAAGTGCGGCCCGGGCAGTTTTTTTTTTTTTTTTTTATCAGGGAGGCCAATCCCGGGATCCCGGGAATCCCGGGATTGAGCATTTTTCAATCCCCAATCCCGGGATTGAAAAAATGCCCCGGGATTGGCATCCCTATATGGGGGTCGTGGACCCCCAGAAGGGAGAATAGCCCCTGTCAGTCGGGATCCCCCATGTCGGAGAACCGGCAGTCGGGATTCCGATGTCGGTATACTGACTGTCGGCATCCCGATTATCGGGGCAGTCATCCGGCATCCCAGAGGACAGCACTTCTCAACGCCAATCCTCGCGTATCCCTAACAGGTCATGTTTTCAGGATATCTGTATGTGGAAGCACGTAGGATAATTACTTACCCAATAAAACCTGTGCATGATAAAAGCAATCCACAAAACATGACCTGTTGGTAAGACTTCAGGACTGGAGCTGAGAACCAGTGTCATAGGTCAATGAAAACGCATGGTGTATTGCCAATAGTGAAATGACAAGCCTTAGGGGAGCAAGTTTTCCAGAAACTTCTAGCTGGAGTGCACATCTATAGGTAGCACTAATTATTTTTGAGTATGCCCTAGTGTTTATTCTAGCATCGCCATATTTGAAAACCCATGCAGTTCCTCTTCCCTGCCTGGGGTGTCGCTGTCTGCTGTGGTGTTTGTAGAAGCAATACAACAGACAGCGACACCCCAGGCAGGGAAGAGGAACTGCATGGGTTTTCAAATATGGCGGGTCCCATGGGTTTTCAAAGACAGCGACACCCCAGGCAGGGAAGAGGAACTGCATGGGTTTTCAAATATGGCGATGCTAGAATAAACACTAGGGCATACTCAAAAATAATAATGGGTTTTCAAATATGGCGGGTGCTAGAGTGAACATTAGTTACTCTGAAAACATGCCCTGTCCGGGAAACATTGGATTACATTGGTGGTTCTCAAACTTGGTCCTCAAGGATCCCTAAATGTTTTCCAGGTCACCTGTGGATTACTAAAATGTGACAGTTGTGACAGAGAGTGACCTGGAAAACATGAAGTATAATGCTGATACACACGGAACTGTGCATCACCATCGCTATGGGGCATACAAACTGTGCCTAATTTCCAAACAGTATAGCCAGATCGCTTAGAAAACAAGCTCAAATCTCCCCATGTGTATGCCCCATGAGGGTTCCTTGAGCAACGAGTTTAGGAACCAGTGGCCTACAGTATATAAAAAGTCCCACAGATTGTATCCTGGGGTAATAAAAGTATAAATATTAAACATACATAAGGGTGAAGATAACGTCACACCGGTCTCTCACAGGAGACTGGACGAAACATGGTGTATAAGGAGCGGAAATTACTGTATTCGTCTTCAAATGAAAACTCCTCAGTAAAACATTTCCTCATTTTTTTAAGGATAATATTTCATTTATACATAGGCTTACCATACTATCCCTTTAAATCGAAACACTTTTGAATTAAACAGGTTCTGTGGCTAGCTGACTTCAAACCTTTATTTTACCTTTTTTAATGCAGCTGTTTAATTCATGGGTGTCTCAGTTTAAAGGGACAGTGTGATTAGATTAAGCGAGGGCTGCATAGGCATGAGGGCATATAAGAGCCTTGCAATTTTGTAATTGGTATAATAAAGTTAGTTAAATGTTTCTTACCCCATAGAGTCCAGGGTTGTAGGTGTAGCCAATCAGGTGTAGAATGGGTGGTAGCTTAGGCAGGGGTATTTAAGGGATTCAGTATTGAATCCCGGCGGTCGGGATCCCGGCGTTCAGAATCCCGACAGCCGAAATGCCGACAAGGGGGGGGACGTGGATCGCCCCCCCTTGCGGGCTCGCTGCGCTCGCCACGCAGCGGGCCCGGTGCCTCGCTACGCTCGGCACACTAATTTATTCTCCCTCCAGGGGTGTCGTGGACACCCCAGGAGGGAGAATGTGTCGGCATTTCGGCGGTCGGGATTCCGGCGTCGGGATTCTGAACGCCGGGATCCCGACCGCCGGGATTTTAACTGCATCCCGTATTTAAGGGGTAGTCAGGGATCCTTCTTCCTCTTTGAGTCTGGATTCAACCCCCTTGCTTTCTTCAATTACCACCCGGCCTTTCGGCCTTCACACAATTTGGCTTCACAAATATTAATTTATAATTGGCGGGAGGGCGCTCTCGATCAGCGGTCAAGTTCGAGGTGCAGGAGGTCACTGTGCGGTATTGCCACCCTCTGCCAGGACGGCTGGTGAGTCCTGCCCCCGAGGGGGGACGATGGACACTTCCTTGAACTGTCCTTACCATGCAATAGGAGGGGCGGTAAGACCGTCACAGTGCGGGCTGTGCCTTGAATTCAATGGGGGCAGTTCATTGCCCTGGTTACAAGTTGGGGCGTTGTAGTCGCCGCCATTGTTAACGTTTGTGACTTAGCTGGTCTCCAAGCGCTCTCCTGGCCATCCCTTTCAATAGGGTCATACCATCAATAAATACTGTTGACCTTTTAAACTTATGCAGTGGTTGTCCGTGTGGTTATTTCAGGTTAACGTGTCAGAGTGATTTATTTCTAGGGGTAATAAATGTTAAGTTAAGGTAAAGGTCAATCACAATAATTCAATAGGCGCCTTAGACTATGGGCGGTATTCAATGAGCCAGAATCGCCAAGTTTTATGGCGATTCTGTGTTTGTTTCGTGTCTGACGGTGATTTTTGGAGCTCCAAATGCGAATCACCCTATTCAATGACCTATAATCGCCGTTGAGGACCGGTGAATGAAGCACCAATCGCCAAATGTAATTCTCTAAAAATCGCCGTTTTTAGTCTATAGGATTTTGCATGGGGAATCGACGGTAGTCGAGGGGAATCGCCAAAAGTGTATTCAATGTGAAGTTGGCGATTCCTTTTTCTTGTTACATATCGCCGTTCCTCACCGAGTGTCCCTTGTCAAACGCTTCCCATACAGCATACGGCAAACGCTGGGTATTCTGCTCAAAGGGCAAACGAAGGAGTGAGGTGGGGAGGAGAATCATGGGTAAGTGAGGTGCACCATGGGTAAGAGCAGTGCTTTGTGGGTGAAAAAAAAAATACCTGAAAAAATTAAATATATATTTGTATAGCACTTCTACGACCGTGACATCACACAAGGGCAGCAAATAATAATACTTTAGACTTGCATAGTTAAATAGAACCCTTAAAACCAATTATTTCACATGTTCCTATAAAAGTTCACCAGAAAAAGATGACGAGGGACACTCGGTGAGGAACGGCGATATGTAACAAGAAAAAGGAATCGCCAACTTCTCATTGAATACACTTTTGGCGATTCCCCTCAACTACCGTCGATTCCCCATGAAAAATCCTAGAGACAAAAAACGGCGATTTGTAGAGAATAACATTTGGCGATTGGTGCTTCATTCACCGGTCGTCATCGGCGATTACAGGTCATTGAATAGGGTGATTCGCTTATACAGCTCATAAAATCGCCGGCACACATGAAAAAAACACAGAATCGCCATAAAACTTGGCGATTCTGGCTCATTGAATACCGCCCAATGACAGAAGTGGCGGCAGCACATTTTGCAGCAGTCACTCCCGGCAATTGTTACACCAGCTGTACTATGAAAGGGATGCGGTCATTTGGTCTACTGCATTATGGTCGACAGTCATTAGGTCGAATCCATTAGGTTGACATGCTAAAAGGTCGACATGACTCTAGGTCGACATGGGAAAAGGTCGACATGATTCTAGTTCGAAAGGTCATTAGTTCGACAGGTCATTAGTTCGACAAGGTCATTAGTTCGACATTGTCTATGTCGACATTCACAAGGTCGACATGGAGTTTTTCACTGTTTTTTGAGCCAACATGTGCCGACAGGCGGTATTTCATGCCCTACCATCCACTAGGGCGTGGTGGGAGAATAAAATAGTGTGCCGAGCGTAGCGAGGCACCGTGCCCGACACATTGCGAGCGAAGCGAGCGATGCGAGGGGATGCAGTGCACTTTAAACTGTGTCCATGTCGACTGTGTTGACATTCAGGTAAAAAAACAGTGAAAAACCCCATGTCGACCTTGTGAATGTCGACATAGACAATGTCGAACTAATGACCTTGTCGAACTAATGACCTGTCGAACTAATGACCTTTCGACCTAGAATCATGTCGACCTTTTCCCATGTCGACCTAGAGTCATGTCGACCTTTTAGCATGTCGACCTAATGGATTCGACCTAATGACTTTCGACCATAATGAGAAAGCCTTAACGGTGAAACGTACGTCTCGTGTGGTTCCCGCTGTGCACAAGCGGGACCTTTATTGCCTCATCTACCTGCTAGACAGTCTTCCTGTAGCTGACAGACTGCGCCAGAACACGGAGCACATCACCCATTGACTCCGGATATCTTTGGAGCTGACAGCTCACCTTTTAACACACCGCCGATTCTTCACGGCTCAGCACACAGACTACACCCGCCCCAGGATTGACGCCAGACCGGCAGCTCATTTCTAAGTATACTGCCGGCTTTTTGTATTTAACAACCTTGACCGTACATCTGCCCCAATAACAGACACAGCGCAGCTCTACCTGCTGGTTTTTGCTGACGCTCAGTGTCGGCATATTCACCTTTTGGGCACCTGGACTCTGGAACTTTCAGAGCACACGCTCTATCTGCCGGTCCCCGCTGACACCCAGTGTCGGCACACTGACTGTCGGGCACCCGGACTCCAGCGCTCTTTGAGCATACAGCGCCGGCTCCCTCCACTATACATAAGATTGGGATCCCGACATCTGTGAAAGATAGAGGCACGTCTCTCCTGGCTGTACCTGCGCCCTCCTTACCACAGTGCCTTTTTCCTGTCTGCATGCACCTGTCAGACTGGTCGGATTATCCATAACGCGATTACTACGGGTCCAAGTGCCGTGAGTGTATCAGCCCTAGTGGCAATCAACTGATTATCTGCGCTGATTATTAAATCTTATTGTGTACAGAACCTGGGTGTCATATTATAGCGTAATATCCTTTATCTGCTGAATTTAGTATATGCATTTCAGCCTCTTCATACTGTGTAAATTGTGCTTGCCTAATTATTTATGCTTGCTTAATTGTTACTACCTATAACATAGTGCAGGACGTTTTATTAGGAAGGATTGTGGTAATCACCTTACTACATGTTTAAATCCTAGCGCTGAAATTAACATCATATTCACTTGTGTTTCTTGCGCTGAACACAGCATTGTAACAACTTGTTTTTTTGTTACACTTTCTTAGTGTAACTTAATTATATCTCAATTATGACACATTGATTATTCATCCATCATTGCAGGCATCTCACACTTTGTTGAACAGATAGTTACTGTGCAGTGCACTTATCTAATTACCGGTGGCATCAAATGAATTTTTACACTGAACCTATAATTGCTGTTTCCCACACCCTTTGCTAATCTTGTATGATTATTTATATAGTGCAAGGAACATTATTTACAGTTCTAAACAGCAGTTTCTATCTACTGCTGGCATCTACCGTGACTGCTAAATTTTGCTAATTAAAGTTACATTTGCTCAGGTTACTATTACCCTACATTATGTTATGTGGCATTGATTGAAAAACTTGCAGTCACCTGAAACCTCTATTGAATTTTTTGACTGTTAGGCTGTGGTAATCACCTTACTGCATGTTTAAATTCTAGCGCTGAAATTTAACATTGTATCCATTTGTGTTCCTCGCGCTGAATATAGCAATGTATTAACTTATGTTTCCTGTTGCAATTTTTTACTGTAACTAATTACAGCTTAATTATGACACATTGATTACTAAACCCACCATTGCAGGCATTTCACACTTTGGTGAACTTGATAAACAATAGTGCATTATTGGATTACTACTATATAGTGCAAGGAACTTTTCCTACAGCTCTTATCAGCAGTCCTCATCTACTGTTGGTATCTACCGTGACTACTAATTTTCGCTAATCCAGTCAATTTGCCCCAGCCACTAGTACCCCACATAACTCTATGTGGCATCAATTGAATTGTTACGAAAAATTGCAGTCCTTTGTTACGAAAAATTGCAGCCACCTGTAACTTCTATTGAATCTCTGAATATTACTATCTCATGCCGGAATCACCATCTGCACCAGTTCTAGCCACTATAATCTGGGTATCCATATTAGCACCAATGGTCTAGATTGCTGGACATCCTTCTCTCTATAAAACTGTCGCTGATCTTATTGTGTCTTGCACAAGCAACCGTGCTACCACCTATTCACGTGCAACTTTGACTTCCTTCTACACTTCACCACCCGGGTGGTATCGCTCAACTTCTGTTCACTACAGATAACTCTGTACACAGAGGATAGCAGCAAACACCAGGGAAAGGGTGAAGGGGTACCTTATAATCCACTTCTATTCAGGGTTCTCTCATTTCTGGGGGACCCTGGATCCGACTCTGCGCTGTACTTTGTATAACAGAGCCAGACAGGTCACCCCTGGAAACAGCAGAAACTCCCTCATCTATATTCTGACACCTGTGACGCTCCCGGAGTCCGCTCAACTGCGCATTCACTGATTAACGTCACATGCACAGGCAGCAGCGACTCCCTTAGCATACCCATACTCAGGTGTCTCTATACCTATATCATATTGCTATCAACCAGCCACTCAGATCCACCCAGTCCACACAATTTTGTCATATACAGGAGACACAAGTGTAAACTGATTCTAGCTAATT
This sequence comes from Crinia signifera, assembly GCF_055691185.1. NCBI lineage: Eukaryota > Metazoa > Chordata > Amphibia > Anura > Myobatrachidae > Crinia > Crinia signifera. The sequence continues at coordinate 103,500,731 of NC_139227.1, forward strand.
TTGATATTTATTTCTAATATAAATTGGTATTTGAGGTTTTTTCCTGTCTATTAGGATTCCATATGTGTATATGCACATACCAAGATTGATTGGAGCGTTCTCTCCATTGAATCCCCAGACAGATCTACTATGAAATAATATTTCACTACTTTCTCATATATTGTCCATAAGTGTTATCTGTTTGTCTTTGTCTTTTGTTCTTTCTTGACCCTGAATTAGGGCCATGTTTTAACTAATAAACTTTGTATTAACAGTTATCCATTTTCAATTAGAAGGCTGTGCCCCACCCGGGAGTCTTTTTTCGATATCCTCTCTTGGATATCTAACTCTTTTGACTACGATTACCCTACTCCCTGGGAGCACCTCCACAATTCTATTATATCTAATTATACATTATCATATTGATTGGAGTATGCCTTCTTACCCTCCGTCATTATAGCCCAGTGCCCTCGGCCTCTCCCCTCTTCCCTCCCCTCTATTTGCAAGCATCTAATTGGTGTCAGTTTGGCTCAGAATTGCAGTTTACCAGCACTTTTATTGAGTAAATTAGCAGACAACCCCCGGCTTTCTGAGCCATTAGGAAAGGCTGAACGCGCGGAAACATTTACTGATGCATATTAATGATGCCGGGTCCCTGGTCGCCAGCAGTACAGGGACTGGGAATAGGTCAGGAATGGGCCAGAGGATGCAGACAGTGACACAATCCAGTAACTCACTGGGAAATGACTCGCAGGCGATATTACGTATTCGCACCAATCTTATTTTCAGCATTGCATTTTTATTTGCCAGCAATAGATGAGGTTGTAGGCTTTCAATTACCTGTATCCCAGCCTGTAACCGTGGCCAGTTAAAGAAGAATCAGATTAATCTTGATCTTTGCTGACGGTACCCCCCCCCCCCCCAACCCCCAACCCACCCCCTCCACACCCAGAACAGCTGTACACAGTGCTGATTTGCAAAGAAATCTTATAGTCAGGCTTAAGTAAACTGAGGTCCTCCAGCTGTGTAGACAGGCCATGCTGAGACTTGTAGTTCCACCACAGCTGGGGAACCACACACTGCCTACATTTAATCAAAATATTGGAACAACAACAATAACAATAATAAAAATAATTATTATTATTAATGTTATACGTAGATATATATGAATACTAGTAGTAATAATAGCAAGCTGTAATCTAGGATTTTGGCATCATCACTCGCCGGATCTTGGACGAGGAGACGGAGATGCTGGAGTGCAAACTCCTCTGAACATGCTGCTTATAAATAACAAACCTCGTCTGACCCCGCCAAGACAATTAATATTTTATGTGCGTGTCTCCTAGTGTCCTTAGAGGTATCGATTGCTTCCTATCCCCATTAGATGCTGATGTCAACAGAGCTAGCTGGAGACAGGCTGCTGCCGGCTTCTCCAACAGGACAGTGACTACAGAGATACGTTACCAGGCGGAGAAACGTCAAACCGCACCACATGGACTATAATCAGAACCGATACCTAAGCCAGCGCTACCTCAGTGTACAGGTGACCACGCACTGCAGTGTTTGCATCATCACGCAGGGCCGGCGCTACCCACTCAGCAGCTCCTGCAAAGCAGGGAGGCGCCATGCTGAAAAGGCGCTGTCTCCCTCCCTGCTCTGCTAAAGCTGCCTCAGCCCTCACTGTCACTGCCTCCTGCACGCCGCCCACAGCGCCTGTCTGACAGTGGACGGCAGAATGGAGAGGCTGAGCAGCTCCCTGAACCGCGCACACTGTCCTTCTCCTGCGACCTGCCCCCTCTTCCTCACGGACACTTGCGCTGAGGCATGTAGCGCTGTCTGTGAATGCCTGGATGACATGTCATGTCCGGATCTGCCCCCTACCCATTACTCCCTGCGCCTGTCAGCTGTCAATCAAATGACGAACAGGCAGCAGCGCCGCCTCCCCTTCCTTCCCTCTTCTCAGTGTGCTGTGCCAGTGCCGCTGCCAGTCCGCAATCTATCCCATAACGTACGCGATTCTCGCAGCGTGTATGGGCACCTTTAGTGCCTGCAACATTTTGCGGACGCAGCACTGAGATGGTTTATGCATACATTTACATGCACCCGAGATCCTCCATAGGATCACATGTTGCATACGCTCCCACAATCGGGCTGCAGCTTGTTGCAATGGTAATGTGAAAGGGCGCAAAATGTATGGTTTGCAGGAGGGCGCCGGACACCCTAGCACCGGCCCTGTCATCACGATACCTGTTCTCTGGTTGCCAGTCACGATGGCGGAAAAAACATCGTTAGTCTCAGAGGTTTTATTTTTTATTTTTAGGACACCATTGATTTTATATATTCTTTTTAAAAACTGATAATACTGTATTTATTTTGTTGTTTTTGCTTTAGGGCAAATAAAATACCAAAATCTGTGGTTCCAGAGCAACTTACACGCTGATGTGAATAAGTAACCGTTTTCTGCAGCCCACCGCAATCACACAGACTACGTCGACATTCATTGGGTCAACAGCAAAAGGTCAAAATTCACAAGGTCGACATTGACAAGTTGTTGACACAGGCAAAGGGTCGACATGAAAATGGTCGACACATGAAAAGGTTGACATGGGTTTTTGAAAAGAATGATGTCCAATGTGGACACCTGAGCACGTAGGTGCCTCGCACAATGTTACTGTTCCAATTGGAGTACGCGTGGATGGTAAAGTATGGAACATTCCACAAAATGCTAACAATTTGTGAAAAACTTGTGTCGACCTCTGGTCAGTGTTGACCTAGACATTATCGGTCAGCCATACAGATACCCCACTGCAGGGTATGCTGTGCTGTATATATATATATATATATATATATATATATATATATATATATATATATATATAAAGGCTGTAAATGATAATTGGCTGCACTTTGACCATCAGCTGTATTATAACTGCACCCAACTCCTATACCGTCCCCCTCAACCGATTGCACTGTGCCCTGTCATGCCTGTGCCCCCCTAGACAGTAGGTATGGTCAGTTGGAGTGTGTCTGGGTACCAGGACAAGGTTATCGTTGCATCTTGGTGCAAAAGTGGGCAGCTGTCTACCCATAATCCTCCACTGCCCACCACTTACATTCAGGGGTCACTAACCCATAAAACACAGACATCAGAACTGGAACACATGAAAGACCGGAGCCATCTCTCTGTGGTCAGTACCCAAAGACGTCTCCAGCCAGACGAAGGGTCTTTATGAAGCTCTGCTACCTACAGTACGGTTATTGTTTTATGGGGAAAATGTAATTATTCTCCTGAAGGAAATATAACTACATAAGTATTTCCTCCTCTAAGCCCGCAACATATAAACATTTTATTTCTTCCTCGGTTTGCTTCCTGCACTAATGCAGCCCAGAGCCAGCCCTGCTGATCACACAGCTACTGTGCACTGGCTGACCTTGGCGATCAGAACAGCCAAGACGAAGCATAATGAGGAAAATCCAGAGGTCTCTGCACAAAACTTGTTCAAGAGGTGTCACCTGGATTTACCGACTGGTGTCACTGCGATTACACCATCACACACTACGGGGCCCGGATCTCGGATCCCGGTGAGCATTACACACTACGGGGCCGGATCACAGTGAGCATTTCACACTACAGGGCCTGGATCACGGTGAGCGCTACACACTACGGGGCCCGGATCTCGGATCCCGGTGAGCATTACACACTACAGGGCTGGATCACAGTGAGCATTACACACTACGGGGCCTGGATCACGGTGAGCATTACACACTACGGGGCCCGGTTCTCGGATCCCGGTGAGCATTACACACTAAGGGGCCGGATCACAGTGAGCATTACACACTACGGGGCCTGGATCACGGTGAGCGCTACACACTACGGGGCCCGGATCTCGGATCCCGGTGAGCATTACACACTACGGGGCCGGATCACAGTGAGCATTGCACACTACGGGGCCTGGATCACGGTGAGCATTACACACTACGGGGCCCGGTTCTCGGATCCCGGTGAGCATTACACACTACGAGGCCCGGATCACGGTGAGCATTACACACTACGGGGCCCGGATCACGGTGAGCATTACACGATACGGGGCCTGGATCACGGTGAGCATTACACACTACGGGGCCCGGATCACGGTGAGCATTACAGGATACGGGGCCTGGATCACGGTGACCATTACACACTACGGGGTATGGATCACGGTGACCATTACACACTACGGGGCCTGGATCACGGTGACCATTACACACTACGGGGCCTGGATCACGGTGAGCGCTACACACTACGGGGTAAATTTACTAAGATGGGAGTTCTATTGAAGATGGGATGTTACCCATAGCAACCAATCAAATTCTACTTCTTAATTAATTAGCACATCCTAGAAGATAATAAATAGAATTTGATTTTGATTGGTTGTGCATAGCAACATCCCATCTTCAATGGAACTCTCATCTTCATAGATAAGGGTCTAGGACAAACGGGCAACATTACATCTTTAGCACAGTAAAACTTAAACCTTGGCTCTTCATATAGGAGTGGGGGGTAATAAAGACCCCAAAGTGTGAGGCTAGAGGACCGATCTCAGGCACAGCCATTGGCATTAATATATTGCCCAGTCCACTGGTTTTCAGCATTCTCTCCTTATTGATGAGAGCATAAAGAAACAACTTTCATTGTGACCCGCGATTCCTGGAATTGTCTGCCTACCCTGCCCACTTCCCTGCAGAGTGGGTGGGATGCGGAAAGCAGTACCCCTCTTCCAGTGCAGCGGGGAACTATCCAATAAATAGCGAGTCTCCTGCAACTTCCTGGAGAGTAGTTAACCCTATGAGTGCCAACATCTCCGTGAGCGATGTGCAAAATTTTCCACAAAAACCCCACCAGTGTCGCTCACATTTGTTATATAAATTCAAATAAAAAAATGTTGTGTAAACCAGACCGTAATTTAACAGGTAACAGTACAGGTCATTGTGATGAATAAAAAGGTTTGCTTGGCAATTTTCACACCTATTTTGACAAATTCACTTGGCGCACAAAGGGTTAACTATGATTTGGTGGCAAATCAAAACATGGAAAAAAAAATAATCTATAAATCCAGCAAAGTACGAGCGCCGAGAAAGCAGCAAAATAACACGTCCGCTACCAGGATGCATCAGAGAGAAGAGAATATATTTATCCGAGCAGCACAGGAATACATGTTGGAAGCCGCACAGGAGCTGAGGAATAGTTAGCGTAGATTTCTGCTCTTTTTCTGACTTCTGACTTCGATCACATTGATGAATTCCAATCTCTTTATGTTGTGTAAAGGTGTAATAATCGGCTGTCACCCTAATGCTTCTTTGTATATCCACTTGATGAATCACCTGAAGGAAATACGGTTACAGAACGCAGGCTTGATTTCAGATGCGGCAACATGCTTGGTCTTAATCAAATGTTGTGCCTTGGGAAAGGTCTTCAGCACACAAAATGCAAACATTGCTGGTCTCTCCATAGACCCCCCTCCCTGGTCTCTCTTATACATGGGCCCCCCTCCCCGGTCTCTTTTACACTTGGATCCCCCTCCCCGGTCTCTCCATAGATCCCCCTCCCCGGTCTCTCTTACACATGGATCCCCCTCCCCGGTCTCTCCATAGATCCCCCTCCCCGGTCTCTCTTACACATAGACCCCCCTCCCCGGTCTCTCCATAGATCTCCCTCCCCAGTCTCTCTTACACATGGATCCCCCTCCCCGGTCTCTCTTACACATAGACCCCCCTCCCCGGTCTCTCTTACACATGGATCCCCCTCCCCGGTCTCTCCTACACATAGACCCCCCTCACCCTCCTCTCTTACACATAGACCCCTGCCCGGTCTCTCCGTAGAACCCCCTCCCCGGTCTCTCCATAGATCCCTCTCCACAGTCTCTCTTACACATACACTCCCCTCCCCGCTCTCCTACGCATAGACCCCCCTCCCCACTCTCTCTTACTCATAGACCCCCATCCCCGGTATCTCTCACACATAGACCCCCCTCCCGGGTCTCTCTTACACATAGACCCCGGTCTCTCTTACACATAGACCCCCCTCCCTGGTCTCTCTTACACATAGACCCCCCTCCCCGGTCTCTCTTACACATAGACCCCCCTCCCCGGTCTCTCTTACACATACACTCCCCTCCCTGCTCTCCTACGCATAGACCCCCCTCCCCACCCTTTCTTACTCATAGACCCCCCTCCCCGGTGTCTCCATAGATCCCCCTCCCCGGTCTCTCTTACACATGGATCCCCCTCCCTGGTCTCTCTTACACATGGATCCCCCTCCCCGGTCTCTCTTACACATAGACCCCCCTCCCCGGTCTCTCTTACACATGTATCCCCCTCCCCGGTCTCTCTTACACATAGACCCCCCCTCCCTGATCTCTCTTACACATAGATCCCCCTCCCCAGTCTCTCTTACACATGGATCCCCCTCCCCGGTCTCTCTTACACATAGACCCCCCTCCCCGTTCTCTCTTACACATAGACCCCCCCTCCCCGGTCTCTCTTACACATGTATCCCCCTCCCCGGTCTCTCCTACACATAGACCCCCCTCCCCCTCCTCTCTTAGACACAGACCCCCTCCCCGGTCTCTCCATAGACCCCCCTCCCCGATCTCTCTTACACATAGACCCCCCTCCCCGGTCTCTCCATAGACCCCCCTCCCTGGTCTCTCTTACACATAGACCCCCCTCCCCGGTCTCTCTTACACATAGACCCCCCTCCCCGGTCTCTCTTACACATACACTCCCCTCCCTGCTCTCCTACGCATAGACCCCCCTCCCCACCCTTTCTTATTAATAGACCCCCCTCCCCGGTGTCTCCATAGATCCCCCTCCCCGGTCTCTCTTACACATGGATCCCCCTCCCTGGTCTCTCTTACACATGGATCCCCCTCCCCGGTCTCTCTTACACATAGACCCCCCTCCCCGGTCTCTCTTACACATGTATCCCCCTCCCCGGTCTCTCTTACACATAGACCCCCCCTCCCCGGTCTCTCTTACACATAGACCCCCCTCCCCGGTCTCTCTTACACATAGACCCCCCCTCCCCGGTCTCTCTTACACATGTATCCCCCTCCCCGGTCTCTCCTACACATAGACCGCCCTCCCCCTCCTCTCTTAGACACATACCCCCTCCCCGGTCTCTCCATAGACCCCCCTCCCCGATCTCTCTTACACATAGACCCCTGCCCGGTCTCTCCGTAGAACCCCCTCCCCGGTCTCTCCATAGATCCCCCTCCACGGTCTCTCTTACACATACACTCCCCTCCCCGCTTTCCTACGCATAGACCCCCCTCCCCACTCTCTCTTACTCATAGACCCCCATCCCCGGTATCTCTCACACATAGACCCCCCTCCCGGGTCTCTCTTACACATAGACCCCCCTCCCCGGTCTCTCTTACACATAGACCCCCCTCCCCGGTCTCTCTTACACATAGACCCCCCTCCCCGGTCTCTCTTACACATAGACCCCCCTCCCCGGTCTCTCTTACACATAGACCCCCCTCCCCGGTCTCTGCCACAGAGTCCCCCTCTTTGGTCTTTTTGCCACGACACACACAGACCCAACCAAGTTTCTCAGTTATTGGAAGCCCCCTAATCCCGGTCAATCCACCACACATAGTATTATGGTGTCCCAGTGAACCGCTGTCTTACCAATAATCTTATCTAGATTCAGCTCAGTGGCTTCTATCATTTGTGCAAACTGGAGCATACAACTGATACAAATAAAATGAAGATGCTAGGTGACCCATATGATATGCATAGTGTCTGTATGCTTTATTTAGAAAGTTATTGAAATATTAAGCAGCAGCGGTTTCTCCAATGTGCCTGTGTTACCTATTCCCGGACAGGAGGAGACAGTCCGGCTCTATCAGCACCAACACAATGGATCTGGCAGATGCCAGAACCGGTGCACCAAGGTGGGCAGATTTCATATGTGCAAAACAATGGCCATGGACTGCATGTGCTGCAGCCCGTAGAAGCCAGCTAGGCCTGCCAGAAAGGCAGGGAGTGGTTTCTCTTCTCTCTGCTAATTGCAGCCTGGTCTGGCATTACCAGAGGGAGTAAAAGCCAATGGCACTGTCCGGCCAGCGGTTGACAGGCAGGTAAAACTTCCAATAGAAGGTCACTGCCAGTCACAGCGTAGCCAGCACAGTCATGGATTGCATCAGCCTCAGTAACACGGAGCTGAGGTTGCGAATTGTACTGGGGGTGGGGTTGCAGCCCATAGCATAAATCCGCCACTGCATTGTAATTTTGCATGTATTACAAGCATGTTCCAAAACTATGACATAAGAAAATACAACCCAACCCAGACCCCAGGATCTATGGTTGGATAGGACAGCAGTAAGTATATTTCGGTATTAGCTCTCCACCTGTCCCGCTTGTGTCCTTAAACAGCCAGGATTGTGAATCCCGACCAACCCTGCATTAGTAAGTTCCCATCCTAGTTACCTTTAACTGGGATGGAAACTTTTTTTTAACGGTACTGTGGAGAAAAATAAAGTTTGATAGTTGTTGTGTAATGAAGTTAGTTGGATCATTTGTCAGATCCTCAGTTGCTGCTTTCATTACTTTTGCAAGTTGTATTAACACGTTCAATATGTCTACAAAGATGTGTTTTCTTTACAAGTCCTTGGATGGTGTCCAGGGCCTATAACAGAATGTTCTTTATGTTATTACATTACATTTCTTGTCGGAGATCTGCATTTAATGCTTTTATGAAATGTAAAAAAAAAAAAATCAGGATTCACTTGAACAAGTTGTGTGTTAGGTACAAAACGATGGCCGGTGGGGGTTTATCCCCAAAGCCATCTCCCCCATACTGCCTGCAGCTTTCCATCATGGGGGGCATCCTTACCTCGTGGGCCTTATTCAGATCTGAGCTCAGTACACATTTGTTTGGAAAATGGGCAAAACCATGTGCACTGCAGGTGGGGCAGATGTAACATGTGCAGAGAGAGTTAAATTTGGGTGGGGTGTGCAGAAACTGAAATCTAAATTGCAGTGTCAAAATAATGCAGCCAGTATTTACCCTGCACAGAAACAAAATAACTCACACAAATCTAACTCTCTCTCTATACATGTTACATCTGCCCCACCTGCAGTGCACATGGTTTTGCCCATTTTCCAAACAAATGTGTACTGAGCTCAGATCTGAATAATACATATTATAATATACAGCCCATGGTGTGGGAACTAACATACATGGTGCGGTCACCCTAATATACAGCCCATGGTGTGGTCACGCTAACCTACATGGTGTGGGCACATTAACCAGTGGCGTAGCTTGGTTTGGGGCGCCCCCCCCCCCCGCCGTTAATGCCCCCCATCGCCGCAGGCTTACTTGTTTGCGCGTCCCGGCTCCCCTCCTAGCTTCAATTAATAATTCTATGCAGACGGACCACGATAAAATGACCGCCCCCATACCGCAGACAGTTTCAGAGAACTGTTTGCTTTATGGGGCAGCCATTTTATCGTGGTCCGTCTCCATAGAGTTGATTGAAGCCAGGAGGGGAGCTGGGACGCGCAGACAGGTAAGCCTGCGGGGGATGGGGCGGGGGCATTACTCTAGCACCGCAGCCCCCCGGCGCCCCCACATGCAGAGCCCCCCCCCCGCGACCGCGGGGGCTGCGGTGCTATAGTTACGCCACTGACATTAACATACATGGTTTGGGCACGTTAACATACATTTTACTACAGAACATTTTAGTTTACATGTAACAAAGTGGCACATGGCAAGAAAACAGGTAATGTCACCAGTTGTCAGCTTTCAAAGGAAACTGCAATATAGCTTAGAAGGTGGGGGTGGAGTTGACAACTGCACCCTGGAGGTGGTTGTTGATGCAAATCTTGAATATGTGTAACTTTATTATTTACAGCAGAACGATACAATGCAGGAAACCGTGAGAAATACAGCTCAATACGGGAGAAGGACCCCTACTTGTAACTCCAGAAATATTAAAGTTATTCTCTACATGTACAATGTAGCAGCGCTCCCTTTGTACAGGAAATTCTATTTCTTCATAATGCATTCCCCCCGTTCCTCATTATACATGGATAGGGATGGTAAATTGCCGACTGCATGTGTAGGTCAGTATTTCCATTCTGAAGCGGTCACATAAAATATTGCATTTAGAACTGTGTGTTTGTCTTTATTCTTGGTGCCGAGTGTCGCAGCCATTATTTATCTACAGCAGCTATCGTGCAGAAAATAAATGTACATATTTATACACGTGCCCTCCAGCGTATAGTACACCAGCGCCTTTGTGCCCGCTATTGTTACTTATGCCATTTCTACCCTGGATGTTTTCCATGGGATCTAGGTTATAGGACAACAGTCAATTAAGTCTACATGCACAACATTGACATTGACAAAAGGTTGACATGCACTATTTCGACACAAGCAAAATGTTGACATGGCGATGGTCAGAAGCATGAACATTTATGGGACCCTGGTCAGAAGCATGGCCAGTGAGGCCAGCCATGTTAGAGTACACAATACCCACTTATATTGCTTCCCCATCCTCAGGTGTAGACATTAACACCCCAAAAAAGGTGAAAAACTCATGTGTTGACATTTCAATGTCAACTTTGTGCATGTGTCCACCTTTCAGGCCACTGCCACATTAGTATTCCCAATTAGAGTCCACGTGGATATTAAAGTATCAAAAAGTTCTTCCAAAAAAAACACATTTCGACTTTTTTCACACGTCAACCGTTTCCATGTCAACCGTCGGCATGTGTCGACCATTTGTCTGTGATGACCTTTTAACATCATCTATCCTGTGATTCACACCTGTTTTCCATGCAGACCCTAAAGTGCCATATTGTATTTATTCCAAGTATCCACCAATGTGTGTAAATATTTGGCAAAAAGTTTTAGAACACTCAAAAATAACTTATTCTACTTTTAATAAATTTAATTAATAATGCATTATATTTATCATGTAATGCAACAGGTGTAAGCATAATAAGAAGGTGTCTAATGTTCCAAAAAAAAAAACAGGTTAAACGTATCTCATAGAGGCAGGTTCCCACCTACAGTAACAAGGTGCCAGGTATTTGGTGGAGCCATGGTGCTACCTGTACTGTTCCTCTGTTGTACTGAGATGTACAAAACCACAAATAATCATTTTCTTGTGCTCAAGCTTATGTAGGGTACACACCAGGACGACCCGCTCACGATGCACATCGTGAGCGGGTCGTCAGTGTCTCGTCCGACCCGCTCACGGTGACGCGGGGGGGGCACGACCCGCTCACGATGTGCACCGTGAGCGGGCCTGATCCGATGGCGACCCGCACCCGGCTGTATGGTGGTCATTGATATCCTACCTGCAGCAGGTAGGATCTCAATAACGACCGACCGACCCGCGGGACCGCGCATCGGATCGGTATCGGTCCACACCAGGTCAGAAAAGGGCCCAATCACCACACAATCTACATCCAATTGGTCGGAATTGGATCTAGATTGAGGGGATCGGGCCCTAGTCGTCCTGGTGTGTACCCAGCATTACACACCCGATTAGGGTTCTGGGTGCCAGATCTTCACTTCTACCCCTTCATTGAATTCCACTGATAAATCATACAATTCCATAGTGTTCACTATTTCAGCGTGATGCATCCTAACCAAACTCTACACATATGGCGATCATGGAAGAAACGGTTCCTGTAATAAATTGCATGCAGTTCGAAATCATAAATGGGATTCGTTGCTCTGCAGGAAATGCTCTGCAAAATATGTTATTCTGCAGAATGTAACTGGAATAGAACAGAGAAATGTCCAAAGAGGGTAGAAACATATAAGCTATTATTATAGGCTTCTGTCCCGGTAACCTTTTGTTTTGCAGTGTTGTCCGATTCTTATGAATAATCACAGTTACATTTCATATAGGAGACTTCGCTTATATCCAATCACAAAGCCTGCCAAATACACAGCGCACACGGAACATACACAGCGTTACTGTATTCTATGTTATTCATAACTTGTGACAGTAATTGAATTCGCCCAAGTGATTTTGTTACCAGGGTACATAGCCAGCCTGTGTCGCGACCTTTCCTGTAAATTTCTCCAGATAATGGGATCTTTTACCATTTTCACATCACATCAAGCAGTGGCTTTAGGCGGCTGCGATGAAAGGATGAGTGGTGGGTCTCTCTTGTGTGTAATCGTGCCGCTCGCAGAAGCTTCTCACAATCCAGTTATCAATTACTGCTGAAAATCAAAGGGCCCGTCTGTCCTTGCCTAAACCCAGGACCTAGTTCTGAAACGCTGTATATTTTCTATAGCTGTCAGCAGATGAGATCAGGGCTCAGGAAGCGGTTTGTGTATAGCTGTAGTGTTTCACTGGACTGAATCTTAAGGGTAATATCGCCAGCATACACATGGGCGCACCCCGTCCCTGCCTTTAGTCCATGTGCAGCTGTTTCTAACTCCTGAATACTCAAACCTATTTGGGACATAAGCAGTTGTGATGTCCCACCACGCACATACCTAGGGGGATATCACCCAGTTGATCTAGACAAGTAGTGTTCATTCTAGCACCCGCTATCTTTGAAAATCCAAGTAGTTCCTCTTCCCTGCCTGGGGTGTCGCTGTCTGCTGTGGTGTTTCTAGCACAGGTCTGGTTTGCATATCAGTGCTGATATACAGACCACACTGTGCTACAAGCACTACAGCAGACAGCGACACCCCAGGCAGGGAAGAGGAATTACATGGATTTTCAAAGATAGCGGGTGCTAGAATGAACACTAGACAAGGTTAATAGGTTAGGTCAATATGAAACAATGACAAAGGGTCAACACAAGCCAAAGGTCGACATGGAAATGGTAGATACAAGAAATGGTCGACATGAATGTTTCATGGATTTTTTTTCCCTTTTTTGGGGGGGGGGACGCCCCTGCTATCCCTCTCGCTGCGCCCCACTCATTGCTCCTTCCATTCCTCTCCCTGCCATCCCTCTCCCTGCGTCCCTGCTATCACGCTCCCTCCCCCTGCCATTCCTTTCCCTGCCGTCCCTTTCCCTATGTCCCTGCTCTCACTCTTTATCCCTCTCCTTGTCCTAGTGTCCCTGCTGTCACTCTCCCTACCCCTGCCATTCCTCTCCCTGCCATACCTCTCCTTGCACCCCGATCACTGCTCCTTCCATTCCTCTTCCTGCCCCTGCCATCTCTGTCCTTCCTCTTCCTGCTGTCCCTGCTGTCATTCTCGGTGCCCTTGCCATCCCTGTCCCTATATCCCTGCTGTCACTCTCCCTATCCCTCTCCCTGCCCCTTACCCTGCCATTCCTCTCGTTGCCCCTGCCACTATGTGTTTGCTGTCCTTCTCCCCGTGTCCCTACCTCTGCAATCCCTCTCCCTGATCCAGTCCCTTCCTCTCTCTCTGCTGTCCCTCTCCTTGCACGCCTTGTCCCTGTCACTATGGCACTGCTATCCCTCTCTCAGTCCCTGCTGTCACTCTTCCTATCTCTCTGCGTGTCCCTGCTGTTCCTCTCCCTGCCCCTATGACCCAGCTGTCCCTCTCTCGGTCCCTGCTGTCACTCTCTCTGACACTGCTGTCACTTTCTCTGTCCCGACCTCAGCTTCCTCCACACTGCTGCTTCAGCCGACTACAGCCTCCGGCGCACCACCGACGACGACCACAGCCTCCTCTGCACCGCCTTTGCCACTGACTACAGTCTCCTCCTCCAGTATCTCCTCTTCTGCCGATCACAGCCTAAGGTAAGGTAATCTTACCCTGCTTCCTTTCTCTCTCCTACTTGTATGTTTTTGTTGTCACTCTCTCTGTTGTCACTCTCTCTGTCCCTGCTGTCACTCTCCCTGTCATCCCTATCTCTGTTCCTGCTGTCGCTCTCGCTGTTGTCCCTCCCTCTGTCTTTGACGTCCCTCCTTCTGTCTCTGCTGTGACTCTAACGGTCTTTCTGTCCCTGCCGTTCCTCACTCTCACTCTTCCTGTATCCCTGTCCATGCCATCCCTCAGTCTCCATGTCCATGCCATCCCTCACTTTCCCTGTCCCTGCCGCCCCTCACTCTCTCTCTCTCTCTCTATATCTATATATATATATATCTATATATATATATATAGATATATGTGTGTGTGTGTGTGTGTGTGTATATAATTAACAGCAGCTTTTATGAATGCTGGACAGACGTGAATGTTGCAAGCCCTGGTACATCCGATGTTTGCAAAAGCTAGCCAGAATTTATCATAGGGATCCTCCCTATTGTGGCTAGCGTATAATCTGCGGTCAGGGACACACAGCAGAGCGACACACTACAAGTAAATAGAAATCCACCCATGAGTAGGAAACTATAATACATCTTACACTTCTCCACCAATACCGGCTCTCTCTTTGTTACCAGCGGGCACTCAGATGTGCGGCCTGGAGTGTGTGAACAAATATGCCAGTGCGGGCGGGATGCTGAGATGTATCTTTTATTAATTAGACTTGTTTTGAGGTTGTGAGGGGGGGGGGGACATCTGAGCAGGAGGAGTCATTAAAATCGGAGGTAGAAATATCATTATAAGCGGAATGATCTCAGTGACAGGCAGGGTTGGAGCAGGGATGATTGACAGCAAAGCATGACCAATGTATACAGCCCCAGCTGCTACCGAGCATCGCCGCCTACTGCTACACTTTCCCAGCACCCTTATTACACGTGTACTGGGCGCCCTGTCGCTGCGGCAGATGGCAACCGTGACTTGTGCAGCAAGGAAATAATTAATTGCATGTTAATTAAGCTGTATTGGAGCAATTAAAATGTGCTGGTGTCAAAAGGTCCAAAATATTTTGTCATCAACAAACTGCTCCTTCATCCCACCATAGATTGTCAGAACCCAGGCAAATCATTTGTCTGGGGGGGACCGACAGCAGATTCTATTGATTGATTTGCACCACATAGGACTGGTGTGGAAGAGGCGGCAGGACAGATTAACACATAATAAATCAAATACAGAGCATTAAAATCCATTTAAGGTTTTCCCTAGTTTTCTAAGCATTCAGAACAGCTGTAAGCAATCACTATATACAGTTACCCAAGCGTTCTATCTGCGAAGAACAACTCCAATCTCCCCTGAATAATAAGAGGACTGCAGACATTTACTAAACAGAAAATATGGAGTGTTACAATGAACTGGACGGTACGGATTTTGCGAATAACGTCCGTGATAAATAACCTTTTGTAAAGTGGCTCCATCATTATCGCCTGCAGAGTACGGCTGGGGGAAAGCTGTCTACAACAGATGCCGCACAGATCATAAACTCTGACCTATTGTCTGGCAGCGAATGAGAAAATGATATTCTGGTTCATGCAAAAGCCACATTTCCAATCAATAACACAGAGGCTACATGCTGATAGCAGCTATTGTTAATTACTGCTAATCCCATTCATCTGTCATTACCAATGCCGGCCAACACTACGATCCCAGCTATTTTTACAGGACAAGCACAAATCCAATAAAGTCATTTACATTTATCAGCCATGCACCCTGCTACACAATGCCGCACGTGTTTCCTTGCGGACGCGTTTGGGCAGGCCACTGGCTGGCAATAATCTGATGAATCATGTGTAACGTGCAGATATTTGTATGCCAACACTGCCTTCTGCCACGGTCAGCACATGGCAATGACAACAAACAATTCCTACTCGGCCAAAGGCAAAGCCAACGCACAGTATACAATGTACGGACTCCGCCTGGATAAATGGCAATGCAGGGAACGAAAAAGTGGATTAGAATTTGATGCTGTAGCACAATGTAGGAAAACATTCTTTTGTCCGCAGAATTTCCCCTAATGGGGTCTACACATGGGGAGATATTGCTGAACAATCTGATCAATGTAGATCGCTCAGCACACAGCACTGCACAGCACTGAGCGATCTGTCAGTGCCAGTGTTCTCCGGCCCACTGGCTCTGACCGGTGATCTAACTAGATTTATCCAGCATGTTGGATCTTAATCGCAGGGGCGCCCATCGTTATCGCTATGGCCCCTACACACGGAGCAATGTAGAGGCATTTTCTAAGCAAACTGTCAGATTAAGTCAGATGGCCCAGTGTTTAGGCCCCATTACTGATAAGATGCAATTTCTAATATACAATTAATTCCCAAGGCACCTGATTTTATGATATACAACAGAAGTGTCAGTAATTAGGTCGTATTTACCTTATAGCACACATCTGATCTGATACACTAAATGCACACCGACATTAAAGGTAAAGCTGCCCATATTGGAACCTAATACACACTGAGTCCGGTATGCCCAATAAGCGGGTGCCCACATTGGCATGCGACCTGGTGTATTCTAATAAAGGACAGAACAGTGATCATTCCTTCCTTCATTAGCTCGTTCTGATGTGTACCTAGGATCCGATATCCATATCCGCTGGGTACACATTGCACAGTGACAAAGATACTCATAGCCATAGGCATAATGTAGGATGACATCCAGTGATGTCATCATGTCGGACATTAAGTGATGTAACATTGCTCCACACGGCATAAGAAGACATCCATGTTGCTCTACCTTATGGCACCTTATAACCTGGGGCAAGAAGAGGAACACAGAGGGCCAGATGGGGGGGCAGATGTTATAAACAACCAGCCAATCAATTCTTACCTGACATCTGTCAAACCCAGTCTGTAAAATGGCAGTTAAGAGCTGATTGGCTGGCTGTTTATCACTCTCCACTTCATCCCTTTTTGAAGCTTGATACTTCTGGCCCCCAAAGAGAAGACGACAATGGAACAGCCTCATTACATCATAAAGGATCCCAACTACGCCAAGACAGTCTCCATTTAATTGCTAAAACCACAACAGGGCCTGTTCCATGCCAAAACAACACACTAATTACGTCTTCATTGATCAGACAGATGCCTCATATATACACAATCTGTTCCTCCCCAGAACCTCATAAAAAGCAAAAAAAAATCAATATACAGTTAGATTGCTCCTACGTCCAGGCCCGGGTCACCCAGCAGACACAAAACACACAGACTGCAGGAGTACAATATATTACATATCTTATATATACCAGAATGCTTCTTATAATGGCCACACGGGAAGATAAAAGAGGTAAATCTTACACATTTATGGCCAAAATACAAACATCCCATATCCTCACTTAAAGTTTCATTAGGAAAACCCATATGTTACGCGTCATAACACACCCCTATTGTAAATGATTCAATACTAGAAGTCACCTTCAACCTTCATGACCTGACTGTATACAATCACTGGTGACTTCTAATATCTCTATAATGTACGCTATGGGGAAGATGAACTAAGCATCGGTATTGGTTCAGATTTCACGTGGGATGTTGCTCTGTGCAACCAACCAGATCCTGTCTGTTTTCTTCTAGAGGGTGCAGAATAAATAAGAAGTAGATTCTAATTGGTTGCCCATAGCAACATCTAGTGTAAAATAGAATAGATCTTAGTAAATTACCCCCCGGTTTTGATAATTCCAATAAAAAAGGATGACAAAGCATGCCAAAAATAAATCAACACTTCCTCATGGAGTTAAATGGGGGGGGGAGGGGACGACCCATGCAATTTCTACATAGCAAACCCCTTATTTAGAAAAGCTCCCCCAACCTCCCAAGCCCATTTAGAGTGTATAGTGAGGTGGTGGGAGGTAGTTGGGTTTAGGACCGACGGGCCGGGCAATCTGCATATGGGAATGTCCAGCGTTTCATGGGCGTTCCCATGAGAACACAGGGGTGTTCCCATGCAAATTTCCCAGTGGCGCGGGTGCGGGCAGCTGACATCAACCATAGAGGTGTCTCAGATCTGCGAGCACTGAAGTAATCGTGATTTCTCCCCCGCACCCAAGGCTGGGAATGGATAACTAGGCAAATCATCCATTCGCATGCCTGCGGGGGTTAGGGGAGGGGGGAGATGGTCGGCCGTGCGGGCAGCCCTTGGTGGACTCCCACGGCTGTCAACCAGAATAAGGGCCAATATATATGAGATAACATACTGGGCGGTATTCAATGAGAATACCTGCGAGGTGCAGCGAATCCTTTTTAGGATTCGCTGCACATTCGCCACGTTCCGGAGCCTCGCCGGCTCCGGTATTCAACGAGTCAGGGGCTCGCTGCCCCTGACCGGCGAATATGAGCTCCTGCGCATGGAGCCTGAGGACGGTGGCAGGCAGGGAGATGGAAGTCTCTCTGCCTGCCCCAGAACGTTTGTGGGGGGGAGGTGGGCTCCCCGGGTGCCAGGCAGCACAGGCTGCCCCCCGGGGGTGCCAGCAGGGGACCGCGTATATTCACTACACCCGATCGTAACGATCGGGTGCAGTGAATATATGAATATGTAATGAGCGGCTCGGCTCCGGCGCCCCCTGCTGGCTGCTGTGTAAAAAAAAAAATATATATATATTTTTTTTTTAAATTAAATATATATTCATGTGCTTACAGCACATGAATAAAAATATCATGCCCCTGATTTTTTTTACACCAAATGTAAAAAACAAAACACTTTATTTTAAAAGTTCACATTCCACTTCTCCATAAAAAGATAGCGATTGCTACTCGGTGAATCATGGCGAAAAAAACCTTCAAATGTATTCGCCATCTGCTCATTGAATAGGGGGATTCACCGTTTTTGTCAAAAATTCGCCAAACAGCACAAATTCGCCATAAAAACATGGCGAATCAGGCTCATTTAATACCGCCCACTGTGTTTTTAGTTTTGCAATAACCAAACATAAAGGAAAGGTATCCTTGCATCCACTAGTGCACTATAACCCTTTCTCATACGATTTCAACCCATCGGGTCGACCTTTTTATCTTTGGTAAACCTGTGAACAGAAAATGTATGAAAATCCCCAATCTCCGATGGTTAGTACATATCCCCCTAGGTGTTAACAACCTCATACATAAACTACAAGTTCTCCACTGGAATTAAGGTAATCTCTTCCATATAATACGTTAGGCAGCACCCAGACCATTGGGAACGCCTGGGACTTACCCTTTTCTGATCCTCCAGGCCGTGAGCCACCGGCTTCCTCCGCTGGTACTGCTTACCCTCCGTCCCCGATTCCATTTCCTGATTATTTGTATTCCTTAATTTTCCCTCAGAAAATCCAGAAAACAACCAGGTGTATTCCTTTATAACGCCCCGCCATTGGGCGATCCATCCAGATAACCCACCGCTGCAATCACAAGAGCCATTTCCAAAATCCCGAAAAGTCTTTCAGCAAAACTCATCCCTGCAATCCCACCACACATGCCCAATCCAGAATCTGAGCAACCTGCCCGTATCCATGGCGTGTCTCGCCCGTCTTCCACCATGCGCAAACTCCCAGCGTTATCTGCGGAGAAGCCGAATCCGAAATGCAACTATAATGTAGGGACCAAAGGAGAATGGACAGGGGGAAAGCAGAGGGATCCTAAATCCGAGTGATCTTGTATTCCATGCAGCAATTTAATATCTGCAGAAACAAATAATCATCACACCAAAAGATTAAAAATTGCAGCAACTAAAAAAACGAAAACTATATTAACAAAAATCTCTGTTCAATTAATATGTGCAGCTTTATAGATACAATCGAAATAAGAAATATACAACAAAAAACTGTTTTTGGATAATATGCAATATATGTGACAACTTTATTATGTACCAAATAAAGGTTGACGGTCTTAGGTCGACACATGCATTAGGTCGACATTGGGATGGTCAACATTTTTTTTTTTTTTTCACTTTTGTTGTCCCAAATGTCGACACAGTCAACATGGACACCATATCGGTGCACTCTCTATGTTCAGCACAGTATTATATTGTTCCTCCATGCCTTAGAGAATGGAAGGGCATAAAATACCCCCTGTCGGCACATGTAAGGCTAAAAAAAAGTGAAAAACCCCATGTTGACCTTCCCAATGTCGACCTAATGCATGTGTCGACCTTATGACCCTGTCATTATTAACCATGTTGAGCTTTTGTCTGTGTCGATCTAAGGCCAATGTATGTCGACTTAACGACCGTTTCCCATTTTTGTAGCTATTTTATCTCCTGCTAAAGAGTCTAGATAAACAGAAATGCAAACGATTCTCAGGGAATATTCACAGAACTTTACAGGCTAATGGAGTCTTGTACAGAGAGAGAGAGAAGACATCTGCTCCATCGTTCCCCTTACTTGCTCCGCACGGAACAGCTTTACCTCTTTGCATACAGACTGGGGAAACCCTTGAACCTTTGTATTTGCTGACGGTCTATCAGCAGCATGAGGCACAGCCTGGAATAGCCAATTATTTTATTTATAGCAACAAACACACAATACGGTGACAAAAGGGCCAGCGAGTTCGGAACCATTGAGAAAAAAATCTAAATACAGGCAACAGGCGAAATCAGTGGATAATTAAGAAGAGAATCGGAAAATATAGTAATTGGCAGCACGAATCCCTTGGCTCGGATAACAGTAAATATATACACACTAGGGCTAGTGACACAGGTCCGATTGTGCGCACGTGCACACACAATACACTAAAATAAACCTGTGCGCAGCAATTCTGGAATAAATAGCAGAATAATGGCATCAATTAGCAGAGTAGTAGCATGGTAATTACCACTAATTACTTCAATTACAGACTTTAATTAGACTTTTGTAAAAATCAAAACAAAACAAAAAAAGAATAAATTAGAGCAACTATAATTAAATAAAAAGCTGCAGAATATTTGATACATTCCAGATATGTGTTTTGCTTTGTCTTTCCCAAAAAACAACGACCATATATGATAATGTGTATAACGAGGCTTCAGTGATATAGAGTCCCCCATGTATACATCCGTTATATTATATAGGGGTCCTCTGTGTATAATGAGGCACCAGTGATATAGGATCCCCAATGTATACAGCCGTTATATTATATAGGGGTCCTCTGTGTATAATGAGACACCAGTGATATAGGGTCCCCCATGTATACAGCCGTTATATTATATAGGGGTCCTCTGTGTATAATGAGGTTATACATGGGTCAAACCTACCAAATCTCCCCCCCCCCCCCCCCATCCTGAGATGATACAGGGTCAACACCCCCCCCCAGGCTGAGATGATACACTGGTCCTCTCTGTATAATGTGGTGATACACTGGTGCCCCCCCCAGGATGAGGTGATACAGGAGTCAACCCCCCCCCCCCCCCAGGCTGAGATGATACAGGGGTCCTCTCTGTATAATGAGGTGATACATGGGTCCCCCCCAGGCTGAGGTGATACAGGGGACACCCCAGGCTGTGGTGATACAGGAGTCCTTCCACAGGGGACCCCAGACTGTGGTGATACTTGCCCCCCCCCCCCCATAGGTTGTGGTGATACAAGGGACCACCCCACACTGTAGTGATACAGGGGATCCCCCAGGATGAGGTAATACAGGGGACCCCCCAGGATAAGGTGATACAGGGGACTCCCCAGGATAAGGTGATAAAGGGCCCCCCAGGATAAGGTGATACAGTGCCCCCCAGGATAAAGTGATACAGGGGACCCCCCCCAGGCTGTAGTCATACAGGGGACCCCCAAGGATAAGGTGATACAGGGCCCCCCAGGATAAGGTGATACAGGGCCCCCCAGGATAAAGTGATACAGGGGACCCCCCCCCAGGCTGTAGTGATACAGGGGACACCCCCCAGGCTGTGGTGATACAGGGGTCCCCCCAGGATAAGGTGATACAGGGGACCACCCCCCAGGATGTGGTGATACAGGCCCCCCCAGGCTGTAGTAATACAGGGGTCCCCTCAGGATAAGGTGATACAGGGACCACCAGGATAAGGTGATACAGGGCCCCCCAGGATAAAGTGATACAGGGGACCCCCAGGCTTTAGTGATACAGGGGACCCCCAGGATAAGGTGATACAGGGGACCACCCCCCAGGATAAGGTGATACAGGGCCCCCCAGGCTGTAGTAATACAGGGGTCCCCTCAAGATAAGGTGATACTGGGTCTCCCATCCCCCTACCAGGTTGTGGTTATATTGGGGGAACCCCCAATGTATGTGGCTATGATGACATGTCACAGACCACCATCCCCGGAGTCAGGGCTCTCACCTGGCTGTCAGTGTCGGGCTGGGGATGCTCGGGCTCCAGAGAGCTGAGAATACAGCGGCAGCAGCGGCCGGGCTGGTCCTGAGCAGCCGCCCCCTCTCCTCCCCCCATCCCCCGCTCCTCCTCCTTCTTTCCCTCCCGTCCGGTGTTACTGCTCGGTTCCGGGTTCCAGCTGATCCGGCCTCACACGGGAAACCTCCTACGCCCGGCGCCGTCACCTCACCCGGGACACCCGGGAGCCCCGATCCGTACTGAGACCGGCGCCCATCATCACCCGCGTTACCCGGGCAACTCGGCACCGCCCCCCTATCTCCCGCCCCGCTCATCCAATCAGTACACGAAGCGAACTCACGTGCGGGTACCCCGGCCAATCAGAGCGCGGAGGAGAGCCGAGGAGAGGCAGCATCTCTCGGGGACAGAGCGCACAACTCCGCGAGGAGAGTGAGACATACAGAGTGTGAGAGTGAGTGTGCGACAGGGAGAGTGACCCCAAACCATAATACACGGCGTGTGGGTGTGAGACAGGGAGAGTGAGCGTCGTACCCCCAGTGACCCCTGAGACATGAAGTGTGAGACAGGGAGAGTGAGCGTGACCCCTCAGACACGGAGTGTAATGTGAGAGTGGCCCCTCACACAAAGTGTGAGTGTGAGGCAGGGGGCGAGATGTACTAATTCTTGAAAAGTGATAAAATGGAGAGTGATAAACCACCAACCAATCAGCTCCTGCCTGACATTTTTCAAACACAGCCTGTAACTTAGCAGTTAGGACCGTGGCGTAAGTTTGTTGATGTCGCCCGGAGGCAAGATAAAAGTCAGTGCCCCCCATAGATAGCTAGCTAGAGAGAGGGAGAATGATAAATAGGGGGAGCGAGAGAGAGCATATCATGGAGAAGAGAGAAAGAAGGGTGTCAGAGAGAAAGAAAGAATGTCAGGGGGAGAGGGGTGCATCAGGGAAAGTGAGGAAATTAGAGGAGAGAGCAAGAGTGTCAGGAATAAAGAGGGTGTCAGGGATAGAGAGAAGGGGTGAGAGGATTTAAGGGTAAGAGAGAGAGGTGTCATGTACAAAGAGAGAGGGGAGGTCATGCAGAGAGAGGGGGGTTATGCGCGAGTGAGAGTGGGGTCATGCAGAGCGAGGGATGGGGTGAGAGGGGAGTTAGGCAGAGAGAGGGGGGTCAGGCAAAGAGATGGGTGACAGTGGGGTCAGGCAGAGAAAGAGGGGGGTCAGGCAAAGAGAGATGGGTGACAGTGGGGCCTGGCAGAGAGGGAGGGGGGGTAGGCAGAGAGATAGAGAGGGGGGTCATGCAAAGAGAGATGGGTGACAGTGGGGCCTGGCAGAGGGGGATTGGGTGGGTTAGGCTTAGGCAGAGAAAGAGGGGGCATGCAAAGAGAGATGGGTCAGACAAAGAGATGGGTGACAGTGTGGCCTGGGGGGGGGGGGGGAGGAGAGAGACAGAGAATGAGACAGGCAGAGAGAGTCAGGTAAAGGTACCTTCTCCATTCTCCTGATGGTGGTGCATGTTTCTGGGTTCAGCCCTCAGGTCCTCAATCAGTCCTGCTTAGATCTGGGCTGCGGTAGTGGTCTCAGCAGGCCTTGAGCAGCGGCTGCAGCGTGGCACTTTTCCGGAGGTGGTAGCAGATTAGCTGCTGCGGAGGGGGGGGGGCAGCAGCACGGATATTTGCGCACATTGGATAGCAGTGTTGGGGGAAGGCATCGTGGGGATGCTTGTCCCTGGGGGCCCTCAATCGCTGCAGGTGATGGGAGGTGGGGCTGACACCCGGCAGCTGACGCACATGCACACACGGCACGGTTGCTGGACCTGTCCGCTGCTCAGTGCTGAGCAGAAGCTGCTGCGCTGAGGCCAGGACGGATTTATATTTCTTTGGGGAGGAGAAGCGGGAGGGAGGGTGGTGACGGGGGACGCCGCTACATGTGCCAGGGAGCACCTCTAAAATAGGAACATCAGGGGCAATGGAGCCAGTGCCCCTTTAAGGCTGGCGCACGGCGGCAGATGACTCCATTGCCTTCGGGAGTTCCGCCACTGAGTTAGGAGATGATTGGCTGGTGGTTTATCACTCTCCATTTTATCACCTTTCAAGGCTTGACCAGGGAGAGTGAGTGTGCCCTCAAACCATAATACACGAAGTGTGAGTGTGACCCCCTCAGACACGGACTGTGGTGTGAGAGTGACCCCTTGGACATGGAGTGTGAAAGTGAGTTTGAGACAGGGAGAGTGAGCGTGCCCCCAAACCATAATACACAAAGAGTGTGTGTACCCCCTTAGGCGTGGATTGTGACAGTGACCCACAACCCTTAGACATGGAGTGTGACCCCTCAGACACAAAGTGTGAGTGTGAAACCTCAGACGCGTAATGTGAGTATGACCACCTCAGGCACAGGGAATGAGTGTAAAGGTGCCCACACACGTACCGATCCCGGCGATGCTATGCGATGGGGTGCGCGCTCACGCGGCACCTCATTGCACAGTACAAAAAGTATGTGCTGCACATACTTTTTGTACTAGCTTTCTATCGCATCGCATGCACAAGGCATACGATGCAATGTGTGCTAGTTAAGCACAGAACGCACGCCGGGATCGATGCGTCTGTGGGCACCTTTACCCCTCAGATGTAGAGTGTGTGACCCCACAGATGCGTAGTGTGAGACTGAGTGTGACCCCCTCAGACACGGAGAGTGAGAGTGACCCACTACCCTTAGACACGGAGTGTGAGAGTGACCCACAACCCTTAGACACGGAGTGTGAGAGTAACCCACAACCCTTAGACACGGAGTGTGAGAGTGACCCACAACCCTTAGACACGGAGTGTGAGAGTGACCCACAACCCTTAGACACGGAGTGTGAGAGTGACCCACAACCCTTAGACACGGAGTGTGAGAGTGACCCACAACCCTTAGACACGGAGTGTGAGAGTGACCCACAACCCTTAGACACGGAGTGTGAGAGTGACCCACAACCCTTAGACACGGAGTGTGAGAGTGACCCTCAACCCTTAGACATGGAGTGTGAGAGTGACCCACAACCCTTAGACACGGAGTGTGAGAGTGACCCACAACCCTTAGACACGGAGTGTGAGAGTGACCCACAACCCTTAGACACGGAGTGTGAGAGTGACCCCTCAGACACTCAGGTCTATTCTTTTTATTGCAAATTTCTCCATTGTGAGACGAATAAAGGAATTCTATTCTATTAGTCTATGGGGTCAATCCTATTATGTGCGAAGGGTGCTATTTGCCAGCAACGACACCCGATCTTGCTCCCTTTCAATGGCTGCTTTTTACTGAATTCGCACAAAATTGCTCATACGTTTATTTGGCAGAAAGCACTTTTTCTGAATTCATGCCATCCATTCTTAATGCTGCTGCTAGGCTGATCTTCCTAGCAAGACACTCATCGTCTGCTGATGCGCTCTGCCAGTCCCTCCCTCCATTGGTTGCCTGTATTTTACCGTATTCAATATGAAATACTTCTCGCATATGAAGCTATGAACCATACTGCACCAGCTTATATCTCTCTACTTATCACAAAATATCTCCCATCTCGACCACTCCGCTCTACACAAGATTTGCGTCTCTCTTCTGCACGGATCACTAGCTCCCATTCACTATTACAGGACTTTTATTGGGCTGCTCCCACCCTATGGAATGCCCTTCCACGCACAATAAGACTTTCCACTAGCCTCCAAACGTTCAAGCGTTTCACCTCTTCAGGCAAGTCTATCATATTTAAGTACCACACGCATAACCCTCTGAGGCACTTATGTATTATATAGCTTCCCTTCTGGATCTGCAACTTGGTGGAAATGCTATGCTATTACTGGCGCTTGTCCTTGTGTTTCCCTCCTATGTCCCTATAGACTGTAAGCTTGCAGCAGGGCCCTCCTACCTCCAAGTCTGTCTGTTGTTACCCAGTTTGTTTTATCACTGTCTACAATTGTAAAGTGCAACGGAATCTGCTGCTACTGTATATATAGAAGAAGCTATAAATAAATAGATGTTGCATGCCACCTGCGATGACACATCGGGTGCTGGGTGTCGATGTAGCGGTAGTCCGTGACTGGCAGCAGAATTTGAAAAAAAAAAAGCATTTCAAAACACTGGGCGGCCCTCTGATTGGCTGAGAGAGCTCTCAGCCAATCAGAGGCCTCACATTCAGGTGGCCGCTGATTGGCTGAGAGACTCTCAGCCAATTAGAGAGCCGCCCAGTCTTTTGAACAAAATTTTTTTTTCAAATTCTGCTGCCTGCTTCTGACTACTGTCTCCGCCAGACCTCCTGCCGCCTGCATCGCTACACCGATGCCAGCCCTTCTGCCATCTGACGCCTACCCCGGTACTATCAACATTAAAAATATTAAAAAAACACATGCGATTGTACATGCAATGTGATAAATATGTGCAGAGCATAATATCTATCAACACCACATTCGGCCGGCGGGACCATGCATTGTGTCGAGTGACACATGCGTTTTGTCGTGATCGCACACCATATGTCACGTGTGTATGGGAACCATAAGACCAGTGAAACAACCTCCAAGCAGCCATGGTGTAAATATGGGGCTATAAATCAGGAATATGGAAAAACAGGACAATGTTGCTCTGGTAACAAGCGAGTTTAAACTGACAGCAGTCAGCGAGATTTTTTCATTTACGCACTTATCGTGCACTTATTGCACTTATTTGGCTTTCCTATAAGGTGACGCAAGGACAGTTCTGGTTAATTATGTAATGTAACATTTTACACCATCAATATCATGTATCCTTGAGAGCAAGTAACCTGTTTCTGTGTCAAAAGAAATACAATTTGCACTTTCATTCATTTTAGACATTCAAGTCACAGACACACTAAAGGACCGTAAGTGCGAAAATGCACTACCTCAGCGCCCTCTTGTGGTAACTATTAAATTTAATTCTTCAAATATTGTATAAGGAAACTGCTGATTTCAGTTTTTCCCATTAGGCTAAAGTAAACCAAATTTACTGCTCAGTTCAATTATACCTCTTTCACCACCAGCCTAAATTCCCGGGTTAAGAGTTGCTTCTGCGACCAGCTCGGGTTACTGGCAGGTTTAAAAGGGGCCAACCTGGCTTCTACTCACCGCAGTCGTTCTGTGGAGTCAGGAAACGGTGGCAGCCAGGGTGCCGGACCCCGGTGATCCCGTACATGTGGTGGTGCAGGTGCTGGTTAAGGTGGTCAGGCGTGTGGGGGGCGGGTTCTGGTCAGGGGGAACCGATCTGTAGCTGCTGGTAGAGATGGCTGAGTCCTGTGGTCTCCCACCGCTGGGGGAAGCCACCGGGTGACTAAAACAGTATAGTTCCACTCTGAGCCAATCCCCTGCCGGCATCATCCCACTCACCCCGCAGCCTGCCCCCTCACACCAGAAAATTCAGGGACTAGGCTGCTGTGAGAGGGACCAACCCGGGAATATCCCTGCATTTTCTGGTGTGAAAGGGGTATAAGGAGCCATAGAAGACATCACAATGTCCTGGTTTCCTGTGGAGTAATATTCTGTATGGTCGGTCCTAGATTATGTGACCTGTCTCTTTCTGTATTTATATCTGCTGCTGGCAGGATGCTTTCAATCTGCATTAGATTCGATGCCCGCTCCACTTTTCTCTAAATCGAAAAGAAAAATAGACTATGCGGGCAAGGAAATATCGAATTTGATCCAGTAAATTGAATGTGTACACTGTGCCTTGAATGTAAATCGAATTTGATATCGAACTCGATATTGAATGCAACAGTACAGATCTAATGATAAATTGAATGGAAAGATCTAATGCCAAATCTAATGGAAAATCGAATCTAAAGCAAATGGAAGCGTGTGTACACACCATTAGATGCACCCATTATCCCAACATATTGGACAGAGAATTATGAAATCACTGGAAGCAGTCGTGTACCTGTCAAGACTGGCTCCTCCCACATCTGCTAATTGCAGTGTTCAGACAGAGCAGGGCTGGATTAAATACCAGGTCACATATAGTATTACAGGACCTGCTTCACTAGTTCCTATGCTGCTGTCCACACATTTGTAGCGGGACCGCAGGTGCTCGGTTCTACCTACCAGGTTGGACTGGACGGAGGTCAGGGTGAAAACATACATTTTATCAGGGTTTAGTTGCAACCAGCTGGCATCATCCACTCCTGGAGTACAGCTAGACGCTTTGTAGGTCTGTTATTGGGTTCCTGGAGTAAAGGACAGGTTCAGGGGTGTATCATCAGCAGTGATAGACCAGGCCATGGCGTCTGATCATATCACCCAGAGGTAGCATGTATACTGCAAACAATGTGAAGGTAATTCGCCTCTAAACATCAAGTTCCGTGTTTTGGTATTGTTGGAAGCTGTTGGTGATTGGAGATCTCTCAAGCAGGTGCTGGAGAGATGCCTCAGAAATTCTCCTGGTAGGTTGGGATAAAGATGGTAAATTGCAGGTAATAGGGCAGAATTATTGTCTGTAGATGGGATAGTCACAGTCTGCTTAATAAAACTACTAAGTCTTTATCATCTATAGCAAGGGTCTTCAACCCGTGGCCCGCTGAGTTGTTTTGAGTGGCCTGCCGCCTGTCATTGCCGTGTAAAAAAAAAACCTTCTGCGCTAGTCCCCTTTGCATGTGGGACGCGGTGGAGGTGGTTGTGCAGTGGGCAAGCGGGACTGTGCGCGGACATGCGCATTGTGTATTTTCTGAAGCCACGCACCCGTCCCGCCCGCGCGCTTTCAGTGAAAAGAGTGACAGCTGCCGCCAGCCCTCTGACGGAGCTGTTGTGTTTCCTGAGACCTCTGCCAGGGACACGGAGCATCTTGTGACATTGCAGGCAGGTTTCTTAGGGAAGGGGGAAGCTGGCTAAATGCAGTGCTAACTACGGGGGGGGGGGGTGGCTGGCTGCAACACGGTGCTGACTATGAAGGGTGGGCTGGCTGCAATGCTTTGCTGACAATGGGGGGGGGGGGGGGTGAGCTGGCTGCCATGTTGTGCTGAACATGGGGTGGGTGGGCTGCAATGCGGTGCTGACTATGAGGGGGGCTACCTTGATGTGTGGTGCTGACTATGGGAGGGCTGGCAGGCTGTGCAATGTAGTGCTGACTATGGGGGGGCAATACTGGGGCATTTTGTGAGGGACACTACTGGTGGCATTTTATGAGAGGCACTGCTGGGGGCATCAAATGTATAAGCAGGAGTATTGGGGGCATTATAGTAGAAGGTGCAATGGGCATCATGGTGTGCGGCATAATGTGTAATGGGCATCATGGTGTGTGGCATAATGTGTAATGGGCATTACGGTGTGTGGCACAATGTATAATGGGCATTACGGATAAACAGTGTATATTGATTTAAGTAGCCTGTCATTGTTTAGGCTTGATTTTTGAGGCGTTCTAGGTCACTGTGTGGGCCTTCATATTTATAGGTCACTGTGCGGCCTTTAGCCAGCCAACTTTAGCGTGGAAGGACAACAACCATTCCTGCTGTAACCAATGTCTGGTCATGCAGGTTGCAAAAGTGAGATGTCAGGTAATGGTTTTCCTGCTAGTTCACACTCTTATAATTAGACCACGCCCCTTGCAATTAGGCCACACCCCTTTTGGGGAGGGTGCCTGAGGCGCTCGCAATTTCTTCAATATACTGTTACGTATGAGGGAGCTGCATTTTTTATCTGTTCGCACTGGGACCCTAATTGTCTAGAAATAGTCCTGGTGCTGACTATATATTGGGGGTCGGGTTTATGTGTATGGGCAGCTGTGCCAACTATGTATGCGGGGGCTGTGCAGTCTATCTATAAAAGGCTGTGCTTTATGGGGGCTGTGATGTCTATCTATGAAGGGCTGTGCTAAATACCACAGTAGAGATTAGTGGCCCTCGGGCTTCGTTTAATTTTTTAATGGGGCCCACACTGTCGTAAAGGTTGAAGACCCCTGATCTGTATATGTCTAGTGTCCATTTGTGTGTCTTTGAAACACTGCCATCTGCTGTGGGTGAAACTATGGGTGAGATTTAATAGGATGAGAGATTCAGAAAGTGAGAGATTTGGGAAGAAATCTCCAGGTTTTTTTAAAGCGGCAATCATTTACACTGCAAAACCAGTTCGATTTTGAAGTGTAAATGATTGCCGCTTTAAAAAAACCTGGAGATTTCTTCCCAAATCTCTCACTTTCTGATTCTCTCATCCTATTAAATCTCACCCTACATCTCTTTCTCTCTCACACATGCACAAACACAGAGGTAATCACAAGGTAGCAGAATAGCTTTCCAAGCATTTGCTTTGAGCGGGCTTCCTAGCATTGACTTCCTGTAGTTGTCTCTGGGTCTGTAGATATAGGCATAGATCAATGAAGTACCCCTGTCACAGCACCTGCGATGATTATTATTTGTATCGTGTCAGAGGGAATATGTACTTTCTGGAAACAAAGGTGTTGCCCATAGCACAGGGACGTGCAGTCAGGGGAGGCAGTGTCTCCCCTGTCATTAATGATTAATAAAATAATGCAAAGAAAATACTTATGACACATTATGTGTCATAAGTATATGCTTTATATTATAATAATAATTTTTCCCCTTTTTTTTTGCTTCGAATTGGTTATGGAGGCACCAAGAGCGGTGCCTCCGGGTGTCAATGTTAAAGTTTCTGAACTATGGGTTGGGCACAGGGCGGGCTAAGTAGCATGCTGTTAATGCCCATTAGAAAAAGTATTACAGGCGGCACTTATAGCAGTGCCTCAGTGACAGTCAGGGACATGGTTTCTGGCTATATGAAAGCACGCCCCTGTCACTGAGGCAGATATGATTGGGCACAGTGGCGCTGCCTCAGTGACAGGGGCGTGCTCTCATAAAGGCAGAAACAGAAAGCGTGTCTCTGACTATCACTAATGCACTGCTATAGGTGTGGTTATCTGCCCCCCCCCCCCCCAAACCCCAGCCTAGGCTCCAGCATCACCGGAGAATGACTTAACAGACCCCCCTCTCCCCCAGTGCTGGCCCCAGCACCAGCGCTGAATGTAAGACCGGCAGGGGGGATTACTTGTTGGCTACCGCCCAGCGCCGTCCCGAGCGTGACACCAGCGGCTCCCTGTCTCTCCTGGTGCTGGCCCCAGCTCCAGCAGCTCCAGCACTGATCAGCAGCTGAATGTGCTCAGCAGCACTGATCAGCGGCTGACTGTGACACCAGCAGCTCCCCCTCTCCCCCGGCACGGACCCAGCTACAGTGGCTCCAGCTGAGACCAGCAGGAGAAGTGACTTGGTCTTGGTGGCTGCCGCCTGGCCCCAGCCCAGGCTCCATTTCTGATCAGCGGGACTTGATGGCTCCCCCCTCGCCTGACGCAAGCACTGTTCTGCAGCACAGCCGGAGCTGAGGAACTGCAATCCCCAGGTCAGTGCTTCCATCTCCCAACCCCTATTCCTAGCCCATTGCTCCCATAACCAGCCACCCCTGTCCCCAGCCCAGTGCCCCCTAACTAACCAGCCATCCTCCTTCTGTAGCCCAGTGCCCCCCTAACCAACCATCCCCCTTCCCTAGCCCAGTGCCCCCCTAACTAGCCACCCGTCCCCAGCCCAGTGCCCCCTATCTAACCAGCCATCCCCCTTCCCTAGCCCAGTGACCCCCTAACCAGCCACCCGTCCCCAGCCCAGTGCCCCCTATCTAACCAGCCATCCCCCTTCCCTAGCCCAGTGACCCCCTAACCAGCCACCCCCTTTCCCTAACCCAGTGCCCCCTAACCAGCCACCCCTGTCCCCAGCCCAGTGCTCCCTAACTAACCAGCCACCCCCATTCCGTAGCCCAGTGCCCCCCTAACCAGCCACCCCTGTCCCCAGCCCAGTGCCCCCCGATCTAACTTGCCATCCCCTTCCCCAGCCCAGTGCCCCCGTCT
This sequence comes from Crinia signifera, assembly GCF_055691185.1. Taxonomy (NCBI): domain Eukaryota; kingdom Metazoa; phylum Chordata; class Amphibia; order Anura; family Myobatrachidae; genus Crinia; species Crinia signifera. The sequence continues at coordinate 103,532,641 of NC_139227.1, forward strand.
AACCAGCCATCCCCCTTCCCTAGCCCAGTGCCCCCCTAACTAGCCACCCATTTCCCCAGCCCAGTGCCCCCCTATCGAACCAGCCACCCTCCTTCCGTAGCCCAGTGCCCACCAAACCAGCCACCCCGTCCCCAGCCCAGTGCCCCCCTATCTAACCAGCCACCCCCTTTCACTAACCCAGTGCCCCCTAACCAGCCATCTCGAGTCCCTCCCTAACTAGCCACCCCTTTCCCCAGCCCCTTGCCCCCTGTCTAACCAGCCATCCCCCTTCCCTAGCCCAGTGCCCCCCTAACTAGCCACCCCTGACCCCAGCCCAGTGCCCCCCTATCGAACCAGCTACCCTCCTTCCGTAGCCCAGTGCCCACCTAACCAGCCACCCCCTTCCCCAGCCCAGTGCCCCCCTATCTAACCAGCCACCCCCTTTCACTAACCCAGTGCCCCCTAACCAGCCATCTCCAGCCCCCAGCCCAGTGCCCCCTAACCAGCCATCTTCCGTCCCCAGCCCAGTGCCCCCCTATGTAACCAGCCACTCCCCTTCTCTAGCCCAGTGCCCACCTAACCAGCCACCCCCAGCCCAGTGACCCCTATCTAACCAGCCATCCCCAGCCCAGTGACCCCCCTATCTAACCAGCCACCCCCAGCCCAGTGACCCCTATCTAACCAGCCATCCCTAGCCCAGTGCCCCCCTTATCTAACCAGCCATACCCATCCCCTGCCCAGTGCCCCTCTATCTAACCAGCCATCCCCTTACCTAACCCAGTTCCCACCTATCTAACCAGCCATCCCGTCCCCAGCCTAGTGCCCCCCATCTAACCATCCCCCACCAACAGCCCAGTGCCCCCCATCAGCAGGGGTGGTAGAACAATGGGCAGACTCCGTGATGGCTTTGTGGAGCCAGTACCGACGGGGTCTGTGGGGAGTGCTGGGTCCGGGTAGAAGCTGCTCTGCCAGACTCTGCTGCTTATGCAGGTCGGCTGCTCCCGCACTTGCCTGTCAGCACAGAAGCAACGTGGACCCAGCACTCCCCACAGAGCTTGTCAGCGCTGGCTCCACCAAGCTAGTTGCCTCACCATCCACTAACCTCACCGCACGTCACTGCCATAGCAACAACATTTTGCGAACGCATCACAGAGAGGGATCCAGCATGCAGGGTGGCCTTGGAAACACTAATTATTTAGCACCTTCTAGAAGATAATAGATATAATCTGATTGGTTGCTAAGGGCAACATCCCATCTTCAGTAGAACTCCCATCTTAGTAAGTTTACCCCTAAAGGTATATTTCCTAAAGGAAAATGTTGGCCCTTTTGTTTCCGCTCTTAATCGATGTTGTATTTCTAGAGCAAGAACACATTTACTAACGTTAACAAATGAATATAATAATTCATCTGCCAGTGAATGTGTGTTCTAGCCCTGGAACATCGATTAAGGTCCATTTAAATATAGTAAATTAGTGACTATACCCCTAACTAGGTAAAAGTCTGTCAAAATGACGATTCTGCAGTGTTCTTTCACTTTGAGCTGTGACAGTTGTTACTTTCACTTTGAGCTGTGACTTTTTTAGGCCACAAACTCTCCACCCCACACCCAGTCCCGCTCTGCTCCTACCTCCAATCTCTGTCTTCAAAGCTCCCTCTCTATCCAGCAAGTTTGAAACACATCAGTGTCCCTGCAAAAATTCCTTTTATTTTCTGTTAAGGAGTAATTTGGTCCATCCAGTGGCCTCTAGTGGTACCTAGCGGTACTTCACCTCATAGAGTTGAGGAGTAGTTACCCTTATATAGAGAGAGAGATTTCCTATGATCTGTACCAGTGGTCGAAGTGGAAATTTTGAAGTGGGGGTATGGAAATTTTGAAGTGGGGGTATGGAAAAGTAAAGAGTGAATATAGTGCGCACCTTCGGACACCCCCCTGTCCATCAACGTCCCCTGCCAGACTGCCCCGTTGTACAGGGGTATTACAAAAGCACAATATGCGCTGGTGAGTGATCAGAGAGCATCCTGAGGGGGAAAAAAAAGTTGTTTTTTTTATCTTCAGATTAAAGTGGCGGTATGGCATACCCCCGTATACCGCCCCACTTCGACCACTGATCTGTACAGTGCAGAGACACCTCAGGGTAATGTAGAGTAGGCTGAGCAGATCGGAATCCTTACAGTACAAAAGCCTCCATATAAAATGCTAATATTTCCCTACCACGGCAGACACATTTTGATTGATCTATTTAATAGAACATTTATTTCACATACAATGATCTTTTAACAATTCAACAAGAGCAATTGTTTTATGCAACAAAATCGATTCCACTGATTGTTCCTTAGTATCAGTGATCTAGCAATTAGATTATTAGTTATCAGTCAAAAGAAATAGAGGCTTAAACATAGACTGCTCTTAAGGCCCCCATACACTATGCGATATGGGAATGATTTCACCCGATTCGGATGAATCGGGCAGTGAAATCGGCCCAAATCGCACTTGTAGACATCCCCTCTGATCCGATGCGCGGTCCCGTGCGCATCGGATCGGGGTCGGAAGGTCGGACGGGCGGCACATAAGATTTGGCAAATCTTATGTGCAGACCAGCCAGGGAGCCGTGCAGGGGGACAGCAGCGGGCGGGGGATGCCGGCTATAGAGAGCCGAGCAGGGGGAGGCTGCATATGGCGCCGGGCTGGAGGAAGCTGTTGCGGTGGGGTGACAGCGGGAGGCGAGCAGGGAGAACTTGATGACATGACGCTGGCTGCCGGGCAGCGCCACAGCGGCGGGAGCCGGGAGAAACAGATAACTTTTAAAAAAAACGCCCATAGAGATGACTAGCAAGCCATTGATTGGCTGGGACCTCTCTCAGCCAATCAGCGATTGGCTGAGAGAGGTCTCAGCCAATCAATGGCTTGCTAGTCATCTCTATGGGCGTTTTTTTTTTCCAAGTTATCTGTTCCTCCCGGCTAATGCCGCTGAGGCGCTGCCCGGCAGCCAGCATCATGTCATCAAGTTCTCCCTGCTCGCCTCCCGCTGTCACCCCACCGTAACAGCTTCCTCCTGCCCGGGTCCCTATGTAGCCTCTCCCTGCTCGGCTCTCAATTAGCCGGCATCCCGCTGCCGTCCCCCGCACAACTCCCTCCTCCTGCAGCTCCCCGGGGACTGCATATGATAAATCCATGCGATTTATCATATGCAAACCTTGGCACATCAAGTGCCTAATCGTGCTTCCCCCTCCCGGGGAGCTGCAGGGGAAATCAGGTCCGACTTGTCCTTAGGACAAGTCGGACTAATGTATGGGGGCCTTAAGTGGTGCTCTCTTTAATGAAAGCTTCCAGACTGTCCCTTATCTGTAATGTGATTCTGTCTGGTGAGCAGAGTTCCTATTGCTTCCCCCACTCCCCCTTTTACCAGTGTCTCCCTGACATGAGAGGTCAGCATTAGCACCGTGTTACCTGACCGCTCACAGCTGCATAAACCTACTGAGCAACTACAATAACACGCACATTATTGACTCTTTATCATTGATTTGCAGATGAATGTCAGGCTTCAAACGCGTTTGCTGATATTGGGCCTAATTCAGGCCACTATTAGGCATTTTTAGTAATATGCACCTGCGCGCATCATCCCTTAAACCGCAATCGCATTCAGGAAAATGTGGCCACAGTCTAAAGGCCCGTACACACTAAACGATATGCATTATCGCTGGTGCCACGAAAACGGGTGAACACTGCACAATATTAAAGATATTGTTCAGTGCCGTCACTGGGACCCCCTTCGGGCTTGCAGTCACAGCTTTAGGGCCAACGGGGAGTTAGCAGGGACACAGTTACCGGGGTCACGGTCCTGAAAAAAACAGGCTGCAGCTGTCACTGGGCAAAAGCAAAGTGCTGTTTATGAAATGAATAGGTTAAATCCCCCAGATTTTATTATTTGTTACCAGTATCTTATATAGCGCACATATAGGGCCTTATTCTGCTCGGTACGGTGGGACCATATACGGGCGGATCGGTTTTTTTTTTCATCTGCGCATGCGTAGCTTTCGCAATGCGCAGGTGCGGCGACCTCACATCGCTCATGGACGGGTCTCTCCGTGTGAAAAAACCTGTCTGCAAGAGTACGGTCATTGTGGGTGGCATGAGAGTGTTTTTAGGAGGAGCGGCCGGAATAATGAGGAAAACTGGGCGTAAACATGGGCGTACACGGGGGGTGTGCACCAAAAATGTACGGTGCTACAATCGCTCGATCGGCGAACGCACCGTGCATTTTGGGCCAAAAACAGGCGGACGCCAAAGATCCAGACCACCCCTAGAGATACCGTATGAGAGCGGACGCCTGGGTCTGCTAATTAACGCTGATTACTAAACCTGAATGTAATAAGCAATGCAAAGCATCACACAGCCCTCAAACACATTGGAAGCATATATTTCTACACTTCTCTACATGTAAAGGTTGTTTTAATTTTAGGTAAGATTCATTCTAAGACCTGCTTATATATGTCAAGGTAGTTTTTTAAGGTAGACAATTGAGTTAATAGAAAACAATTATTGAATAACAGAATAATTAATTAATTGTCTTAATCATAGTTGAAAGGCAAGATTTGCAGTGCCATATATGTGAAGGGTATGCCACCGTGCACGGACGTACGCTCACTCTCACGATCGGTGACACACACTGAGTTTTCCATTGAGAAAAAGGCGAGACCCGTCCGTGCACTGTGGCGTACGCTCAGATATACGGAAGATGTCGGTGTGAAAACGGACTAGACCCATCCGTATACGGTGGCGTATGCTCTGTTGTACGCCAGTTAACGGTGTCTAAGAGGAGACCCGTCCGTATACGGTGGCGTACGCTCAAAGTGAATGTAATTGTTTCTTGCGCCCGTAGCTCCTGTCTAATGTGACGGGGGCATTGGTTCGTGAGTGCAAATGCACAAGTGACATGGACATGCATCATGCAGTTATGTCACTGTTGTAGAACAGGTGTGTGCATTAGCGGATATGAAGAGTGCTACAGTTACCATGACAACTGATAGCAACATAAGCGGCCTTGCCGGTGTTTATTACAACGCATGACAGGTATATAATGCGCAGAATCGGGCCGGCCTACGGAAGTAATTCCTCAGCCTTCTTGTTCCATGCATGTAGCCACGTTCCATGTGATATTGGGCCTTTTTCAGATTTCATCGGTACTGCGCGCATTCGCACGCAGTACCGATGTTGTGCGTCTGCGCAGGCGTGTTTCTGTGCAGGCGCATGGTGCGTGCACCCACGGCGACCTTTCGGGTCGCCGGGTGCACGCACCCATGGCAGTGAGGGGGGGGCGGAGATGGGCGGGGAGCGCCGGGCTGCCCCATTACCATATGGGAACGCCCAGCGTTCCATGGGCGTTTCCATGAGAACGCTGGGCGTTCTCATGGTAATGAGGCAGTGACGCGGGTGTGTGGGCCAGGTAGCTGACATCACCGGATGTCAGCTGCCCGCCCATATCACACCAGCGTGCACGCTAAACTAAGCAACTCAAAAGTCACTTATATAAGCGTGCACGCTAAACATCATTCGATGGTCACTGACCATCGAATGATGTGGGCGGACACCCCAGCAAAGCGAATGGATGTTTATGCAAAACATCCATTCGCTGTTGTGCGGGCAAAGCCGCACTTTGCTGGGGCGGCGGGGGGGGGGGGGGGTGCGTTCGCCGGGCGGGGTTTGGTGGACTCGCAAGGCTGCTCACTCTCACGATCGGTGACACACACTGAGTTTTCCATTGAGAAAAAGGCGAGACCCGTCCGTGCACTGTGGCGTACGCTCAGATATACGGAAGATGTCGGTGTGAAAACGGACTAGACCCATCCGTATACGGTGGCGTATGCTCTGTTGTACGCCAGTTAACGGTGTCTAAGAGGAGACCCGTCCGTATACGGTGGCGTACGCTCAAAGTGAATGTAATTGTTTCTTGCGCCCGTAGCTCCTGTCTAATGTGACGGGGGCATTGGTTCGTGAGTGCAAATGCACAAGTGACATGGACATGCATCATGCAGTTATGTCACTGTTGTAGAACAGGTGTGTGCATTAGCGGATATGAAGAGTGCTACAGTTACCATGACAACTGATAGCAACATAAGCGGCCTTGCCGGTGTTTATTACAACGCATGACAGGTATATAATGCGCAGAATCGGGCCGGCCTACGGAAGTAATTCCTCAGCCTTCTTGTTCCATGCATGTAGCCACGTTCCATGTGATATTGGGCCTTTTTCAGATTTCATCGGTACTGCGCGCATTCGCACGCAGTACCGATGTTGTGCGTCTGCGCAGGCGTGTTTCTGTGCAGGCGCATGGTGCGTGCACCCACGGCGACCTTTCGGGTCGCCGGGTGCACGCACCCATGGCAGTGAGGGGGGGGCGGAGATGGGCGGGGAGCGCCGGGCTGCCCCATTACCATATGGGAACGCCCAGCGTTCCATGGGCGTTTCCATGAGAACGCTGGGCGTTCTCATGGTAATGAGGCAGTGACGCGGGTGTGTGGGCCAGGTAGCTGACATCACCGGATGTCAGCTGCCCGCCCATATCACACCAGCGTGCACGCTAAACTAAGCAACTCAAAAGTCACTTATATAAGCGTGCACGCTAAACATCATTCGATGGTCACTGACCATCGAATGATGTGGGCGGACACCCCAGCAAAGCGAATGGATGTTTATGCAAAACATCCATTCGCTGTTGTGCGGGCAAAGCCGCACTTTGCTGGGGCGGCGGGGGGGGGGGGTGCGTTCGCCGGGCGGGGTTTGGTGGACTCGCAAGGCTGCGAATTCGCAGCCTTGCGAATCAACCTGAATAACCCCCATTGTCTCAGCAGACCTTAGAGCACCACAAGTCCCATAATGCTATCCTCACAGAACTTGCTTAGAATGTGCTCTGTTGAATTTGAAGTTCTCGGTACATGCCAACCTTTTGGGGGTCAACCAAATTCCTGCCAACCGTATGCAGGGGCAATCCCTTGCATTGCACACACAGACACCACAGAAGGGAGGTGGGCCCCAAATAGTGTGGGCTGCCCACTCAGCTGCTGGACCCCATAACAGCTGTTATCCTGCTACTATCTCAGTTTTTACTCCCATGGGTTTGAACCGTCAGTGACAATTACAGCATCTTAGGGGCCGGTCAGAGGGCAGTATTCAATGAGCATTTTGGTGATGTGCAGCGAATCCTGTTTAGGATTCGCTGCACATTCGCCACTGCTCGCTGCGTTCTGGAGCCTCGCCGGCTCCAGTATTCAGCGAGCCCCTGGCTGGCGAATTTTAACTCCTGCAGGGAGCCCGAGGACGGCGGCAGGCAGGGAGATGGAAGTCTCCCTGCCTGCCCCAGAACGTTTGTGGGGGGGAGGTGGGCTCCCCGGGTGCCAGGCAGCACAGGCTGCCCCCCGGGGGTGCCAGCAGGGGATCGGGTATATTCACTACACCCGATCATGCATATGTAATGATCGGGTGCAGTGAATATATGAATATCTAATGAGCGGCTCGGCTCCGGCCCCCTGCTGGCTGGTCTGTGTAAAAAATATATATATATATTTTGTTTTTAATTAAATATATATTCATGTGCTTACAGCACATGAATAAAAATAGCATGCCCCTCCTCAGAATAAAATTCCTGATTTTTTTTACACCAAATGTAAAAAACAAAACACTTTATTTTAAAAGTTCACATTTCACTTCACCATAAAAAGATAGCGATTGCTACTCAGTGAATCATGGCGAAAAAAACCTTGAAATGTATTCGCCATCTGGTCATTGAATAGGGTGATTCACCGTTTTTGTCAAAAATTCGCCTTACAGCACAAAATGCCCATAAAAACATGGCGAATCAGCCTCATTGAATACCGCCCAGTGTGTTAGGAACACTAACATATACAAACAGGCTGACTGGGGCTATACCTCCCAGCTGGGAGAGTTGAAAGTCCCAGCTGCCACCCGCTTGTCAGCAGTGAATAGATGCACAGCATTTATTCCCTGCAGGCAGAGGGGCAGCAGCGGCAAAATGGGGGCATGGCCTCGCACGAGTGATGCAATTTGAAGGCCACGCCCTCTCATCATGAGGCCACACCCCCAAAATGTTGTCTATTATCGGCGGTATACTGTTGGTGTGGATTGTACCCTGAGGAAGGGGCACAGACTCTGGAAATACTGGTATTTGGTGACGTCCACGTTGCCATACTAAAGCCTTTTTACTGCTATAATTGTGTTGGAGTGCCTTTCTTTGGATGGATAAATGAATTTTTCTAAGTGCACCCAATTCAGTTGTTGCTTTAACCCCTGAGTGCCGGCATACTGCAGGATGTATATATAGATATAGATATGGACAGCTGGTAAAAAGGACCCGTAGGGGATGAAGAGCACTTGACAATGTTTGAGTTGTATGGTACATTAAACGGTCCATTTAAGTGCACAAAGCCTCACCTCATCATGGGGAAAATGGTTAACGCCTTTAGTAACCAGGTGGTGAGCGAAGCGGAGTGAGACACTGTATCTGAAGCATGGGGAGTGTCCGTTTGGGTCTCTTGTTCCGACCGTGCTCCTCCTCTCCCCGCCCACTCTCCTCCCCAGGTCCTCACGGCGAAGGGGAACTAGTCACAACCATTCTGGAATTGTGCTGCAGCTAATTCTTGTTCGATAGATGTCATAAGTGGGAAAATAATGTCCTTTGTGTAATGTTTTTGTTTCTCAGTGTTTAATATTTGTGCATTTTTTTTACATGGCTTGACAAAAACAGTGTTTAAATGTTGCTCACAACATTCATTCTCACGTTCATGCTGGATCGACCCGGTAATTGGTGAGGGGGGTTACCCGGTCCAGCAAACCGGTAGCAACACGTCAATACGAACCGGTTAAAAATAAGCTGCTTTGCAGTGTAAACGGGTTAATCGGGTTGAGCGACCCACTTCCCGTTCACACTACGGAGGAGGCTGTACTTGGAGGAGTGCCAGCTTTTAGTGCTGCCTCCTCCCCTGCCCCCTATGACACTCCGCCGCTCTGCCCCACCCCCACATGATATCAACGAACCGGCAATATTGCCAGTTCGCTGAAACAATCAGAACGGACCAAAATCTGTCGCCCTATGAATAAACAAACTTTGCTATGGGATTTGCTACATTGTAATTGTCATGCTAATGTTAGATACACAAACAGAAATAATGAATTAACAAATTGTATCATTAACAACCGATTCCCCTAATTATTCCAGCTGCTCAAAGCATTTCACTGGCAATGTATGTTCCAACAGATGACAGATTAATGATTTGAATTGAGACAATAATTGTAATGAATGAAAAGCACTTCTGCAATGATTGTTTGTGCAATACGCAGCCCTCTGTGCGCTCCACATGACTAATATGGGGATAAATTATGTGTTGTACTTTAATTACACTGCAATGAAGTGAGCTAGTGCCTCTGGCACAATTTATATTCAATAAAACAACATCAGTGGTTTAATGGAAACATTGATGGATTCTATGGTGCTAGAAATCAGTAGGAAAACACTTTGCAGGAAACACAGAATGTGACGGCAGAAAAAGAAGCACTTGGCCATGTAGTCTAATCTTTTTGGAACCATATTCATACCTCCCAACCAGGGGGCCGACAGCTGCTGCAGCGCTTCTCGGTGCAGGTAAAAAAAGGAGTGTGGCCAACTATAGGGGACAAGGCCACGCTATTACGCCTGGGACAAAAGTACCCCCCTCTCTGTGCCACTGCTCCCAACTGCCTCAATAACAGCGGAACAGTCCCACTAATTGGAGACTATTCCACTGTCCCTCCTGCTGTGGGGCGGCGTTGGGGGCAGCCGGAGATCACTGTTGCTCTGCTTCATCAGATCCCATGTCCCCGGGACCTTTTATGTATGTTTAGACTCCTAGGCAGAATGTAATTTGCACATGTGTGAGGCACACACCTGTTCTATAGTAGCCCACAGCTTGCACAGTGCATCAGCTAGACCAAGCCTGTTTTTTCTCCAACATTAAATCTTTATTTCAAATTTTCATAGTAATAACAAGGGGGTAAACAAAAAGGGGATAACAAAAGGAAAAGGGATGGGGGATTGAGGGAGCAGGGCATACGACAAAGCCTGTTTAAGAAATACACAATCACCTTGCCCCGAATTACCGTTCCTTCTCATCTGTCGCTGGAGGCTTTTATAAACCAGCTGCACACCACAGCATCCCCAGTATAGACACCATAAGGAAAGTAGGTTATACATGCTCACGTGGCTGACTCCAGTGTAGGTGACAGTTGCTTGTAATGTCCACCAATAGTGGCAGGATGTGGGGGTCATTAGTGGCACGGGTGTGTGCTAATTAAGTGTGATCAAACATTTTGTCAGCTCTGCCCCAGGCCCAGGTGGGTCCCTTTGTCTTAGGAAGTGAGTGGGGGCGAGTGACAGTAGTCAGGGGTAGGGAAGTTGTAGGACAAGTTTGGGTGTCCTTTGATGGCCTTTTAATACACAATGCTTCAGGTGAAATCCAGAAACATGTTATGCTCTGGTGATGCTGTTGGTCTGTGGTGACTGTATTACATGTGTGAGTCTGAGTGCAGAGAGAGCCTGGTGATGCTATTGGTCTGTGGTGACTGTATTACATGTGTGAGTCTGAGTGCAGAGAGAGCCTGGTAATGCTATTGGTCTGTGGTGACTGTATTACATGTGTGAGTCTGAGTGCAGAGAGAGGCCGGTGGCGCTATTGGTCTGTGGTGACTGTATTACATGTGAGAGTCTGAGTGCAGAGAGAGGCCGGTGATGCTATTGATTGGTTGTGACTGCATTACATGTGTGAGTCTGAGTGCAGAGAGATGCTGGTGATGCTATTGGTCTGTGGTGACTGTATGACATGGGTGAGTCTGAGTGCAGGGAGAGGCCGGTGATGTTATTGGTCTGTGATGACTGTATTACATGTGTGAGTCTGAGTGCAGAGAGAGCCTGGTGATGCTATTGGTCTGTGGTGACTGTATTACATGTGTGAGTCTGAGTGCAGAGAGAGCCTGGTAATGCTATTGGTCTGTGGTGACTGTATTACATGTGAGAGTCTGAGTGCAGAGAGAGGCCGGTGATGCTATTGATTGGTTGTGACTGCATTACATGTGTGAGTCTGAGTGCAGAGAGATGCTGGTGATGCTATTGGTCTGTGGTGACTGTATGACATGGGTGAGTCTGAGTGCAGGGAGAGGCCGGTGATGTTATTGGTCTGTGATGACTGTATTACATGTGTGAGTCTGAGTGCAGAGAGAGCCTGGTGATGCTATTGGTCTGTGGTGACTGTATTACATGTGTGAGTCTGAGTGCAGAGAGAGCCTGGTAATGCTATTGGTCTGTGGTGACTGTATTACATGTGAGAGTCTGAGTGCAGAGAGAGGCCGGTGATGCTATTGATTGGTTGTGACTGCATTACATGTGTGAGTCTGAGTGCAGAGAGATGCTGGTGATGCTATTGGTCTGTGGTGACTGTATGACATGGGTGAGTCTGAGTGCAGGGAGAGGCCGGTGATGTTATTGGTCTGTGATGACTGTATTACATGTGTGAGTCTGAGTGCAGAGAGAGGCCGTGATGCTATTAATCGGTGGTGACTGTATTACATGTGTGAGTCTGAGTGCAGCGAGAGGCCGTGATGCTATTGGTCTTTGGTGGCTGTATTACATGTGTGAGTCTGAGTGCAGAGAGAGGCTGGTGACGCGATTGGTCGGTGATGACTATTACATGTGTGAGTCTGAGTGCAGAGAGAGGCCGGTGACACAATTGATCGGTGGTGACTGTATTACATGTGTGAGTCTGAGTGCAGAGAGAGGCCGGTGGCGCTATTGATCGGTGGTAATTGTATTACATGTGTGAGTCTGAGTGCAGAGAGAGGCCGGTGGCGCTATTGATCGGTGGTGATTGTATTACATGTGTGAGTCTGAGTGCAGAGAGAGGCCGGTGGCGCTATTGATCGGTGGTGATTGTATTACATGTGTGAGTCTGAGTGCAGAGAGAGGCTGGTGACGCGATTGGTCGGTGATGACTATTACATGTGTGAGTCTGAGTGCAGAGAGAGGCCGGTGGCGCTATTGATCGGTGGTGATTGTATTACATGTGTGAGTCTGAGTGCAGAGAGAGGCCGGTGGCGCTATTGATAGGTGGTGATTGTATTACATGTGTGAGTCTGAGTGCAGAGAGAGGCCGGTGATGCGATTGGTCTGTGATGACTATTACATTTGTGAGTCTGAGTGCAGAGAGGCCGATGATGCTATTGGCTGAGAGCACACCAGATCAGGGTGTAATACTTCTTTCACACCACCGTCCTGGCTCTTCCTATGCTGTAACCAGGACCTGGATTGGATGTCCTGTGCCGTACCACTCACACTGCCCCGTTACCCTGGACTAATCCTGCTCACTACCCAGGTTGAATGCCCAGGTCACTGGACCCAGGTTATATTTCGGGGACCCTTTCACACTGAGGGGCATATTCAATGGGTTGTTGATTGATCTTCAGTTTTTAGATAGACAGTCAGTAGGTGGACAGCAAAATGTCAACATGCAGTAAGTCAACAGGATCAAAAGGTCAACAGGTTGAAATGTTTTTTTTTTTTCCAAATTATTTTGTGTCAATGTCGATAAATGTTGACATGGACCCTCAATTGGTGTAACATTTACCCTCGCATAGCGAGCACTATTATATTCTCCCTCTCCCTCATGGATGCTGCAGTATTAAAAATTGCAAAAAAATTGAATAAATTGTGAAGAAATCATGTCGAATTATAAATGTCGACATTTTGACCCTGTCGTCCTATTGGGTGTCCACCTACTGACTGTCTATCTAGACACTGTAGATCTATCAACCGGATACAATTCAATGTGTGCCGTTATTTCCCACAGTCGGATATGTCGGCACACACCAATTCAATCTTGGACGTTTCCGTCTGTCTTTCTCCCGTGAAGATTCCACTTTTTAAAAAGTCGAAAATGGCCACTAAATTGTCAAATCGGGACCATTTGCAACTTAATGCACGTGGATCGTCAAAGATCGAATAGCTTTGGCCAAACTGGACGATATTTCCTACTGTCCAAAATGTTCCGATAGTTGAAAGAAAAGATTGATTACCTCCCTGAGCTTGAAAAAAACTCAGGAGCCCGAGGTGTGCTCCCTACCACCAGTGCTGTGCCTAAACACGTGCAAAGGGGGCCGTGCGTTCGAAGTGGGTCCATCTCCCGAAGGAGATAGGGCTCCGTTTTTCCCCTAACCCCTCTCAACCATAAGGCCGAAGAGGGGAAAATAGGGAACGGTGGGTCCTCTTCGCCGAAGCTTAGAGAGACCCTCATTCCTCAACCCCCGGAAGGGTTAGGACGGTGGGTCCTCCGCACCCGAAGGTTTGGAGAGACCCTCGGTAGACTTCCCTCCGCCTTGCGGCTCGGGGTCGTCCTCGGGGGGCACGAAGCTCTCCCCAAAAGGCGAGAGCTTCGGCACATTGGGGAAATGGAAGGCCCGAAAGGGTCGACCACACAACCCAAAAAAAGTGACAAAAACTACAAAAAACAAGGAACGTGAAAAGTGACAAACGTGAGAGGGAGAAGAGAAATAAATAATAAAGGACCCTAGCCAGAAGGCCAGGGTGGGGGTGTGAAAAATTGTCCTACCCCATCCAAAAGGACGGGGTAAGGACGTGAAGCGCTACCTGAAGGGGAAGTGCGCAGTGCAAGTGCCATACTAGTGCATGGTGATTTTGGGATCACCCGTGCATGTTTGGCACCCCCGAGTTTCCCCGGGGGCACAGTGCAGCCTCGGACTCCAAGCAACCGACCGATCAGCGTCCGACCAAGGTTTCTCTGTTCCCATCGTAGGGCATTTTCCAGCCCCTGGCATGGGAATGGGTACTCCACTGAGCTTTTCGAAAGACTCCCTTAGGGGCTACGACCCCCTCGGAAGAGCAATCTACTCAGTCCCAGTGTTTCTCCGCTCCCAGGGTTAAGATACTAGGCTGAGCTTTTCGCTGTGCCCAGGCTGGTGGCTTAGCCAACCTGGACCAATCTACTCGGTCTCAGCTTTTCTCAGCTCCCTGGGAATGGATACTAGACTGAGCCTTTCGCTGACTCATCCTTCGGGGGCTACGAACCCCGTCAAGAGAGTCAAACTACTAGGCCCAGTGTTTCTCCCCCCCTCTTACCAGTGGATTTACGGAAACAACACCTCCTACCAAAGGCAGAGGTGAAGGTACTCAGCCAGACTTTTCACCACTCCCAGGCAAAAAAGAGGGGTCCCACACCCTCCGCCCATCAGAGCAGCTACTCAGTCCAGCCTTTCTCTATTCTCTGCCAGAGGCCAGTCCATACCCACTGATAAGAACAGATACTACACTTGATCTTAGCCAAAAGGCCGAGAAGCCATGGTCCAAGTTAACCCAGTGCCAGGTTACTGCAGCAGTGTTGCAGGGGTATTACAGTACATGCCCTGCATCTGAGTGAAGGAGGTCCTCACACTGAGAGACACCTGGGTGATTTGAGGGTGTGTGTCCCACAATCAGGGTGAGATGAAGCAGATACCTGTGAATTTGCTGGGGGTGACCGTGTACAGCAGGGGTGGGGAACCTTTTTTGGGCCAAGGGCCAATTGTATGGTGTAAAAATCCTTCGGGGGCCATATGTAAAAATTTCTCTTACAAATTATCCTGCTGCAGCCGTCCCACGCTCCGGCGGCTGCCGCTGAATAGGACTGACAGTCTCCGGTTGCTGTTGATTAAGAGGAATCTCGCAAGAACTACCGACCTCCCGCGAGAATTCTCCTGTACTTGACTCCCGGCAAAACCGCTGGGTGGGTAGGAGGGCCACTCAGACCGGCTACAGAGGTTCCCCACCACCGGTGTAGAGGCAGGAAAGCGAGACAGACCATCCCACAGCACAAGCATTGCCGAGTGACTAACGCTGCATGTATAACTAAGTGCTATGCCCTGCGGAATAAAGATGGAAGATGGAATAAGCAACTGTAAATAAACAACCTCATCTATTTAAGCCAAATGAATTAGCATGAATGTAATCACATAATGCTCTGTGCTTCTTTCCCTTCAATAAACTGGTTAGCTTCTAGTTTTTTTATTTATTACTGCTTATTATTCCATTGGGTTTATGCTCTTACATGTCGACATTATGATTATGTTGACATTATTTTTTGAGTGTTGACAACATATTTACAATACCCGAGCAAGGTGTAAGCAAAAGGAGCATCTACAGAATGTCATCATGGTCAAAATGTCAACATACTGCATGGACCGACAGCGGAGGTTTGGGCTTAAGCAGCAGGAGGGGAATGCTATGGGATTGGAGAGTAAGGGTTAGCAGAAGGGGAGGTAAGGGCTAGGCAGCTGGAAGGGAGGTTAAGGTGAGGCAGTGGGAAAGGAGGATAGGGCTAGGCAGCCGGAAGGGAGGTTAAGGTGAGGCAGTGGGAAAGGAGGATAGGGCTAGGCAGCCGGAAGGGAGGTTAAGGTGAGGCAGTGGGAAAGGAGGATAGGGCTATGCAGCCGGAAGGGAGGTTAAGGTGAGGCAGTGGGAAAGGAGGATAAGGCTAGGCAGCCGGAAGGGAGGTTAAGGTGAGGCTGTGGGAAAGGAGGATAGGGTTAGGCAGCAGGAAGGGAGGTTAAGGTGAGGCAGTGGGAAAGGAGGATAAGGCTAGGCAGCGGGAAGGGAGGTTATGGTTAGACAGCAGGAAGGGAGGTTAGGGTTAGGCAGCAGGAAGGGAGGTTATGGTTAGACAGCAGGAAGGGAGGTTAAGGTGAGGCTGTGGGAAAGGAGGATAGGGTTAGGCAGCCGGAAGGGAGGTTAAGGTGAGGCAGTGGGAAAGGAGGATAAGGCTAGGCAGCGGGAAGGGAGGTTATGGTTAGACAGCATGAAGGGAGGTTAGGGTTAGGCAGCAGGAAGGGAGGTTATGGTTAGACAGCAGGAAGGGAGGTTGGCATTAGGCTGCAGGAAGAGAGCTTAAGGTAAGTTAATAGGGGATTTTGTAAGACTACTCACCACTCGAAGCTGACCACTGGACCCAGTAGCGCATGCAGGGGGGGTTTCTGAGTACCCAGAAACCCCCCCAGGAGTCTAAGGGCCCTAGGCTGAAAGCTGAGGGTCTCCTCTTTCCATGGGTACACGAATTTTAAAAATCGGCCCTTGGGAACCGGAGATATCTGACTTCAAAGCAGTGGTCCCCATCCAAGCCTGTTAATTGCTCTTCCCAGTCAGATATTTCAGGTTCTTTCTGATTGAGAGTTTTTCTGAGGATATATTCCAAAAGCTGAGACTCTTCCCCTTTGATGGACACTAGTAGCTTGTCTCTACTGTTCCCAGAACCAGAGATATCAGCCTTCCAGCAGCTGGTTACTGCTCCAGCTCCACACACCTGGTATGTAGTTTTATATACTTGTTGGCAGATTATTTTGCCTCCTGAACTCTGATCCCCTAATCCCCAACACCATTTGGTAGGTAGGATTCTCTAGTTTTTAATTCCATTAAAATCTAAGAAATCTATTTTTGGGAACTGGAGATATCTGCAGTCAAGCAAGCTGTCCTCCCACCAGAAAATTATGAATAATAAGCCCACTCCACTATACACCCCTCCTCTGCGTATTAAACATCCTCTACCACCCTGGAAGTAATGTATTAGGGCCCATTCATTCAGCCCAATGCCCCCTTCTCCCACCCCATCTCCCACCATCTGTGCAGTAAAGGGGTAATTAGTGGAAATTACTGATTCAGGCCCTACATGCTGAGCGGTTGATATAATACCCCCTACCACCCGCGGGACATCAAAACTCCCCCCACCCCTACTGCTGGAGGATCGGTAGGGGCCCCAATACATTGCTATGCCCAGGGGTCTACACTGCTGTTATGTATGTATATATATATATATATATATATATATATATGTGTGTGTGTGTATATTATTATTTATATACATTTGGTCTATCTATAATACTTTAACTGACCCGGCATATACTGTGTCACCTAAGTGTCCATCTCCGTGCTTTGCTCCGCCCCTCTGGAAACCCCCTTCTGAAAATCCTGCGTTCGCCACTGACTGGACCGGAAGACACTGCTAAACCCGATACCAGGTAGGTCACCCTTAGATAAAGCAGCTGAGATGGTGAAATGAGTTAGAATTTGCCAATACCTACCTACTTTGGACTGACCCGGACCAGCCTCAGATTACATCATCCTCCGTTGGACCTATACTGCACCTGGAATAAGGGCATCTGTGCCACCCTAATTGGCCACAATTGTGGTACACCACTTCAGCTTCCTATGTCCAAGCTTCAAGCCTATCGGAGTTACATGGACACATTGGCCTTCAACCAAGGTGGACGGTAATTATAGGAATGGACAGCCTAATATTCTTTTCGTGTGAGGCTTTATTTCACATACGTGCTAGCAAGTATATACCAGAAATGCTTTCTTTTAATATTTGGTCACAGAACGTACCTTATTAAATATTTTATTTTTATTGTAAAATCTGTCCAATCGTTCTTAATTGATTTGATACAAAACTGTTATAACAGACATCAGCGCTGCTACTCCACCCCTCTATTTAGACCACCAAGGATGTTTTGTGGACATTCTAATCATGCTGACGATACCACACCCCTGGGGACAAATGAGTAGTGTTGGGCATGCGTGATGGAAAACATGGACTTGTATAGGTCATAACCATACTAGCCAGTAACAAGTGTTCACCAAAAGGTTAAAAAAAAAAAGATTAGCAAAAAAATATTGCATAATAAATCAATAAAAAGGCAACCCGATTCCACATACAGTATCATTCTGTGTTCCTGATGCAATGTTTGCTTATAAGCTCCACTGACCAATCACCTGCAATTAGTCAGTGCTTGTGTAATGCTCCATGTAGCAATAATACATAGTAACAATATATAAACTGAATGCACTGGTTATGGCTGATTTCGGCAATTTGTGTAATTTGAAACCGCTTCTCTTTGTTTGATACATACTGGCATATATTCAATGCCGTGGGCGAGCGGTGACTGCGAGCAGGACTTTTTTGCTCGCAGTCACCGCTCACCCTGTCAGTATTCAACTGACCCCCCCTCATTCGCAAATTCCCCCTCGCTCCGTTTTTTGAGCGAGGGGGAATTTGCGAATGTGCCTCCAAAAGCTGCGAGAGCCGAGGCTAATTACAGCGAGTTTGCTGCACTAGCCGCGGATCTCGCAGTTTAGGGGAATCCTCGCAGTTCTGTGACTGCGAGGATTCCCCTGGAACGTTGCATAGTGCGAGCGGCCGGCGCGGGGGTTAAACTGCGAGGATCACTGGTTTTCTGTGATCCTCGCAGTTTAACCCCCTCGCCGGCCGCCCGCACCGGCATTGAATACTGCTTAGTGTGTGATAAGACACATTGGGGGAAATTTACTAAGATGTGTATTCTACTTCACATGTGGTGGTAAGGTGCCCACACACGCACCGTTGCCGGCGGTGCGATGCTATACTATGGGGTGCGCGCTCCCGCGGCACCTCATCGTACAGTACAAAAAGGATGTGCTGCACATACTTTTTGTACTAGCCTTTTCTAGCATAGCATCGCATCGTATGCACAAGGCATACGATGCGATGCTATGTGTGCTAGTTAAGCCCACAACGCACGCTGGGATCGGTGCGTGTGTGGGCTGCATTACTATGGGCAACCAATCAGATCATGTCTACTATCTTCTAGAGGGTGCTAAATAAATAAGAAGTAGATTCTGATTGGTTGCCCATAGCAACATCACGTGACGTAGAATACACATCTTAGTAAATTTCCACCATTATATTATTATGACGTCAGTGCACACTGCAAACAAGAGACAGGGTAATGTATGGCCAGGCCTTTATGACTCAAATCTCCCCTTAGTCAGCAGTGACATTGTCAGGCATACTACACATTTGTTACACAACTTCTGCTTAGTCAGCACCACTATGGCCATATATAGTCAGATCACATTATGTTTCTCTGATGAAAGTGACAGTTTGCCAGAACAGACACACAAGTTATATTTGTATTCAGAGCAATATACAGGCCTGATCAGAGGTCTTGGCTAGGCTGGCTATGTGTGCAGCTCAGTAAACAGGTAAACAGCGACCGAACACCCTAACCACTCCCCCCTGATGTACTGTGGGGGATAAAGTCCTTAAGGCAGGGGTGTCCAAACTTTTTGCAAAGATGGCCGATTTGGTCAGATGAAAATGTGTGGGGGCCGACCATTCAGCCTAAACCATGATTCATATCCCTCACTCTGCCCCCAGGCAATTTATTTCACCTAGTCTGCCCCCAGTGTATTTTCCCCTGCCTGACCCTCCTTGACTGTATGTCCCCCACCCTGCATGTCCCCCACTCTGCCCCCATTCAATCTATTTCCCCCAGCCTGCTCCCCCTTCTCTGCATGTCCCCCACTCTGCCCCATTCACTGTATGTCCCCCAGCCTGCCTCATTCACTATGTCCCCCAGCCTGCCCCCCTTTCCCTGCATGTCCCCCACTCTGCCCCATTCATTGTATGTCCCCCAGCCTGCTCCCCGCTTCTCTGCATGTCCCCCATTCTGCCCCCATTCAATCTATTTCCCCCAGCCTGCTCCCTCTTCCCTGCATGTCCCCCACTCTGCCCCATTCATTGTATGTTCCCCAGCGTGCCTCATTCACTGTATGTCCCCCAGCCTGCCCCCCTTCACTGCATGTCCCCCACTCTGCCCCCATTCAGTGTATTTTCACCTGCCTGACCCTCCTTCTCTGTATGGCCCCTTGTGTAAGCCAGAGGATGGAGAGGCCAAGCAGCCACCACAAGGAGAGGAGACAGAAGCCTGAGCTCCCTCTCCCTCCGTTGTACTGAGTCTGCTCTGCATGCTGCTGCCCACACACACACTTACAAGAAGACACCAAACCGTGCCTGCCGACACCCGCTCACCGCTGAACACACACAAGGAAATGCGCGCTCGCCGGAGGCCCCGCCTCTACAGTCCCGCATCTAACGCTCCGCCTGCTTCTGGCTGGAGGTGGCGGGCCACTTAAAGTGACATCACGGGACGCAATTGGCCCGCGGGCCGGACTTTGGACATGACTGCCTTAAGGTGTCTGCCAGATGGCTGTACCTAACTTACTGATGGAACCAATATGTTATGTACATTGTGCTACAGCGCCAGCCGGGCAGTCTAAAGCCAAAGTCTCCTTCACACACCACACGCATTAGATCCTACATGCCAGTTGTATGCGCTTCTGGCCCAAAAAGGAGACAGAACCACAGGGCGTGGTATCTGGTTGAGAAGTGTGGCCTAGTGCCACAACCCCCATTTTTGTTATTTCAGGGGAGTGCCAAGTGCTCCCAGAGCAGCTGGGCAACCCCTAACTTTCTTTCCCACACTGCACCCGCAGGTGGGACAGTGTTCAATTAGCAGGCTCTCCATGAGTAATCGGGACAGTTGGGAGGTACAGTATGCCGATAATCTGACATTGGCCCTTATTCTGGTTCACTCACAAAGGCAAATTCTATCTCAAATGGACAAAACCATGTGCACTGCAGGGGGGCAGATGTAACATGTGCAGAGAGAATTAGATTTGGGTGAGTTCTTTTGTTTCTGTGCAGGGTAACTACTGACTGCTTTATTTTTATACTGCAATATAGATCTCACTTTGAATTAAAACCCCACCCAAATCACCAAAACCCAATGCAGTGCACATGGTTTTGTCCATTAAAGAAGGAATTTGCCTTTGAGTATCGTGCGTGGGTTGGGGGCAGGACCACTATAATGCATATATGCATCCACGCCCCCGCACCGCCCACCCGTTGTGATGCCACACCCCATGATGATGTGTCATGCCCCCACTGTGAGGCCACACCCCTTGTTTCACTGACCAAGCTGCCCCCTCCTGCATGGGGTAGCCGAAATGTTGGTATCCTCAACGGCAGGATCCCATATCATAAAATGGTTTCATATTTGAGTTTGCTAGTTCTTTCAAAGTTATTTCAAAGTCATGTAAGTGAATAGCAGCCGTGTGGCAGAGAGCAGGTACAGAGATTGCTGCAGGGACAGTTCATGGAAAGAAGAGATTTATTACAGTGACTCTCGGGCTGAGAGAAACACATTTCACATCGGGGCAGATGGGTCCTTGGAGCACTCTAATAATGGGGAGAGGGAACTTCCATCATCATCCCGACCACATGTAATCCTATCTTTTACCGCTCCGAATCCAGGAAATAAGACAGCGTAATGCCCAGCAGGGAGTGGAGATTCACCACAATTATATGAGTGGGGTCCCGCGGGTTTACTCTACACTGCGCCAAATGCCTTCTTCAAATTGATTGAAAATGACCCAGGAGGATGCAGCACGCAGTAATAGGAAGAAGTCCCAGAGATGGGGTATTCATTATTAATGCAGCACTATGTGCTCAGCCATATCTAACAGGTTATCCTGTGTGATCACATAATGATTGATGTTCTGTGTATCTAATAATCGCACAATGCACCGTGTCCTGAGTTATGGCCGCACTGCAACTGCACTGTACACAAGATTGCCCCAGGCCTTCTGTGTGTGTGTGTGGTGGGGCAATGTGCAGACCCTTGGCACAGCAGACCACAGGGTCAGCTCTGTCCCTATGTCTGCAGAGACATACATACAGGTTTGCATGTTGCAATGCGATCCTGGGTGGTGAATCTCATATTCCGCAGCGCTGTACAGAAAATATTATTACGTAATTTATATAGCGCACACATATTCTGCAGCGCTGTACAGAGATAATTATTACCAGTTATTATATAGTGCACACATATTCAGCAGCGCTGTACAGACAATATTATTACCAGTTACAAACTCTTAGGGCCATGGTGTGAATGGAACCCATGACCTCAGCGCTGTGAGCCAGTAATGCTAACCATTACACCAACCATGCTGCCCTATTAGGTTGATAGTGTCTTCCTCAACAGTGAAAAGGTCAACACATAAAAAAGATCAACATGCACTAGAAATGGTTGACACTGGAAAAAGGTACCATGAGATTTTCATGTTTATACACGGGACTACACGGACCCCCAATTAGTGTAACGTGTACGCTCACCATGCTTCGGGCAGGGTGCCTCGTCCCGCTGGCCTTCTCTAAACTAAAATTTTAACAGTTTTTACTTTTTTGATTAAAATGTGGGTACTTGTTTCCTATCTGGGCGCCCGTCGCGGGCATCGCGGGTACATTTATGCCTGCCCGCGACGCGACCGACGCGATGCCCGCGATTTTCCCATTGAAAACCATGTTAAACCTGAGAAATCGCGTCGGTCGCGTCGCGGCCGGCCATAAACGTACCCGCGATGCCCGCGACGCTCACGATTTCCCATAGGGAACAATGTTAAAAGTCGCGATGGACCCGATTTTAGTGTTAAATGGCTCAATCAACCCGATTTTGCCATAGGAATCAATGTTAAATGGGCCACAGAGCCCATTAACCCTTAAATGTCCCCCCCAATTTTTGACGCCACCCCACGATCGACGCCAACCCGAAGCGTGGCGAGCGCAGCGAGCCCGCGAGGGGCGGCGGTACGCGTCCTCCGACCTTTTCATGCCCTACTATCCACGTCGGCGTGGTGTGAGAATATAATAGTGTGGCGAGCGCAGCGAGCCACCGAGCCCGAAGCGTGGCGAGCGCAGCGAGCCCCGCGAGGGGACGCGGATACCTTCACAGTTATGCGCGTCCCCTCGCGGGCTTCACAGGTGTCCGTGGCGACCCGGACACCTGTGAAGCCCGCGAGGGGACGCGTCTACCTGTGAAGGTATCCGCGTCCCCTCGCGGGGCTCGCTGCGCTCGCCACGCTTCGGGCTCGGTGGCTCGCTGCGCTCGCCACACTATTATATTCCCACACCACGCCGACGTGGATAGTAGGGCATGAAAAGGTCGGAGGACGCGTACCGCCGCCCCTCGCGGGCTCGCTGCGCTCGCCACGCTTCGGGTTGGCGTGGATCGTGGGGTGGCGTTAAAAATTGTTGGGGACATTTAAGGGTTAATTGGGCCTAATTCAGGGTTAATATGGCGAAATCGGGTCAATTGAGCCATTTAACAGTGAAATCGCGGTCAATCAGCCTTTTTAACATTGTTCCCTATGGAAAAATCGCGGTGATCGCGGTCATCGCGGGCATCGCGACCAACCAATTTTACCCGCGATGCCCGCGATCACCGCGATTTTTACCCCCGATGACCGCGATTTTGATCGTGGGCGCCCAGATAGGAAACAAGTACCAAAATGTGTCCCTGCCGTCCAAGATGGATAAGAAATGTGCTCTATATATTTAGAGGGCAGAGTTCTGGGCTTACGTTAGCACTGGCACTTCTCTAATGGAATATTAAATGGCAAAGTTACTGATAATAAAGACTGGACACTGCTTTACAGACCTACACGTGCTATTCTGCTATCGCTGGTGACTGACCACAGCCTGTATATTACTCCCCCCACTGTCAGCAACAATATCCTGTTGTCTTTCTGTAAGGTTTCCTGGATGTAAATTGGTTGGCGGCTCAGTGTAATACCCCGTGACGCTGCCACGCCTGGCAGCCCAACAGTGTTCCTCATACAGCTGCATGTGGCGTCTGTCACCATACCTGCAATTTTCCCACCATGCATGTACCTGCCAGTTACTGCAAAAGGTTGCTGGTAACCCCAAGGGTTGACATGCACAGTCGACATGGAAAAGTTTTTCCATGAGTTATTAACATTTTTTTTTATGTTTTGGATTTTTCACAGCTATTCACATGGTCTACGACTGGGGATGGTAAAGTGTGCCAACACACCTGGCCAAAGTGTGGCGAGCCATGCAAGGGAACGCAGTACACTAATGGGAGGTCCACGTGCTCTGGTGTTGACATTCACACCCAGAAGAGGGAAAAACGTATGTCAACATTTTCCATGTTGACCCCGTGCATGTGAAACCTTTGGGGTTCACCTAATTACTGTTGCTCCCATGATAGACACCCCTATCCAACAACAGACGTGCCCCGAGGCTGTAATTACCGCTCACTTCTTCCTCGGGCCGAATTTCGAATCTGTACACAAATAGCTCTGGCCTCCAAGAACATTACCAGCGGGAGCAGAGTGCGCAACGCAACCTTACCTCAGGGTGTGTATCCACGCGTACACGCTCTAACCTGCATGCGCTAGGATGGGTGTGGGTATGCAGTGGAACCACGTGGGCCAATCAGAAGCTGTTATTGTACCCACTCCCATAGCGCTACAGGTGTGCACCCCACTGACGCACCCATAGAGCTACAGGTGTACACCCCTCTGACGCAACCATAGAGCTACAGGTGTACACCCCTCTGACGCAACCATAGAGCTACAGGTGTACACCCCTCTGACGCATCCATAGAGCTACAGATGTACAACCCTCTGACGCAACCATAGAGCTACAGGTGTACACCCCAATGACGAAACCAAAGAGCTACAGGTGTACACCCCTCTGACACACCCATAGAGCTACAGGTGTACACCCCTCTGACGCACCCATAGAGCTACAGGTGTACAACCCTCTGACGCAACCATAGAGCTACAGGTGTACACCCCAATGACGCAACCATAGAGCTACAGGTGTACACCCCAATGACGCAACCATAGAGCTACAGGTGTACACCCCAATGACGCAACCATAGAGCTACAGGTGTACACCCCTCTGACACACCCATAGAGCTACAGGTGAACACCCCTCTGACTCACCCATAGAGCTACAGGTGTACACCCCTCTGACGCACCCATAGAGCTACAGGTGTACACCCCTCTGACGCACCCATAGAGCTACAGGTGTACACCCCTCTGACGCACCCATAGAGCTAGAGGTGTACACCCCTCTGACGCAACCATAGAGCTACAGGTGTACAACCCTCTGATGCAACCATAGAGCTACAGGTATACCACACACACAGGGCCACAGGTATACACCACAGGGTAGCAGGCACACACACAGTACACACATGCAAGGCCACAGGTACACCACACACACACATGCAGGGCCACAGGTACACCACACACACACACACACACACACACACACACATACATATGCAGGGCCACAGGTACACCACACACACACACATGGCCACAGGTACACCACACACACACATGCAGGGCCACAGGTACACCACACACACACATGCAGGGCCACAGGTACACCACACACACACATGCAGGGCCACAGGTACACCACACACACACACACACACACGCGCAGGGCCACAGGTACGTACACCACACACACACATGCAGGGCCACAGGTACACCACACACACACATGCAGGGCCAAAGGTACAGCACACACGAACCACAGACATGTAGGGCTACACAGGTACAGCACACCACACCACACCACACCACACCACACCACACCACACCACACAGTCATGCAGGGCTACAGGCAGGCACAGTGCACACACGTCACACTCAGTCACTGCACAGGCCATTTCCCCGCCCTCTTATCATCTTGCTCTCTGATTGGTTGGATTGGATGAGTCGCCCTTTCCTGATTGGTTCTCACCCCCAGAACAGAGAAGTGGCAAATTAAAAAAAGTTTCTTCGGTTTGGCGCCCTGGAGAGTAACACCCGGCAATCCCAACGCCCGCGGGTCACCCTTCCATACCTATACCGCCGGGTTACTCAGCGAGAGATCCCTACACCCGCCGGGTCACCTAGAAGAAAGCTGCCGCCCCCAGTAGCTGGGATACCGCGCTAGATGGAATAAGTGTCCGGGGAGAGAGGTGAGAGTCTCCGGCCCTGTGCCCGTCGTCATCTGTGAGTCTATGTACAGTGCTGTGTGTATCGGCGTACAGTGCTGTGTGTATCGGCGTACAGTGCTGTGTGTGTGTGTGTATCGGTGTACAGTGCTCTCTGTGTGTGTATATTGGTGTACAGTGCTCTCTGTGTATGTCTGTGTATATTGGTGTACAGTGCTGTATGTGTATATTGGTGTACAGTGCTGTGTATAGATGTACAATTCTGTGTATGTGTATATTGGTGTACAGTGCTCTGTGTATGTGTATATTGGTGTACAGCGCTGTGTGTTTATTTGTGTACAGCTGCGTGTGTATAGCACTGTACAGCGCTGTGTATAGCACTGTACAGCGCTGTGTATAGCACTGTACAGCGCTGCGTGTGTATATCTGTGTACAGTGCTGCGTGTGTATATCTGTGTACAGTGTCTCCCCGGACACCCTTATTCCATGTAGTACAGTAGCGTGGGTGCTGGGGGGGCGGCAGGGACTATGTGATAAACCAGACCGGACTAGACTCCGGACCGCCGGACAGAACATCAAAATCTGCAGTCCGGAGCTTATAGGGTCCGGTCCGGGGGGTGTCCTGTTCGGGGGGTCCCTTGTCCGGGGGGGTCCCTGTGGTAGCTATTATCAGGGACATGGGGAAGGGGAGATTACAGCCTCAGCCTGTGGTCCGGACCGTCCGGTTTTTGCAACATGCCCGGACCATACAGGGAGACTTTATTCTACCCCTCCTCCTCTACCTGGTGACAGGTGTCACCGGCAGAACCCCCAGACAGGACACCCCCGGACTGGACGCTACAAGCTCCAAAATGCAGAGTTTGATGTCTGGTCCGGGGGTTTTGTCCTGGTCTGGTTTTTACCCATACCCGGGGCGGCAGCTTACTCCTAGGTGACTCGGTGGGTGTAGGGATCTCTTGTATATTAACCTTTATAAGCTTATACAGGAGGTCACCAAGAACTTAGATATTGAGAGTGCAGTGGATATAGTCTACCTGGATTTTGCCAATGCCTTTAATACCGTACCACACAATAAATTGGAGGCGGTGGGACTATTTATTTATAGTTTCTTATATAGCAGCAGATTCCGTTGCGCTTTACAATAGTAGACAGTGATAACACAAACAAGGTAACAACAGACAGACTTGGAGGTTAAAGGGCCCTGCTGCAAGCTTACAATCTATAGGGATAAAGGAGGGAAACACAAGGACAGGCACCAGTAATAGCATAGCTTGTAGGTCCAGAAGGGAAGCTATATAATACATAAGTGCCTCAGAGGGTTATGCGTGTGGTACTTAAATATGATAGGCTTGCCTGAAGAGGTAAAACGCTTGAACGTTTGGAGGCTAGTGGAAAGTCTTAATGTGCGTGGAAGGGCATTCCATAGGGTGGGAGCAGCCCGATAAAAGTCCTGTAATAGAGAATGGGAGCTAGTGATCCGTGCAGAAGAGACGCAAATCTTGTGTAGAGTGTAGTGGTTAAGATGGGAGATATTTTGTGAGAAGTAAAGAGATATATGCTGGTGCAGTATGGTTAATAGCTTTATATGCAAGTAGAAGTGTTTTATATTGAATACAGTAAGATACAGTCAACCAATGGAGGGACTGGCAGAGCGGATCAGCAGACGATGAGCGTCTTGCTAGGAAGATCATCCTAGCAGCAGCATTTAAAATGGATTGCAGTGGCGAGAGTCTGTTCTTGGGAGGACCAGTTAGGAGACTATTGCAATAATCAATGCAGGATATAATGAATGCATGGATAAGAGATTTAGTAGTGCCTTGTGTGAGATAGGGTCGTATTTTGGATATATTTTTAGATCCATGTAACATGATTTAATGACAGATTGAATGTGGTGAAGAAAGAACACTTTAGAGTCGAGGATGACCCCTAAGCAACAAGCTTGTAGGGTAGATTGTCGAGTTGTCAACAGCGATGGAGATATCAGGATGGTAACTGTTCTTAGATGCTGGGAATATAAGTAATTCTGTTTTGGAAATATTGAGTTTGAGTTGGCGAGAAGACATCCAAAATGAGATGGCAGAGAGGCATTCAGAGACTCGGCCCAAACCCACTGGTGACAACTCTGGGGTTGATAGATAGATTTGAGTATCCTCTGCATATAAGTGATACTGAAATCCAAAAGAGCTGATTAGTTTGCCAAGAGAGGAAGTATAGATTGAGAAAAGCAGAGGACTGAAGACTGAGCCTTGCGGAACTCCGACTGACAGAGGTGGTGAAGAGGAAGTAGTCAGAGAAGCGAACACTGAATGAGCGATCGGATAGGTAAGATGTGAACCAGGAAACGGCTGTATCATTAAGACCTAGGGAGTGTAGTGTTTGTAAGAGAAAAGTGTGATCCACAGTGTCAAAACTCATGAAGTTCCGCCCCCACATTCCGATTGGCCCACGGGCCAGTCAGTCAAAGAAAATGGATGACAATAGATAGGTAAAACTATCGATGGTCATCCATCACATAGTTTATAACTATCAATGGGTGGTTGCAGTATTGCCATAATTGGCACTGCACCGATGACCATCCCTATAAATTAGTAGAAACTGGTTTCTATGGGCAACATCCCATCTTAAAACTCCCATCTTAGTAAATGTCCCTCTTTTGTCTCTCTATTGCATCCACCATCAAGACACCACATGGTCCCACACGGCTCTCAGTGAAGTTTTTGGCCAAGAAACAGATTGCAGTGCTAGACCACCCTCTATAACTGGCACTGTGTGACTTCTTTCTTTTCCCTAAAGTCAAATCTACTCAAGGGAACCCGTTTGCATCAGTTACTGAGGTAAAGAAGAAAACGCTGGAGCTGCTGAGAGAGAAGACAGAATATGCGCTACAGCACAGACCAATGGAAAATGAGACTGCAGTGTTGTCTGGGTGCAGAAGGGGAATAGTTACAATGGGGCAGATGTATTAAGCCTTAACAAGAGATAAATGCAAGGGAGATAGAGATAAACGTCCAGCCAATCACCTGCTAACTGCCATGCTACAGGCTGAGTTTGAAAAAAGTCAGTAAGGAGCTGATTGGCTGGACGTTTATCTCTCCTTATCACCCTCGTATTTATCTGCCCCAATATACCTTATACATAAAATCAGTAGTAGTGTATAGAGAGAGCGAGGCCGGGAGCAGACGCTCATCATCTGCTGATCCGCTCTGCTGGTCCTTCCATTAGTTGTCTGTATTTTACATATTACATATTCAATATAAAACACTTCTACTCGCATATAAAGCTATTAACCATACTGCACCAGCATATATCTCTTTACTTCTCACAAAATATCTCCCATCTCGGGCACTTCGCTCTGCACAAGATCTGCATCTCTCTTCTGCACGGATCACTAGCTCCCATTTACTTACAGGACTTCATCCTATGGAATGCCCTTCCACGCACAATAAGACTCTCCACTAGCCTCCAAACTTTCAAGCGTTCCCTGAAAACTCACCTCTTCAGGCAAGCCTATCATATGTAAGTTCTACATGCATAACCCTCGGAGGCACTTATGTATTATATAGCTTCCCTTCTGGACCTACAAGCTGTGCTATTACTGATGCCTGTCCTTGTGTTTCCCTCCTTTATCCCTATAGACCAGGGTTCCTCAAACTATTTTGTCTGAGACCCCATCAGACAATAGAAATAATTACAGGACCCCAGCAAGTTACTGCAGATGGTCATGTCCTCACATCACATGTGTGGTCAGCAGACAGCACATGCATGGCAGCATTGCGGAGGCACAAAATGATGTGAGGAGTCTAAAATAACGTCCCTTCTGGACCTCCAAGCTGTGCTATTACTGGTGCCTGTCCTTGTGTCTCCCTCCTATGTCCCTATAGATTGTAAGCTTGCAGCAGGGCCCACCTACCTCCAAGTCAGTCTGTTGTTACCCAGTTTGTTTTATCTCTGTTTACAATTGTAAAGCGCAACGGAATCTGCTGCGCTATATAAGACACTGTAACGGAATCTGCTGCGCTATATAAGACACTGTAACGGAATCTGCTGCGCTATATAAGACCCTGTAACGGAATCTGCTGCGCTATATAAGACCCTGTAACGGAATCTGCTGCGCTATATAAGACCCTGTAACGGAATCTGCTGCGCTATATAAGACACTGTAACGGAATCTGCTGCGCTATATAAGACACTGTAACGGAATCTGCTGCGCTATATAAGACACTGTAACGGAATCTGCTACGCTATATAAGACACTGTAACGGAATCTGCTACGCTATATAAGACGCTGTAACGGAATCTGCTGCGCTATATAAGACACTGTAACGGAATCTGCTGCGCTATATAAGAAGCTGTAACGGAATCTGCTGCGCTATATAAGAAGCTGTAACGGAATCTGCTGCGCTATATAAGAAGCTGTAACGGAATCTTCTGCGCTATATAAGACGCTGTAACGCAATCTGCTGCGCTATATAAGACGCTGTAACGCAATCTGCTGCGCTATATAAGACGCTGTAACGCAATCTGCTGCGCTATATAAGACGCTGTAACGCAATCTGCTGCGCTATATAAGACGCTGTAACGCAATCTGCTGCGCTATATAAGACGCTGTAACGCAATCTGCTGCGCTATATAAGACGCTGTAACGGTATCTGCTGCGCTATATAAGACGCTGTAACGGTATCTGCTGCGCTATATAAGACGCTGTAACGGTATCTGCTGCGCTATATAAGACGCTGTAACGGTATCTGCTGCGCTATATAAGACGCTGTAACGGAATCTGCTGCGCTATATAAGACGCTGTAACGCAATCTGCTGCGCTATATAAGACGCTGTAACGCAATCTGCTGCGCTATATAAGACGCTGTAACGCAATCTGCTGCGCTATATAAGACGCTGTAACGCAATCTGCTGCGCTATATAAGACGCTGTAACGCAATCTGCTGCGCTATATAAGACGCTGTAACGCAATCTGCTGCGCTATATAAGACGCTGTAACGCAATCTGCTGCGCTATATAAGACGCTGTAACGCAATCTGCTGCGCTATATAAGACGCTGTAACGCAATCTGCTGCGCTATATAAGACGCTGTAACGCAATCTGCTGCGCTATATAAGACGCTGTAACGGTATCCGCTGCGCTATATAAGACGCTGTAACGGTATCCGCTGCGCTATATAAGACGCTGTAACGGTATCCGCTGCGCTATATAAGACGCTGTAACGGAATCCGCTGCGCTATATAAGACGCTGTAACGGAATCCGCTGCGCTATATAAGACGCTGTAACGGAATCCGCTGCGCTATATAAGACGCTGTAACGGAATCCGCTGCGCTATATAAGACGCTGTAACGGAATCCGCTGCGCTATATAAGACGCTGTAACGGAATCCGCTGCGCTATATAAGACGCTGTAACGGAATCTGCTGCGCTATATAAGACGCTGTAACGGAATCTGCTGCGCTATATAAGACGCTGTAACGGAATCTGCTGCGCTATATAAGACGCTGTAACGGAATCTGCTGCGCTATATAAGACGCTGTAACGGAATCTGCTGACGCTGTAAATAAAATATAGGGCCCAATTCAGATCTGGGCGCTGCTAGGTCACTCAGCAGTGATCAGTTATGAGCCGCCCTGCTAGATGATATCCCTCCTTGCAAATAAATGTGTAGGCCATTGAAGAATTCTCAGCTGAGAAAATGTCCAAAACCCATCGTAACCGCCTCACCATCCAATGATTTCCCCACTGGCCACCAGGCATCACAAGCTCAGCAGCCAGGGACTTACTCTGTGGCTGCAATGGATACAGGCATCACACACCCTCCCCTAAAATGCTTGGGCACGCTTTGTTTTCTTAGCACACCCACTAAACAGTTACCGCCCCCAGACGCCTTGTGAAGTAAAAAAAAAAAAAAGCAGGATTTAATCCCCCGGCTTTGCGCACTGTGGCCCAGACGCATGCGCAGTATATCGGTAATCATTCACTGCACGATATATATAATTCCGCAAAGGAAGGCACTCGGAGACTCCATAGCTTTGGTAAAATGTGTATTAGCATCCCTGTGCAGGAGGAGGAGGAGGTCACAGGTCCGGGCAGCACAGCTCTGTGCTCTCCGGACACAGGTGGGGGGCGATGCGGGGCGGCTGTGGGTTGGGTTAAAAAACCATAGGCTTCTATGGGGCATCACCAGATTTTTCTGGCGATGCCCCCCTGCGCGGTAACCTTGCGGGGGATGCTTAGTGCATCCCAAAATGCGGAAAAAACCCAGATAACTGGGGTTTTACCTCATTTTTAGCTTAGAAAATCTCCCCCCAGAATGAAATCTGTAAACGATATCCTTCAGTAATTGCACAGGGACCGCTGAACATCAGAATTGGCTTTATTTGGCCAGGTATACTTGCATATACTAGGAATTACAGATGGATTGCTGAGCAACAACCAGTTAGGTAACACGTAAACTGTGACAGTACAGATATACCTGGGAAGGGTGACTGACACGGACATGGGAAACATATATTTGGCTGAGCTGCACAGCTCCTAGGCAGCCATCAGCGGCACCATCTTGGTCATAGCTACTTCCAATGAAGCAGCAGGGCCTAACAGGCCATTTTGTCAGCATGTTATTTGACTGAGGAGTTGCCCTGCGTGTCTGGGGCCTTGGTTGGAGCCGTGGCTGTGGGCTGAGCCAGTGTGAGGGGAGAGAGGTGGGGGCCGGAGCTAGACGCTTGCTACACGCTGGAGCGCCTCTTCTCCTGGGGCCGAGGATGGGAGCGCCACATGCGTGCGAACATCCCCGGTGGAAATATGAACATGCAGGTTGTTGGCTATATAGGGAAATCGACCGATGTTCAGCCGGGTGCCGGTCAGTTTCTAGACAGTCGGGATCCCGACAGTCCAGGGGCTTTGTTGCACTCGCCCTAGTGACTGGCCATCGGTGACTTTGCCAGTTTTACATATCGATGGTCATCTATTATATTTGAGTGATTGGCCTGTGGGCCAATCAAAACACGTGGGCATGGCTTCACGGACAGAGCTATGCTGCGTGTGCAGGCACTTTAAAAAAAGAACATCGGATTTGCTGTCCCATCGATGTAGGGAAACCATCTGGTTCTCCCCCATCGATGGCAAAAGTATTCAACATCAGCCTAAACCATCGATGATTTTGAATCCTCGATGGCCATTCCTAGCTCGCCCCGCTGTGTGAGTCCGGCCAGTCGGGCTAATGACTGTTGGGATCCCAACTGTCGGGACCATATACCACACCCGTTCAGCCAAGAGGTGTGGGGGTCATTAACAATGCGCGGGATTGTGCATCATTAACAATATCTAGTGTACACACTAGGGGATATAGTAACAGATACTGTATTACTCACAAAGCCCTTTCTGAGCGATCTCTTAAACTATATCCTCTAGTCTGTATGGGGCTTTACTTTTGTACCTTGACGGGTATGGGTCATTAGACCGACCACTGAAGGTCGACAGGGTCATATGGTTGACATGGGTTTTTCACGTGTTTTTTGCATGAAATACTGCCTGTCGGCACAGATAAAACGTGAAAAACCCCATGTCTACATACGGCATGTCATGTGTCAATATTTTGTATGTGTTGGACCACTGACCCCCTGGACAACGAAGTAAATACTTTGTTACAATCTGTAGTTCTGCATCTGGTGAGTGACATCATGGATATAATATTTCATTCATTTCTTATGCCTGTGACACTCACTGCTTGCTGTGGAAACCTGTCCCACTCCCTTCACCTATAAAAGCCTGACCAAGCGGCTGTATGTCTGTGTGTGTGTGTGTGTCCGTGTGTGTGTGTCCCGCACGCAGCACACCCCGCACTGTCCCCGACCCGCAGACCCCGCACTGTCCCCGGCACCGGCCCGCAGACTCCGCACTCTTCCCGCCCTATTCCCGGCGCCAATTTTAAAGTTGGGAAACT
Source organism: Crinia signifera (assembly GCF_055691185.1). NCBI lineage: Eukaryota > Metazoa > Chordata > Amphibia > Anura > Myobatrachidae > Crinia > Crinia signifera. The sequence continues at coordinate 103,566,279 of NC_139227.1, forward strand.
GCAGTTTCGGGATGTAACGTTTCTTCCGGTCTCTTGCCACGCCCCGTCCGCTGCTCGCCCAGTGATTGGTGCAGAAGTTAGAGGGGCGGCTGCAGTGGGTTTGGTCGACCGCGCTCATCACTGCTGGCTGAGGTCATTGAAAGTACAGTCGTGATAGGTTGCACCGCGCTCCGGTTTCTTTAACTCTGGAGGCTTCCTAGTGCTCGGGCGGGTGAGCCGGGGGTCCGGGGCGGGTGACTGCTGGCTGATAGACAGGGAGAGCACGGTGACATGACGCTCTATTTCCAGTAACTGTATGTATATATACACATACCGTACTATCCCTTTAAATCGGGACACTAATTACACAGGTTCTGGGGATGATTAGAGCCAGGTTAACCAGACTTGAATTCAGCCAGCCCCAGAACCTGTGTAATTCATTAGTGCACAGGTTTAAAGGGATAGTACAGTAAGTGTGCATTTGGATGTGTATTTATTATACTTTATACATTTCATGAAGGGCTACAAAGTATCAGGTTGCACAAATCATGGCATCAAATCTGTAATTACTAACTGGTTATACCAGGGCACTCGGAGTGCAGATGTGGCCTTTAATATGATTATATTATGGGGGAACCTTGTAAAATAACCATTGTGGTCTTGCTCTAATGCCCGGCGACCTTTGTACCTCTCTACCTCCAGTTTATGATTGTTTCATTCTGTCTCTTTGCAGGAGGCACATGAACATATTCCTACCTGGGGAGATTCCGCCCGCTCGTGCGTTATGGAGGACGACATGAAGGTTGGTAGGAAGCGACACTGCCGACATGTTGGGTTAATGGTTCGGTATGTAGTGTGATTTTATGTAACGGTTGTTCTCCGTTGTTGCAGGAAAATTCGATCTTTCATTTAAACAAGAGGATTGTGCTGTCACCCTTGAAGCGTCCCGCCACCGCCGTATTAGCGGAGATACAGCCCAATGCTGCCAACCTCAAAACTCCCACAAAGCCTTGTGAAGGCAGCAGCGATCCATGGACGCCAACGGCAAATCTGAAGATGCTGATCAGTGCGGCCAGCCCTGACATCCGGAATAGGGAGCGTGAGATATTGGAGGTAAGGACATCCTTTGAGCGCTTATTTTATTTCTATGTATTATAATGGAAAGTACAGACGTGCAGTCATTTTTCAGTTCACTAGTTGTGTGTCTGCCTGTGCTACATCGTGTCCCCAAAGCTGCAGCTGAGCACCTGATTCCACATGTCACCAGCTGCAATGTATTCAGGATGTTAGTGCTTGTGTGACACCAGCCTGCGAGTGCTTTGTACAGCTGCTGGGCAGCACCTTGTGTGAAGTAGTTACTCCGACCACCTGTCTGCACAGACAGCCACCATCTCAGCCACCTGTTGGTGTGACAGTCCCCTGGGTCATTTATGTCCTTTTCCTGCACTGTGTGTGATTCCTTTTGTGTGAAATGTGTTGGCAAACACCCCTGCTGGGGTGTCTCCCCCCCCCAATAGAGGGAGGTCTGCTGATTAGGAAATCTAAAGCTGTCAGGACGGAAGATGACGTTCTAGATCTACAGGTTTATGTGTGTTTTACATTAAACTTATGGTTGTTTTTCCGTTCTTTCACAGGAACAATTTTCAGGTGACGAACTTGAAAAAACCCTCCCAAGTCGCAAGGAAAAGAGTTTGGGACTGTTGTGCCATAAATTTCTGGCACGTTACCCGGATTACCCCAATTCAGCCATTAACAACAGCATATGCTTAGATGAGGTGGCCGGGGAGCTACGTGAGTACTGTCCTATATACTGTGTTTCTTTAAGTACTTCTTGAACCTGTTCTGTGTTTTACAAACAAAACTCAAACGCTCACAAGTGAGTTTTTAGAAGTGTTCGATGTTGCCCATAGCAACCAATCAAATTCTAGCCATTATCTTTATCATTTATCTAGCACGTCCTAGAACAGGAATGGGGAACCTTCGGCCCTCCAGCTGTGGTTGAACTACACATCCCAGCATACCCTGCTACAATTTTAGCATGGCCAAATAGCAAAACTGTAGCAGGGTATGCTGGGATGTGTAGTTCGAAAACAGCTGGAGGGCCAAAGGTTTCCATCTCTGCTCTAGAAGGTGCTAGATAAATAAGTAGAATCTGTTATGGGCAACATCTCTCGCTTCTAAAACTCGGTTTAGTACATTTAAGCAACATAAGACAAGAGTGAATTTTATTATCTAAATTACGTCCCAGTGAATAGACTGTCTCGTCCCATCACCCACAAGTGCTTTATACTGTACATTTCTGTTCATACAGTTTATACATACTAAGAACCCTTTCTATAACCTGGTGCACAAAATGATTCTGTTACCATGACCACTAATTCCGCTTTTAGTTCCATATAGACCATTATTTCTCACATGCTCTAGGAATGGGCTGGAGCCTATAAACCAGTAGTTGTACGTTTCAGCCCTTATGGGAAGGCGGGGCTTGGTAGCCGTATGCTTACATTGAGGATGCCCTGACGCTAGTGCTTGCTTGATCACACTCTGGTAGTGTGAAATTCCTAACTAGCAATGTGAAGATGGAATGTGTAGAATGCTGTTCACACTGTATACAGCTAGGGGGTGCTGCTCTGCCATGTTTATTGGCGAATTGGGTTGTTCTAGGTGAATACAATCTATCAAAGAATATAAAAAAAAAAAATGGGGCGCCCTTCCCCATAAATTTCATTTTTTTTATTGTTAAGGTGTCACAGACAGGATAAGTCCCTTTGCAGTGAGTGTGAGCTAAGCAGGTGCCCCCTCAGAGAATGTGGGCTAATTAACGTGATGTCAGCATTCTTGTTTTAAAAACTTTGGGGGAAATTTACTAAGATGGGACTTTATTTCACATGGGATGTTGCTATTGGCAACCAATCAGATAATAATTATTTTGCACCTTCTACAAGATAATAGATAAGTAGTAGGTTCTGATTGGTTACCCATAGCAACATCCCTTGTGAAGTAGAACTCCTATTCACGTCTGTAGTTTTGGCCTTCTTGGAGTCTAGCCAGCTACCCACACGATTACTTATTCTTTATAGTTTGCTTTAATGTGTATTTATGTGTGGAGCTACATCAGACCTAAGGCCCATACAGTACATACTGGGAGATTCAGAGCTGAAAGCAGTTTTGCAGTTTAAGCTGCTTTCAACTCAAAAGCCGCCCAGTGTGTACGGCCCAGCGATGATCGTGATGCGCACTCCCGCATCATCGCCGGTGACCACCGATCATCTGCTGGTATTACCAGCGTGTACGGCCCATCGGTGATCGGTGATGCGCACTCCCGCATCATCGCCGGCGACCGCCGATCATCTGCTGGTATTACCAGTGTGTACGGCCCAGCGATGATCGGTGATGCGCACTCCCGCATCATCGCCGGTGACCGCCGATCATCTCCTGGTATTACCAGTGTGTACGGCCCAGCGATGATCGGTGATGCGCACTCCCGCATCATCGCCGGTGACCACCGATCATCTGCTGGTATTACCAGTGTGTACGGCCCAGCGATGATCGGTGATGCGCACTCCCGCATCATCGCTGGTGACCACCGATCATCTCCTGGTATTACCAGTGTGTACGGCCCAGCGATGATCGGTGATGCGCACTCCCGCATCATCGCCGGTGACCACCGATCATCTCCTGGTATTACCAGTGTGTACGGCCCAGCGATGATCGGTGATGCGCACTCCCGCATCATCGCCGGTGACCGCCGATCATCTCCTGGTATTACCAGTGTGTACGGCCCAGCGATGATCGGTGATGCGCACTCCCGCATCATCGCCGGTGACCACCGATCATCTGCTGGTATTACCAGCGTGTACGGCCCATCGGTGATCGGTGATGCGCACTCCCGCATCATCGCCGGTGACCACCGATCATCTGCTGGTATTACCAGCGTGTACGGCCCATCGGTGATCGGTGATGCGCACTCCCGCATCATCGCCGGCGACCACCGATCATCTGCTGGTATTACCAGTGTGTACGGCCCAGCGATGATCGGTGATGCGCACTCCCGCATCATCGCCGGTGACCACCGATCATCTGCTGGTATTACCAGCGTGTACGGCCCATCGGTGATGCGCACTCCCGCATCATCGCCGGTGACCGCCGATAATCTCCTGGTATTACCAGTGTGTACGGCCCAGCGATGATCAGTGATGCGCACTCCCGCATCATCGCCGGTGACCACCGATCATCTCCTGGTATTACCCATGGTATGATGGGATTTTCCCATTTTCTTAAAGCCGAAATGAATTCCAAGGCAAAATCAACCTGGTTTGATCAGTTCAGTGTAAATGATTTAATAAAAAAAAGAAACCTGAGGAAACTCTACCAAATCCTCTCACTTTCTGATTTGTGATGTCACCGGGTCATCACTGACTAGTTTGTTGCCCATAGATGTGGAACGCAGGCGGATATACGACATCGTTAATGTACTGGAAAGTCTGCATATGGTCAGTCGCCTCGCCAAGAACAAGTACATCTGGCATGGCCGCCATAACCTCAGCAAAACCTTTGATGCACTGCGACGAGTCGGCGTGGAGAGTAAATACGCAGAACAGATCGTCCACCTGAAGAAGCGAGAGCAGGAAGAAATGGATTCCTTAGAGGATGCCCTGGGTACAAAGTCACCGATGAGACAAGTGGAGATCAGCTTTGTGGAGCTTCCTGGACTGGAGTTCCGAGCCGGTAAGGTTCTACTGACGTGGAAGGGAACCGGAGGCAAATGTCGTGGTATACCGGCTAGTCTGCCCATCTGCCGTTGCTCCGCCTTCTTCCTTACTGTGGGGATTAGGAATTCATATACCCCCATTTATATAAATGGGGTTGTATCTGGGGGCAACATCATATAGACCTGCTCGTGACATCGTTCACAGCTAGGGTAACTGGCCTGAAGTGTACTTCCACAGTCCAAGCTAAATTGTGCCCCCCGCCCCATGTAAGGTATTATAATTGACAGGACCGGCTATAGCCTTCTGTGTGTCTGTTGGCAGTAGCTTTAAAAAAGGGCATGCAACCTCCGCCTTTACGTTTATACATGTGCTGCCCCCTTAGACCAAACATCCCCGCTATAGGAACAAAGTGTAACCCGTTCTATTGACCATGATCGTTATTTTGTCCCCAGCCTCTGTGAACAGCAGGAAGGAGAAGTCGTTACGAGTGATGAGCCAGAGATTCGTTATGCTCTTCCTGGTGTCCACGCCGCAGATCGTCAGCCTGGATACAGCTGCCAGAATTCTCATTGGGGAGGATCAAGTTGATGATTTAGATAAAAGCAAATTTAAGAGTAAGTAATCGGCTGTAAAATGGACGTATTCATACTTTATTTGGTAGTAAAAATCTGATTATACATTTTGCAGGAAATGCTTAAAACAAACTTCAACATATAATACAATTGAACTCCTTCAGTGGTGGGTTTTAGGTAGCACTCCCTAAAAAAAACCACCACGTCTCTCCTGGGGCCGGGCAGCACCGCTGAGCACTACCCCCGGCAACTTGGCTGTGTGCGGCGTGATGTTGGCAAGCTACACCGCAGGGTGGGGAAGAGGCGGTGCTGCGCAGCCGGAGCCGGGCAGCACCGCTCAGCTGGTCGCTGAGCTTAGCGGCACTAAACATCAGACAGTGGTAATCCCGAGAATTTTACGGGCTTGCCAGTCTAGGCACTGAAGCATAACCCGGGAAATTCTCGGGAATACAACTGAAGGGGTTAAACCTGTTAATTTAAACACGCTATGTGCCACAGAATGGACGTACGCTGCGTCATTGTATAATTGGCTGTGCATTCAGGCACAGAGGAGAGCTGGGAAGGGAAGGGTGTCGTGTCCCCCCCCCCCCAACATGATGATGTACCCTGTACATTCTAATGTACAAAAGTCATGTAAAGTGCTGTCGTATAATCTTGTAAACTCTATCTTTTTTTTTCATTCACAGCAAAAATAAGACGTTTATACGATATAGCGAATGTCCTCAGCAGCCTGAACCTTATAAAGAAAGTCCATGTTACTGAAGAGAGGGGTCGGAAGCCGGCGTTTCAATGGACGGGACCCGAAACATTGAAAGAACCGCAAGGTATTGGGATTGGGGACTACTGGAAGGGGGGGGGGGGGGGGGGTGGCTGGCCGGCCATGCCTGCTTGGGAGAAATAAATGGAATATACATTACGCACTGTGTAGGTGACCTTCTCCTCCTCTATAGATGGCCTGGGGTTTTGGTACTCCTGAATCTTTGTACCCTTGATACTCATATAATTGGTCTCACCTGGCAAAGTGTTGCACTGTAACAGTGTCAAATCATTATATTAATTCTCTAACCTGTGAAGTAAAGGAATAAAGTATAATTTAATTGTAGATACTCCATACAGATGTATCCCAGATTGTTACTTCCATAGAGGATATCTTGTGGGTCCAGAACTTTTGTTGCTGGCGTTCTATTGCTCCGTGTATTTCTGTTGCTAGTGTGGTATTAAAGTACCCGGTCACCAGACCTCTCTGGACTGCCTGTAGGCAACACACTGGCAACTGGGGCAGCGACTAATGCCTGGAAAAGGCCGGACCCCAGGCGGGTAAGCTTTTAGGACCAGACTATTTGTAAACTGTTTGGGTGGAGCGATCATTTGAATAAACATTAGACGCTTTGTTTCTGTTGGATAATAGGATTCTCTTGTGCCTAGGAAACCTCCGCATTGTAATATGACTGATACATTGGGGATGGTTTATCATCTCTAGGATGGGCAGGTAATGTAGACAGTTACACGCATGCAGTAAGTGTGTGCATAATCAGCCGACACAGAAGGTGGTGTCCAATAACCTGAGATCATTGATCACCGGTAGTTCATGACTTATTGTGAATTTTGTTTCAACTGCATCAGACAGGCAAAGTAAAATCCCTGATAAGCCAGTGCTTTTACAGGGCTGTGGTTGGCTCAAAACTGTTATTTTTCAAACCCAGCCTCTAACATAACAGTTAGGAGCTGACTGCTGCGTTATCACTGCAGCAGGCTTAATACATCTGTCTTAATGATAGCGTCATTTGTATGCTGCTCTACTTAATGGATCCCCAATTTATCTTCCAGAGTCCGCACCTAATCCCACATCGCAAACCCCCATAGCCCTGGACCTGCGATCTCCGAAGGAGAACTGCGCTAAGAATCTTTTCGCGCCCCGTGGCAAACAGAACTTCACTCGCCACCAGTCACTTATAAAGCTGGCTAAGAGTATTGACAATGATAGGCGGAAGATCAACTCCGCCCCCAGCAGCCCTACAAAGCGCGGTACGTCTTGCCATTTGTGATCTTTACGATGATAACGATAGGGTTCCTTTTCCTTATTCACACCCTCCCTCTCTGTTTTGTGAAGCAGATGACTGCGGCGACTCAGCTGCTGCCTCCAGCAAGATGTCTCAGCTGGCAGCTATCTGCAAGGAGCAGCTGGATCAGACCAAGTAGGTGGATTGTTTCCTGGTGATAATATACTGTACTATATACCGCATAAGGCAGCATTACTCAGGGTGCCGGCAGTCCTAAAACTGACCCCGGAATCCTGATCATGTAAATCTCCACAGGGGCCCTGACGATAGCCTAATCTTCTCCTCCCACACAGGTTAACCCCAAGTCCTCCCCCACTAGTGCCTAAACGTTCTTGGGCTCTTCTAGTTGGATTAGTATAAATAACTAGGTGATTCATCGCGCCCTACGGGCGCTCTTCACACCGGCGTAAGGGGCTACGCCCCTTAATTTGTGAACATTTGTATTGTGAGAAATATGGTTAGAATTGTATGAAAGATGCCCTGTATTGCAGCTTCTGGCAGTGTGTGAGGGTCCAGCGTGGCAGCACAGGAGTACCGGACGGTGGCCCTGAGTCAGTGTCTCCTCCTACTGGGTGGGAGTTAGGGTGCATGAGAGCAGGAGGCTGGGATATGAGGCACGATAGGGGTATGTGGGCAACACAGCGTCAGCGATTACCCAGTGGTGGAAGTTACGGTTCAGGAGAGCAGGAAGCTGGGTAGTGATAGGGGTGTGTGGGCATACGGGGGACTAAAGAGGGTGGTGGACACTGTGCAGCTTCTGCCAGTGGGTGAGGGTCCAGCGTGGCAGCACAGAAATACAGGAGTCAGTGTCTCCTCCGACTGGGTGGGAGTTAGGGTGCATGAGAGCAGGAGGCTGGGCGGTAAAGCATGATAGGGGAATGTGGGCAACACAGGGTGAGCGGGTCTCCACTGTCGGAAGTTACGGGGCAGGAGAACAGGAGGCAGGGCAGTGTCCTCCCACATTGATGGCAAAAGTATTCAACATCGGCCATAAACCATCGATTATTTGAAAATCATTGATGGTCGATGGGCATCCCTAGAACTGGAGGAGGGTGGGGGACAGTATGCAGCTCCCGGCAGTGGGTGAGCGTCTCCTCCCACTGGGAGGGAGTGAGCGTGCATGAGAGCAGGAGGCTGTATAATAGTGGTATGTGGGCAAGACATTGATAAAAGTTGTGGCGCTGGTGCAGAGGGCAGTGGGGAAACCTGCAGTGCGGCAGCCAGGGCCGGATTTCCCACCTAGGGGCGGTACCTGCTTGTGGTGGTACAGGATCCCTTCATTGTCACGGGGGTACGTGAAATGCGGGGGCCGCGGTGGTCCGCTGGGGGGTGGAATTGCCGGAAGGGGGTCTGGGGGGTCTGCAAATTGCGGGAGGGTGGGTGGTGTGTGGGGATCCGCGGTTAGCGGGAGGGGGCGGGGGTCCGCAAATCGTGGGCGGGGGCGCGGGGGGGCTTGAATCGTGGGAAGGGGGGTCCGCAAATTGCGGGAGGGGGGGGTTGCGGAGGTCCGTGAATTGCGGGAGGGGCGCGTGGGGTGCCGTGAGTCAAGGGGGGGTGGTGCGGGGGTCCGTGAATCACGGGAGGGGTCATGAATCGCGGGGGTCGTGGGGGGGCTGCGAATCGCAGGAGGGGGGGTGTGGGGGGTTGCCGTGAATTGCATGAGGGGGGCGTGAATCAAGGGAGGGTGGGATTAGGGGGGTGGTGCGGGGGTCCGTGAATCGCGGGAGGGGGGGGTCGTGGGGGGTTCCGAATTGCAGGAAGGGGGGTATGGGGGGTGCCGTGAATTGCGTGAGGGGGGCATGAATCGCGGGAGGGGGGGTCCCCGAATGTGTGAATTACGGGGCGGTCGCAAATCGCGGGAGGGGGGCGCTACGGGGGGTTTCGTGAATCGCGGGAGGGGGGGTCGTGGGGGGTTGCGAATCGCAGGAAGGGGGGTGTGGGGGGTGCCGTGAATTGCGTGAGGGGGGCATGAATCGCGGGAGGTGGGGTCCCCGAATGTGTGAATTAGGGGGCGGTCGCAAATCGTGAGAAGTGCCGAGGGGGCCCGCAAATCGCGGGAGGGGGGGCGCTACGGGGGGTTCCGTGAATTGCGGGAGGGGGGTCGCAAATCACAGTAGGGGGGGCTGCCGTGAATCGCGGGAGGGGGGGGTCGCGGGGGGCCCTTTTAATGCCGGGAGGGGGGGTCGCAGGGGTCCCGCGAATCGCGGGAGGGGAGGATGCAGGGGTCCTGCGAATCGCGGGAGGGAGGGGTTGCTGGGGTCCCGCGATCTGCGGAAGGGGGTGGTCGCGGAGGTCCAGCGAATCGCGGGAGGGGGTGGTCGGGTCTGGGACGGATATTAGACAGCACTTACATCGACAGCCATTACATCGACACCATTAGTTCGACAGCTCAATAGGTCGACATGTCATTAGGTCGACAGCTCATTAGGTCGACAGCTCATTAGGTCGACAGCTCATTAGGTCGACAGCTCATTAGGTCGACAGCTCATTAGGTCGACAGCTCATTAGGTCGACATGGGTTTTTTCGCTGTTTTTTGGCCGAAATGTCGACATGGACACAGTTTGAAGTGTACCGCAGCCGCTCGCTATGCTTCGGGCACGGTGCCTCGCTGCGCTCTGCACACTATTTTATTCTCCCACCACGCCCTAGTGGATAGTAGGGCATGAAATACCGCCTGTCGGCTCAATAAACAGTGAAAAAACCCGTGTCGACCTTTTGACTGTCGACATAGACACTGTCGACATAATGACATGTCGACCTAATGGTATGTCGACCTAAAACCATGTCGACCTAAAACCATGTCGACCTATTGAGGTGTCGAACTAATGGTGTCGATGTAATGGCTGTCGATGTAAGTGCTGTCTAACAATAGTCCGGATACCGGGGTGGTCGCGGGGGTCACGCGAATCGCGGGAGGGGGGGGTCGCGGGGGTCCCGCAAATCGCGGGAGGGGGGGTTCGCGGGGGTCCCGCGAATAACGGGAGGGGGGGTCGCGGGGTCCCGCGACTTGCGGGAGGGTGGAAAGCGGGGGTCCCGCGAATCGCGGGAGGGGGTGTGCGGGGTCCCGCGAATCGCGGGAGGGGGGGTCCCGCATATCGCGGGAGGGGGGGGTCGCGGGGGTCCCGCGATTCGCGGGAGGGGGGGGTCGCGGGGGTCCCGCGAATCGCGGGAGGGGGGGGTCGCGGGGGGTCCCGCGAATCGCGGGAGGGGGGTCGCGGGGGTCCTGGCAGAGGGTAGGTAATGGTGGATGGTGGCTGTGGAGTAATGGTGGATGGTGGGCGTGTACTGTAGCCCTGGCTGGACGGGGGGAGGTGATGTCAAGGGGGTGGAACGTCAGACACATGAAAGTGAAACTGTTCTACACAGGAACGTTCTCCACAGGGGTTGAGTGACAGATCTGGCTAAATATATAAGAGATACTTCTAATCAGTAGCTAGCATTTCCTGCCGATGTCCAGTGGCTGAGCCAGCCCCCTCGGTTTTACGCTGTAAAGGTGCCCATACACTAGTAAGATTTATCTTCAGATCTGGCTGGTTGGAACAAGAACATGGTTATGCATGAGTGACAGTTTGTCAGTTTTCCAGCATTTCAAAGCAAATGGTCAACTGTCATTTTACTCTCATCCATAACCATGTTTTTGTTCCAACCAGACAGATCTGCAGATAAATCTGCGTGTGTATGGCCACCTTTAGGGGTGCGGGGTAAGTCCTGACCTTTACCAGTTGTACAGACTGTTCCCTGCGTGAGTTTGGCAGATAGTTGCCAGGAACAGGTGTTTGTTCTGCGGGTCATGTGACCAATCACGGCACTTGTTGTGGTATATTGTAGTTTATGTCTAATGTATGGTTTTGCTTCTGCTTTATATTCCCAGCTGCAGGGATGTAAAGAAGATGAAGCTCAGCCTGTCTAGGGGGATCCTTAACGGGAATACCAAGTTCATGATGAAACCTCAGAACCAGCAATCTTCTATCAGCCCCATTCTCTACCAGGCCCTGCCTCTCGTTCAGACTCGCCCCAACTCCCCGGCCACGTACACGGTCTATTTGCAGTCTCCGCATAGCAGAACGGACGCTGCTGCTCATGGTGTCCTGTGTGCTGATGGCACTGTCCTGGGGGAGAAGAATGTGCTGCAAGATGATGGGAAGACACCGGCTGCGGATCAGACTGCTGAGAATGAGTCAGGGCACGAGAAAAGTTCTGGGAAAGTTCCAGATCCCGGATCCAAGCGGATTAAATGCTCTGGGATGGATGATTTGCCTGAGGTTCGTCCCAGGGGAGGGGGGGTGGTGACTAGGAGCTCACCTTTCTCCTAGGGGGATTAATGTTTAATTCAGACTAAAAACCGTCTGCCTCAGTCTGTAACACAGGGATGGCACTTTATTTAGTACAGATACTGTGTTTTCTATTTATAATGTACTGGCTTTTTTAAATTATTATAATCTTTTTACATGCTGTGAGGGCATTGGAGATGTCAGGGAGGCGGTGGGTGAAAGAGGGTGATAGGAAGGCAGAGGGTGACTGTGAATGACAGGGCGAGGGGTTGAGGCTGGGGAAGCAGATTTCATCCCCCTGCCTCTCCCACTGGCAGGGAGGGGAAGAGATTAGCTAGGGAGATGCAGTGGGTTAAGGGGGAGACGGAGAGTGACTAGGGAGAGGCATAGAATGATGGGGAGACAGAGGGTGCCATGAGTTGGATGCACCGTTCTTCTGTTGGGGTGATTGATCCAGTGATGTAATAGAATCATCATGTGTAAAGTTAAAGGGACCATGACACAGAGCTACAGAACTAGGGGAAAGGAAACCATGTTTGACTTCTCTCTTCTTTCCATCATCTTACAGCGGATGATCCCTTCTGGGTATCTAATCCCCGTACAGCTGGCGCAGGTGGGCAATGAATCTCCTAAAAATCCCACATCCTCCCCTCCAGGCCAACAGATGTTCACTTCTCCTATGGCAGGTAAGACCTTCCCGGCTGGACGTACTTATGTGACCTACCGGCATTCACAGATGTGAGCTCGCTAGTGTAGCCACTACCGGCGCTCCTGTGTGGTAGCATTTATTTACATGATTGGGATCTGCTGAGGCCTCATTTGGTGTTCCTCAGCCCAGATCTATAGTCCTGCCATATAGAGGAGCAGCCAGATCTTGGTATAATTCCTTTATTATTTCCCTTCCAGGAATGGTACCGCTGAAGTTCATGTTTTCTCCAGTCCTGAACCAGGCCGGGCAGCAGGTGACTTCCCCCAGCGTCTCCTGCCAGAGCCCCAATCCCGGAATATTCAACTTCACTCTACAGAACAAAGACCTGATATCGCCACCTTGTGGCAGTTCCCAGTCTGTTACTATATCTCCCAGAAATGGGAGATCTCCGGAGGAACTGTCAGCGGCTCAAGTGTTAAACTTCAAACACATGTCCCCCATCCCTTATATCCCGCTATATACTCTGCAGCAGGTATGTATCTCGTTATATCTGTGTGTAACACAGGCGTATCTTTGAGCACAGAATACCGCAATTGGTCACTGAGTCTGAGCCCCTTTTACAGTATCCCTTGAGATGAGGGTGGAAACATATTTGTTATATGAAATGTAGATTCTGACTGTATATATCTGTTACATTGTGCGTTGGTGAGATCCCATACCATCTTTCTCTAGACTATGATTGACTCCTCCTCTTTTCTTCCGCTCACAGTCTGGCGTTCCACTCACCCCGAAAGGATCGCAACCACACAAAGACAGTTTCTTCCACACCCCGGGGGGCCTGACCTCCTCTCCCATGGGTTTTGCTGCTTCTGACGGAGGAACTCAGGGACCACTACTCGTATCGCAGAGAAAGCTGGATGTGGGCAGCGAGGATTAGCTATGGGGTCCTTCTTCCTGCAATCGGGAACGACCGCCGACTCCAATAACAGGAGAACCTGAGCCAGACACGCAGAATTACAAACCAGTTGGGGCCATAGGCAGGACAGCCCCCGCGGGTGTACTCCCCTCAGAGCTCTACCGTGTACCCATTAATTACACAAGCAGCCTCCTTGCACATTATTTATCGCTTGCTCCCACTGCCCGTATCAATTATGCAAATGTTTCTTGAACGCTACAAGCGCAGGAGTCTCATTGGGAGAGTTAATACTTTTTAACAAAATGCTACTTGATTCACGGAACACAGATGCCCGTTAAGGAAGGCAGAGTGTATCAATGACCTAACATGCCTGGATACAGACGCTGTTTCAAGGTTGTGTGCACTTTTCAGGAAACTTGGCAAGAGGGACGTGGGCAGCACTGTGCCAGCTTACAGATATATTTGTGAAGAAGTGTAACAGGCCAGCCGATAAATGGCATCAACGCAAATCAACTGATCAATAACTAAGTGTTAATTTTAGAATGTTCCCTATGTAACAGACTTTTGGACAACCATGTGTACATCGAATCTCCTTTATCTGGACTGTCTCCTCACCAGCGAGATCCAACACAGCTGTATGAAATGAGACAGGCCCTGTATATACAAACGTGTCCTCTGCAGTCATTCCTAACAGCCTCTCCTGGGGATTCTCCCACGTGCTGTCTGATCATGTGAGAATCTTCTAGCGTCTGGCAGAATGAGACGAGTCCCGTGGATAACATGCTGATTAATGTAATCTATATCGCACTTGTACATCTGTGTCACACTAAAGGTGTGTACACACTAGACGACATTGCATACGATACAATATCGCTTATGATTTCTCTTAAAATTCCTGAAATTTACAGACAAATGATATAGTGTGTTCATGCTGAACGATTTTACATTAGATGCGGTCAGCGGTCGCATCTAGGATTATAGCCGTTGTTGACTATATTCTAAAATTAAGCTGCATGTACAGAAAACAGAGGCGGTTACTAATGACCCATGGGAGCGCACATCATTAACAATATTGGGCCTAAACCTGCATCGGTTGTAGCTTTGCAAGAAATCGCGAAACTACAACTATCATTAGCATGCAGGGGGACCGGCCAGCGTGCTTGATCCCTCCCCTCAATACCACTGCAGAAATGTGACCGTTTTGTTGGATAGCAATGCACTCATATCACTAGGGTGGCTGCAAAGGCTGGTGCTGGGCGCCATGTTTTTGGTTGCAGCAGCTACGATACACCCTGCAATGTCTGGACCACGCATTCTCAAAGCCATGTCACTAAGGCTCTGCAGTTAAAGCGCATGCGCAGATGCACAGAAATCTCCGAATCGCTATTTCCGCGCTTTAGCATTAGAAGCTGATATAACCCCATAACAAGTACACACTAAGCACAAAAGTGTTATGACTGGTAGTTATTGAGCATATCATGTATAATGTCATTTAGTGCGTACGCACCTGGAATGTCTGAATATGTACGTGAAGTGCTGCAATGTACCATCCAAGCTTCAAGAGCTGGATTTGGCATGCCGCGCTGCGGCTAGATGTATAAGGACGCATCTGTAACCGCTCTCTGTCCGGCCCCGAGGTTGCAGCTTGTTGCTTCCTTGTTTCTGGGTCTTTCTGTCAGTGTTAGGGAGAACTAGTTGTACATTACTGGGAGACGGGTGCAGTAGTTATAGCTGACCTGCTAATAACCTGGCATGCACTATCAGGAGAACAGATTTCCTTGTAAGTAATCCAGCTCTGATTTGTATTTTAACCCTGCGGCTTTAAAAAAAAAAAAAAAACGATATGATGAGAATTACTCATACAGTCCAAGTGTTCGTTCCTGCGCTTTCCTGTGCAAAACTTATCCTTTCTGGAGTGTCACTCTGCTGTGGTGCTTATAGCACAGTCTGGTCTGTATTTCAATGCAAAAATACATACCAGACTGTGCTAGAAGCATTGTGACACCACATGTAGGAAAGTGTAACTGTGAACGTGTTTTGGAAGTGCGGGGTGTTAGAATGAACGCTACCATCCGTACCGGTCCTTTCTTCTAAAAGTTCCCCTAGTTTATGCCTAGAAATAATAATCTGAAACTCTGAATAATAAGGTCAATGAAATCCTTGAAAATTATTTTCATTTTTAAATTGCTGGGTTGATATATTTAAATTTTTTTTGTGTGTATTGTCGCATAATACGCACACAAATGATTGGATTTGTATTGAGCACCCGTACACAGCGTAGTAAGTATTTACGCATTGCCATATATGTGTGTGCCTTATGGTATGATTGTTATGTACAATGTGTCCTTTTTATGTACAGCCTGTTTTAAATTTGAAACTGAAATGAATTAATATTTATATAATATTCAAAATAAACTTGAAATTCAATATTTTGAAATACATTTTGGTTATTTTTTTTTCCCACCGGTTTAAAATTCTTATTTTATACTTGGAACGTGGAATCCGACTGGGAACAGTAGCACAAAGCACAGTGAGCGAAGCGGAAAATTAATTTAACCTTTTTGATAACTGTAGTAGTATGTTTAACCCCTTCCTGACGCAGCATGTTTTTGCCTTCCTGACAGAGCCCTTTTTTTCAAATCTGACATGTATCACTTAAGTGGGGATAACTTTTTTTTTGCTTTTACTTATCCCAGTGATTTTGAGATTGTTTTCTCGTGACACATTGTACTTCAAGTTAGTGGTAAATTTGGGTCGATACAGTCTGTGTTTTTTTGTGAAAAATACCAAAATGTCGTAAAAAAATGGAAAATTTAGCAATTTTCAAAATGTTAAATTTTCTGCTTGTGAGACAAATAATCATACCACTCAAAATAGTTAATAACTAACATAGACCATATGTCTACTTTATGTTTCCATCATTATTTCAGCCTCCTTTTAATTTTTTTGGACACTAGGAGGCTTAAAATATGAATAGCAAATTTTCAAGAAAATTTCAAACACTGTTTTTTTTAGGGACCAGTTCAGTTCTGATGTGACTTTGAGGGACTTGTATGTGAGACACCCCCATAAATGATGCCATTTCAAAAACTGCACCCCTCACAGTATTCAAAACAGCATTTTGGAAGTTTGTTAACCCTTTAGGTGTTTCACAGGAATTAAAACAAAGTGTAGGTGAAATTTCAAAATTTCATTTTTTTTGCAGATTTGCAATTTTAATACATTTTTCTAAGGAACACAGTAGATTTTACTAGAGAAATGTGACTAAAAATTGATTCCCCCAATTCTTTTGTTTTCATAAATATCCTATATGTGGCCCTAGTGTGCACGTTGACCAAACCACAGGCTTCATAATAGAAGGAGCACCTACTTGATTTTGGAGCCTCCTTTTTATGAGATTATTTTTTAGGCACCATAAGATGCTAAAAGTTAGTAACCCCCCCACAAGTGACCCCATTTTGCAAACTACACCCCTCAGGGAATTCATCTAGGGGTATAGTGTACATTTCAAACCCCCAGGGGTTTCACCAATTGTGGTACAACTGGGCTGTGAAAATGAAAAATTACATTTTTTACACAAAAATGCAGTTCTGGCTCAATTTTTCATTTTCACAAGGAATGAAGGAGACAAAGCACCCCAAAATCTGTGCCCCAATTTCTCCTGAGTACGGCAATGCCTCACATGTGACCAAAAAATACCATTTGGGTGCATGGCAGGACTCAGAAGGGAAGGAGTGATATTTGGATTTTGCAGCACAGATTCTGGTGGAATGTTGGTGGGTGCTATGTCGCATTAGCAAGACCCCCAAAGCACCAATACAGTGGAACCCCCCCACAAGTGACCCCATTTTGCAAACTACACCCCTCAGGGAATTCATCTAGGGGTATAGTGTACATTTCAAACCCCCAGGGGTTTCACCAATTTTGATACAACTGGGCTGTGCAAATGAAAAATTACATTTTTTTACACATAAATGCAGTTCTGGCTCAAAATTTTTCATTTTCACAAGGAATGAAGGAGACAAAGCACCCCAAAATCTGTGCCCCAATTTCTCCCGAGTACGGCAATGCCTCATATGTGACCAAAAAATACCATTTGGGTGCATGGCAGGACTCAGAAGGGAAGGAGTGATATTTGGATTTTGCAGCACACATTCTGGTGGAATGAATGGTGGGTGCTATGTTGCATTAGCAAGACCCCCGAAGCACCAATACAGTGGAACCCCCCACAAGTGACCCCATTTTGCAAACTACACCCTTCAGGGAATTCATCTAGGGGTATAGTGTACATTTCAAAAACTGCAGAAAAAAAATTATATCAACCCTGTGCCAAAAATGCTGTTCAGTGATGTACGTCACTGATCAGCGCTCAGCGGCCACAGGACACCCACAAAAGCAACGTGGGTGTAAAAACAAAACCCCACTGCACTCTCCAAAAAAAAAACTGCAGATCAGTGATGCAGTGATGCAACACTGATTAGCAGTGAGGGGCAGCAGGCACACAACTGTGGGTGCAACCTGACAGGGTATATATAAAAAAAAAAACCTGCACCCCCAAAAAGTTGCTGATCAGTTAATTTATACTGATCAGCACAAAAGGGGGGGCAGCAGTCAGTTGCACAGGCAGCACAACCTTTGGTGCAACTGACAGGTATATATATATAAAAAAAAAAACCTGCACCCCCAAAAAGTTGCTGATCAGCACAGATATACTGATCAGCACAAAAGGGGGGGCAGCAGACACAAAATATAGCACTCTCTATCACTCTCTGTCACTATCTGTCACTCTATGACACTGCAGCAGCAGCACACAGGAAGTCACAAGATCCAGGAAGCATCCAGCTGCTGGCAGCACGCTACCAGCGGTGATCAGGTAAGTATCAGGCAAGGATCAGGTCAGTATATCACGACAGATTGGCACGGTGACCGCTCTGCACGCAATTCCAGACCGGAATAGCGTCTGCAGCGCAGTCACCGTTAGTTTAAATCACGCGCCATGGCTGTAATTGGTCCGTCGGTCCGACGGACCAATCACAGCCTTGGGGGCAGGTGGGGTGAGGTGTGGTCATCACCGGTGACCCTCACGCCCCCTCACACCCGGCGGTGATTGATCCCTGTGTTACCGAGCGTCTAAATTCGCGTCTGATTCGCCGGTAACACAGGAAAACGCTGCGAATGGCTGTTCACATTGAACAGCCAATCGCAGCGATCGCCGACGGGGGGAAGGCATCGCCGCCACCCCCGGGCATGCTGGGACATGTCTGCTGTCAGGGACAGCAGACATCGTCCCTCTGTCACCGCGTCCCTAGACGCGGTGACAGTTTAAAGTCATGACGTATATATACGTCATGTGTCGGGAAGTACATCCCGGCCATGACGTGTATATATACGTCAAATGTCGCGAAGGGGTTAATGGTTTTAAACTGTAATTTTATAAAGGTTATATTCCTTACCCTCCCGGACGGGACAGATACGCTTTTGAGTTCAGCGGCTGTACAGGAGATCAGCCGAGCTTGGGTATTTTTTTTTTTTTTTAAAGGGGCAATCATTTACAAGGTAAAACCATGCTTTGTAAAGGATTGCCTCTGTACACGGTGTTCCAAGTTCGGCCAATGTCCTGCACTGCCACTAAACTGATGCAATTACATAGAAACATAGAATTTGACGGCAGATAAGAACCACTTGGCCCATCTAGTCTGCCCCTTGTTTTAAACCTGTTACCTCAAACCATATTTGATCCTTATTTTTTTGTAAGGATATCAATATGCTTATCCCAAGCATGTTTAAATTGTACTACTGTATTTGCGTCTACCACCTCTGTTGGGAGGCTATTCCACTTATCTACTACTCTTTCTGTGAAAAAATTCTTCCTCACATTTCCCCTGAATCTTCCTCCCTGTAGTGTCAGTGCATGTCCTCGTGTTCTGTTGCTCCTCTTCCTGTGAAGAATGTCTCCCACCTGTACCTTGTTAAAGCCCTTGATATATTTGAAAGTTTCTATCATGTCCCCCCTTTCCCTTTTCTGCTCTAAAGTATACATATTAAGATCTTTTAGTCTTTCTTGGTACGTTTTGTGATGTAGGCCATGCACCATTTTAGTTGCTCTTCTTTGTACAGTCTCTAATGTATTTACAGATGGGTCAGGTCCCATCTTTGCAGGGGATGGCGCTGGCGTCGCCAGCCGCCATCCCCCGCCAGCGCCATGGCGATGGTGAGAAGGGGACGCGCGCGCACGAGCGGCGCGCGCGTCCCCTTCCGACGGCGATTCGATCCGTTCCCCCGGGTCCCGCCGGCTTGCCGGCGGTAACCCGGGGTCCCCGCCGCCTGCCCGCACCCCCCCTAACCCTGTCCGTCTCCCTGAGGCGGAGACGGACAGGGTTTCCGTCGCGCTAGCGACGGAGACTGAGACGCGCGTGCGTCTCAATCTCCTCGCTGGCGAGGCTGCTGGCGGGTCGCCAGCGCGTACGTTCTGGCGACCCGCCAGCAAGGATGTAGACAGTAACATACTGTATATCCTTCTGGAGATATGGCCTCCAGAACTGAACACAATACTCTGAGGTCGTACCAATGACCTATACAGTGGCATTATTACTTCTTTCTTTCTACTGCTGATACCTCTCCCTATGCAACCAAGTTATCTGACTTGCCTTCTTCATTGCTTTGTTACATTGCCTACCTGCATTTAAGTCCCCTGAAATAGTGACACCTAGATCCCTCTCTTCCTCAGTAGTTTCCATTATAGTGCCATTTATACTATATTGAGTCTTTGGATTTCTGAGACCCAAGTGCATGATTTTGCATTTTTTGGCATTAAACTGTAGTTGCCATTCTCTTGACCATTTCTCTAATCTGCCTAGATCCTCAGTCATTTGTTTTACCCCTCCTGGTGTGTCTACCCTGTTGCATACATTTGTGTAATCTGCAAAAAGGCACATTTTACCCTCAATTCCATTTGCAAAATCACCAATAAAGATATTAAAAAGCACCGGTCCAAGTACAGATCCCTGGGGTACTCCACTTGTAACCTTTCCCTCCTTTGACTGTACTCCGTTTACTACAACTCTCTGTTTTCTGTCCTGCAACCACGCTCTTATCCATTCAACTATCTAAAGGCCCCCATACACTATGCGATTTTTGGCCGATTTCACCCGATTTCGGCACTTTGGGCCGATAAATCGGGTGAAATCGGCCCTAAATCGCATGTTTGTGACATCTGATCCAATCTGATGCGCGTTCCCGTGCTCATCAGATTGGATCAGGTGGTCGGACCTGCAGAACATAAGATATATCGGCATCTGAGCCATCATGGGCACATCGTGGGTGCTTTTTAGCACCCACGATGTGTCAGATCCGATTTATCTATATGTTGAACTCTGGGTACCTCCGGCTCCTTCAGGTGCGCGGCCATCCTCCCCCAGTCAGAACGAAGCAGCAGCCTGGAGCACGTCACAGGCGCGACGGACACTGACAGGAGAGGATTGCAGAGGGCAGAGTGCGGCAGTGACACGCTTCCCTGCTTAAAGATTCTCTCCCCTGCTGCTGTATGTACGGGCTTCAGAGCCCGGACCCCCCTCCCCTGCTGCTGAATGTACGGGCTTCAGAGCCCGGACCCCCCCCTCCCCTGCTGCTGAATGTACCTCAAGATTCTCTCCCCTGCTGCTGAATGTACGGGCTTCAGAGCCCGGACCCCCCCCCTCCCCTGCTGCTGAATGTACGGGCTGTCTGTAGAGCCCTGACCCCCCCTCCCCTGCTGCTGAATGTCAGTACGGGATGTAGAGCCCGGGACCCCCTCTCCCTCTCCCCAGCTGCTGAATTGAGACACTGACCATAAAGATGTAATGGAGTTATGGCTTCTTAGCAGCAATGTACAAAAAACATTTATTTTCTAAATTGCATCTACTGGTAAGATAACTGGATGTGTGTGTCCTTCCTTGTCTGTCCACCTCCACACTTGGGGCGGGATTCTCTAAAATCCTCAGCCCTCTTCGCCGGCCACCGCATTTCTAATGACCGCATATTCTCTAAAATATGCGGTCATTAACGCAAGGGACAGCTCTTGCGGTAAGAGCTGTCCCTTGCGATGCGGCGCCGTTGCTGGACTTCCGGGTCTATGACCCGGGAGTCCGTCTGCGCATGCGCAGACTGACGCGCAGGGCATGCTGGGAGGGATCCGTGACGGATCCCTCACACACCGCTGCGGTAAGAAGCCCATAGGCTTCTGCAGGGAACCGCCAGCTTTTGCTGGCGATTCCCTCCGCAGCGGTGACACTGCGGAGGGAGGTTAGAGAATACAGAAATGCGGTAAAAACCCCGATAACGGGGTTTTTACCGCATTTCTGTAATAGAGAATCTCGCCCTTGTTATAAAATGCACTGACATCAAGCTATTATATCAGAATAAATGCAAACAGCTAATTACTGTCACAAAACTGTGCTGTGGGCGAGCGGCGACAGCGAGCAGGGCTTCCTGCTCGCTGTCACCACTCACCCTGTCAGTAATCAACGTACCCCCCCTCATACGCCAATTGGCGTATGCGGCTCCAGAAGCAGCGAGACTCACGGCTAAATACAGCGAGTTTTCTGCATTAGCCGCGAGTCTCGCTGTTTCGGGGAATTATCGCCGTCCTGTGACGGCGAGGATTCCCCCAGAACGTTGAATAGAGCAAGCATCCGGCGCGGGGGTTAAACAGCGAGGATCGCTGGTTTTCTGCAATCCTTGCTGTTTAACCCCCTCACCGGGCGCATTGAATACCTGCTATAGTGTGTGTGTGTATGTGTATATATATAAATACATTCTCCTTTTCTCAGAACAGTAATACCTGCATGGTGTAGCACTTTTCAGGCCACTCCCTAGGTCCATCCCATCAGATAAATCTCATGGCACATCCAATTTGCGTCAGATAAATCACGTGATTAATCACATGTGATAAATCACATGTGATTTATCTGACACAAATTGGATGTAAAAAATGGCACATCAAGTGTCAAATTGTATGTAGGCGTCCTGGGAAGCTGCCAGGGAAATTCAAGGGAAATCAGATGCAATTTTACAGGTCAGATAAATCTCATAGTGTATGGGGGCCTTTAGAATCCAATCCCAAGCTTTCAAGTTTATTTAACAGTCTGCGATGTGGGACAGTGTCAAAAGCTTTACTAAAGTCTAGATAAGCTACATCTACAGCCCCACCTTGATCTATTACTTTAGTCACCCAGTCAAAAAAGTCAATAAGATTTGTTTGACATGATCTTCCCCCCAGTAAACCCATGCTGTTTTGGATCCTGTAAATTGCTGGTTTTGAGATATTCTATAACTCTTTGTTTTAAGAGTGTTTCCATCAATTTCCCTACTACTGATGTAAGGCTCACTGGTTGATAGTTGCTTACCTCTTCCTTGCTTCCACTTTTGTGCAGTGGGACTACATTCGCTGTTTTCCAGTCCTCTATCTCGTTGTCTGATATCCTGATTTGTTCCCAGCAGACTGACTCACATATTTATTCTTTTGGTTCATGGGGATATTCAGTGTGAGGGTCACTGCAGTCGAGCTTGCTCGACCACCGTGACCCAGTCCCGTTCTGGGTCAGCTCGACCGAGAACACGCAGGCGGGATTCAATCTCCCGTCTGCCAGGGAGTGAGAAGGGGGCGTGGCCGTGAGTTGCGGCAAGGAAGAGGCGAGCTGCAGCCGGCAGCTCGATACTTCCCGGCTGTTCTCGGCAGAACAAGCCCGACAGCTAGTGATGTCGGGCTCGTTGTGCCGAGATACCCTGCTCAATGCTGTCGGGGAAGACGGCATTGAATAGGGCCCGGCGGGCATCTCCCCGACAGGAGATGATTGAATATCCCCCTTAAGGTGCCCACACACTAGAAAGATCTGCGATCGTAAGATGTGGGCATAAATTCGCCTTGAAATCTTTTGGCCGTCCTGGACAAAAGATTTCAGGCAAGCGCACATCTTTACCAAAGATTTTTCTTAAGATCCCGTGTGGGTTCCTATGGATCTTTTGTTAAATCTTCTGATCTTTCGTGCAACACGTAAGATCAGAAGATTCAGCTAAAGATCCACGGGAGCGAGCATCGGACCGATTATTGGTAAACATCGGATGATATATCGGCCGATTTATCGGCAATCGGCCCAAAAATCGTTCTAGTGTGTGTGCACCTTAAGTGTCCGGTTTTAAATCATGATTTCACTTTTGATTAAATATTTAAAAAAAATAAAGTTCCCTACATCGTCTGCTGAAGGGGTACAAAGTGACCTGGTGACACGTGCCAACTTTCATCACCAACTGGCGTCTGCCAATGTGTCTCAGCGCGCAATACCTCCTGTGTTGGTGGTCCAGAAATTTTTAATTAACTAAATTGTAAAACTTCCATCCTTGGTGTCGATACGTTTATGACTACTACACTCATCCGCCGCTCTGTGATAACAGAAGTCTTGTCGGCATGGATTCAGGAATGAGAGAAATGTGTTAGTCTGTCCCGCAGTTTTCCATGATGTCACCTTTCAGCACCACATCAGTGGGTAGCCGGTTATCTGCTGATAGACTGGCAATGTAACCAGAATACAGAGGTATTTCCTTGGCAGACGATATATTTAGCACGTCTTCTTTTTAATGGGATGGACTAACAGAAAGCTTTATCTGAGTGCAATTACTTTTATAGATCGTTAAATATAAGTTTTCAACAATTAGAATGAACAGCCAGGATCTATTGTATTATAATGTAGGTAAGGCTATGGGGTAATGTGGCCTCTCCTGTATATGGTGTGAATAGCAGAAGTCACAGAGGAGTTGGGCATTGAAAACAAGCCAAGGGCTAACGTAAGTCTGACCAATGCGCTGCTGCCTACAGAGTGTCCAATAAGATCTTGTTTAATTGGGAATCCCAAATGAAAGCTCCGATATGCTTCAAAATCCAGCAACTGGCTCCAAAGAGCCCCAGTTTATGTTTGCAGCCAAGTTTGGCATTAATCCTGGCACAGGTGGTGTTTGACCGGCGGTGGTGGATTTTGCCCGTGAGGGTGATTACAGCAACTACTGTTAATGAATTTAAATCAAAACTCAATGCATATTTGGCCACTAAGGGAATCCTATAGATATGACTTAAGTCAGTAGTTACAAGTTAGATAGGTGGAACTCGATGGACTCATGCATGTTATTGCAGCCCAAAAGCGTATCTCCCGCCTGCAGTGACTGCTGTCTCATTGGAAGTGTTCCCTGCTAATCACAGGCACAGACCCAGGGGGCAGTGTTCTCCACAGGACTGACAGTCCGCTTGTGACAGTAGAGTGAGTGCTTACCGTGATTTATATGATTTTATAAAGTGGTTCGAGCGGATGCGTAAAAAAAGCCAGAAGCGTGGCAAGTGCAACTGTGTAAGCTCCGGTTAGCCGCAAACATAGTCGCTGGGAAGCTGGCTGCGGGAACATGACGCTGACTTAGGGTTGCCACCTCACTGGTCATCAATTCCTGGAGATTTCAATCTCAAACGAATGCGTGTGCTCCCGGGGAAGAGGGCGTGGCCTAATAAAATGGGTGTGGTCTATTTAAAAAGTGGGCGTATTAGTCCTGGGGGACCCTAGTGTGCTGGATATCGTGATGTGTGACTTAAGTATAATAATAGTGTATATACATCGGACCTCATATAATCATACACACACACACGCTGATGTTCGTGAGTCGGAGGGCGAGCGGCAGCGGCGGGCCTGCAGTACAAAGACTCGCGAGATGATGACATCATCTCACGAGCGTGAGGCTGCGAGAATCCGGGAAACTGGAAAAGCCTCCTTGAGGGTTGCCACCCAAAACGGGAGATTCCCAGAAATCCGTGGGAGGTGGTAACCCTACTATGACTACATAAGTGCTGCCATGAAACTACACAGGTACCACAGAATCTGATTGGTTGCTATGGGCAACATTCCATCTTCAATAGAACTCCCATCTTAGTAAATTGACCCCTCCGTGTACTTTGCAGCATTGTTGATAAACCGTGTGCTTGCAGGGCTGCTGGGGGAAGGTCGGGGATGGGTGCTGGCATCTGACACGGGACAGAGGGAGGGGAAGTGTTTTAGCTGTGAGCTCATTCACCATCTATTCATAGCAGGGGGAGATTGTGGCTCTATTCTCTGAAGATAATGACAACTGACCAGACTCAGTATCACACTCTGTAATCATCGCCGCCCGCCACCTTTGTGTGATATGTGAGCTTTGCAGCTATTTGATCTAGACAGAGTCAGAATCTACTTTAATCAGTATGAATCTGATCTGTGTCACAGCTGCAGAATTGTACATGTTCTGCTGAACGTTCCGTCCACATAAGACACGTATATAATAACTACAGAGATCGAATTTTATTTATATCCCCCGCCCCCCCACAGACACACACACTCCACTACTATCATCCGCTGCTTGTGGCTTCAGCTGATTTACTGCGTAGAAGGCGTAATGTTTTGTGAATAGTGCTTTACATAGTTTGCGCCCTTCTTACATGTAGCGTCACTGTGGACCTCTGTTTAGTAAACTAGGTTGAGTTGAGAATGTCATCCCGGGGCTTGTCATATTTATTTATTATTTATTTTATTTACAGTGTCTTATATAGCAGCAGATTCCGTTGCGCTTTACAATAGTAGACGGTGATAAAACAAACTGGGTAACAACAGACAGACTTAGAGGTAGGAGAGCCCTGCTGCAAGCTTACAGTCTATAGGGACATAGGAGGGAAACACAAGGACAGGCACCAGTAATAACATAGCAGTCCCACCAAGTTACAAGTCCAGAAGGGAAGCTATATAATACATGAGTGCCTCAGAGGGTTATGCGTGTGGAACTTAAATATGATAGGCTTGCCTGAAGAGGTGAGTTTTCGGGGAACACTTGAAAGTTTGGAGGCTACTGGAGAGTCTTATTGTGCGTGGAAGAGCATTCCATAGGGTGGGAGCAGCCAGATAGTGAATAGTAAATGGGAGCTGGTGATCCGTGCAGAATAGAGACGCAGATAATCTTCAGAGCGGAGTGGTATATGCTGGTGCAATATGGTTAATAGCTTTATATGCTAGTAGAAGGGTTTTAGATTGAATTATGTAAAACACAGGTAACCGATGGAGGGACTGGCAGAGCGGATCAGCAGACAATGAGCATCTTGATAAGAAGATCAGCCTAGAAACAGCATTAAGAATGGACTGCAGTGGCGAGAGTCTGTTCTTGGGAAGACCAGTTGGACTATAGTCAATGCTGGATATAATGAGTGCATGGATAAGAGATTTAGTAGTGTCTTGTGTAAGTTAAGGCCCCCATACACTATGCGATTTGGTCCCGATTTCACCCGATTCAGATGAATCGGGCCAAATCGCAGGTATAGACACCTGGTCCGACCCAATGCGTGGTCCCGTACGCATCGGGTCAGATTCAGGAGGTCGGACCGGCTGCACATAAGATTTGCTAAATCTTATGTGCAGCCGGGCAGGGGCCACAGGCGGCGGATGCTGGCGAGGGAGATGGGCAGGGGGAGCCGGAGCAGGGAGCTGTCAATGCTCCGTCTGGTGGAGGGAGCAGGGGGGGGGGGGACGCTTCTAGTAGCGCAGAGGCGGGGTTGGCTGAGCGCTCTCTCAGCCAGTCAGCAATTGGCTGAGAGAGCGCTCAGCCAATCACAGGCCGCCCATTCATTGTATGGGCTTTTTTTTTTCTCCAGCGCTGACAGCTCCCGGCTCCCCCTGCCTGCCTCTACGTTACTGCCGCCTGTGTCCCCCGCAGCGTCCGCTGCCTCTAGGCTACTAGCAGCGCCCCCGAGCCACCTCGCAGCGTCCTCCACCCGCCACCTGGATGTCCCTTGCCCCCCTGCTCCCTCCACCTTGTAGCTCCCCGGGAGTTGCAAATGATACATCGCATGCGATGTATCGTTTGCAAAACTTGGCACATCAGTGCCTAATCGTGTGTCCCCCTCCCGGGGAGCTGCAGGGGGAAATCAGGTCCGACAAGTCGGACTAATGTATGGGGGCCTTTAGGGTCATATCTTGGATATGTTTTTTTAGATACATGTAACATGATTTGGAGACAGATTGAATGTGGGGAACAAAGGACAGTTCAGAGTTGAGGATAACCCCTAGGCAGCGAGCTTGTGGGGTAGGGTAGATTGTCGTGTTGTTGACAGTTATGGAGATATCAGGATGGTAACTGTTATTGGTGGGAATATAAGTAATTCCATTTTGGAAATGTATTAAGTTTGAGGTGGCGAGAAGACATCCAAGATGAGATGGCAGAGAGGCATTCAGAGACTCAGCCCAAGATCACTGGTGACAACTCTGGGGTTGACAGATAGATTTGAGTATTGTCCGCATACAAGTGATACTGAATTCAGAAAGAGCTGAATAGTTTGCCATGAGATTAGGTATAGATTGAGAAAAGAAGAGGACTGAAAACAGATCCTTGTGGAACTCCGTTTGACAGAGGCAGTGAAGAGGAGGTAGAGTCAGAGAAGAGAACACTGAAAGAGTGGTCATATGATGATGTGTGGTTGTAATGTATATAACGAGTACTACTGTGTGGTGCATGTGTAAGGAGCACCACTACTGTGTGGCATACTGTATAAGGGTCAATACTACTATGTGGCATAATGTGTAGGGGGCACTACTACTGTGTGGTGTAATGTAATGTGTTCTATTTTTACGTCCGACTGCAAACCAGTTTACAATTCCAATATCATTATTAAATTTGCCGATGATACAACATTAATTGGCCTAATTAATAACAACGATGAAACGGCATATAGAGAGGAGATTCAGCACTTGGCTGAGTGGTGTAGTGCCAATAATCTCTTTCTCAACGCAAGCAAAACAAAAGAGATCGTGGTAGATTTTCGAATAAAATCTACCCCAGTTATGCCGGTACAGATTAATGGGACAAATGTTGACCCGTCTCTAATTTTAAATTCTTGGGCACTTATATCTCTGAGGATTTAACATGGTCAACTAACATAACGCCTTTTTTTTCTCAGAATGCTGAAAAAACAACAATTGTCACTGCAAATTTTGGTAAATTTTTATCGTTGTGCAGTGGAAAGCATTCTGACCAGTTGTATCTCCGTCTGGTATGGGAATTGTACTGTTGCAGAACGGAAGTCAATCCAGAGGGTGATTAAACTGGCCCAACGGATAATGGGTACTACTCTACTACTCTCCCTTCTGCTGATGACATTCAGCGGAAGCGTTGTCTGCGTAGGGCGCATAATATCTTAAAAGATGGTACCCACCCGGCTAATGGGTTGTTTGTATTACTGCCTTCGGGTAGACTGTTTAGTTGCCTAAGGAATAGGACCAGTAGGATGAAGAATAGTTTTTTTTCCTAGGGCCATTTTAGAATTAAATGCTAGTTTGGGTCATGGGGGGAGGGTAATTGGGACTTAAATTTTATGGTAAATTATCTGTGGATCATTTTTTTATTTTATTATATGTTTGTATTTGGATGGATGCTAAACTGAATTTTGTCACCCTAATTGGGGTGATGACCTACCTCCATGTCTGTCTGTTGTTACCCAGTTTGTTTTATCACTGTTTACTATTGTAAAGCGCAACGGAATCTGTTGCGCTATATAAGAAACTGCAAATAAATAAATAAAATAAATGACAATAAAGACTAATCTAATCTAAGGGACACTACTGTGTGGGGGTAATGTTTAAGAATTATACATTCTACCATTAAATAGTTTTTAGTTTTTTTTCCCTGATCTCGGCCAAGATTATGGGATTAACCACCACGTCCAGGTAACTTTATCATGAGGAAAGTCCCTAATATTCCAAGGGTTCACGCCTAGGGTGTGGAACACCCCTAAACCATCCCAAGGCAACACACTAGTCAGAGCAAGCAAATGAAGTGTTAAAAAGTGTTCTTAGAAATGTAAGACTTCCACAGAGTCTAAAGCCACTGACCCGCTCCTCTGTAGTTCCCTGAGATGGTGTGTTTTAAAGCAGGCATGCCTACGGTGCACCCATTCATTGGCTACCTGCCAGTGCGGAGAGAAATGGAGCTCTCACCCCTTGTGTGGAGGTGCACCTTCCCTACTCCCACCTGTATTACTCCCACTGGGTGCACCCTCACACCTACCCTACTCCCACCTGTACTCACACTGGTACACCGTCACACCTCCCCTACTCCCACCTGTACTACTCACACCTCCCCTACTCCCACCTGAATTACTCCCACTGGTACACCCTCACACCTCCCCTACTCCCACCTGTACTACTCACACTGGTACACCCTCACACCTGTACTACTCACACCGGTATACACCCTCACACCTCCCCTACTCACACCGGTACACCCTCACACCTCCCCTACTCACACCGGTACACCCTCACACCTCCCCTACTCACACCGGTACACCCTCACACTGGTACACACTCACACCTTCCCTACTCCCACCTGTACTACTCACACTGGTACACCCTCAAACCTTCCTTACTACCACCTGTACTACGCACACTGGTACACCCTCACACCTCCCCTACACCCACCTGTACTACTCACATTGGTATGCTCTCACACCTCCCCTACACCCACCTGTACTGCTCACACTGGTACACCCTCACACCTCCCCTACTCCCACCTGTACTGCTCACACTGGTACACCCTCACACCTCCTCTACTCCCACCTGTACTGCTCACACTGGTTACACACTCACACCTCCCCTGCACCCACCTGTACTACTCACATTGGTATGCTCTCACACCTCCCCTACACCCACCTGTACTGCTCACACTGGTACACCCTCACACCTCCTCTACTCCCACCTGTACTGCTCACAGTGGTTACACACTCACATCTCCCCTACTCCCACCTGTACTGCTCACACTGGTACACAATCACACCTCCCCTACTCCCACCTGTACTACTCACACTGGTACACACTCACACCTCCCCTACTCCCACCTGTACTACTCACACTGGTACACCCTCACACCACCCCTACTCCCACCTGTGCTACTCACACTGGTACACCCTCACACCTCCCCAACACGCACCTGTGCTACTCACACTGGTACACCCTCACACCTCCCCTACACGCACCTGTGCTACTCACACTGGTACACCGTCACACTTCCCCTACTCCCACCTGTACTGCTCACACTGGTACACCCTCACCCCTCCGCTACTCTCACCTGTACTACTAACACTGGTACACAGTCACACCTCCCCTACTACCACCTGTAGTACTCCCAGTGGTACACCCTTACACCTCCCCTACTCCCACCTGTACTACTCACACTGGTACACCCTCACACCTCCCCTACTCCCACCTGTACTACTCACACTGGAATACCCTCACCCCTCCCCTACTCCCACCTGTACTACTCACACTGGTACACCGTCACCCCTCCCCTACTCCCACCTTTACTACCCAGACTGGTACACCCTCACCCCTCCATTGAACAATGTATTATATGACGCATTAGCTGTGCACTATACCACTAATAACTGCATAAATCTATTTATTGCTTCAGAATACAGTATATAAAAGTCTGAAATTTCAAACTGCAGCTGTTTCTGCCGACGGGCTGTGTTCGGTAAGCCCCAAAATATTTCTACTGTTACTGTTTATAGTTTATTGCGCCCTGCGCTCAGGGTCAGTGACAGCACTGGTATTGCAGGGACTTTGCTGATGTCAGGGTTGCAGTTCTGTTTCTTTGTGACCATTTTAAGGGACATATATAGTTTACTTTAGGTGATGTGAAGTAAGACTTACATCAGTAGAACAATAGGATCCTGCTTCTCTTAATTCAGTTTTTTTGCTGTTGTTTGCACAAGTAAATGTGCCCCCATACACAGTTCCGGTTTGGGCTGTTTTCATCCGATTCCGATGGATTGGATGAAAACTGGCCAAATTGGATGTGTTTTGAAATCCAATCGGATCCAGAGATCATGGGGGAAATGTAATAGGGTGAGAGATTCAGAAAGTGAGTAAGAAATCTGCATTGCTATGGGCAACCAATCAAATTCTATTATCTTCTAGAAGGTGTTAAATAAATAAGTAGATTCTGATTGGTTGCGATCTCACCCCTTACAATTGGCAGCATTAGGATTTAGCTATGGTTTTGTGCTGACCCTGTGTTTTGTGCGTGTTAACCATTTCCCTGCTGCAGCGCCTGCGCATGCTGGGGACATCAGTAACGGTGACATAAGATCCTGTCTGGGGCCGTGATGCAGAGTGACATTCCTGGACACATTGTTATCGCACGCCCCCGGTATTAGGAAGGAATCCAGGGGTTGATCAGCAGCTATTTTTAGACCTCTGATTTAAGAGATGTTCCTCCTCATCCATCATCACCCCGGAGAAGCTCTTTCTGGGGAATTAAAAGGTCCATGAGGCTGTCCAGAGCCAGCAGTCCCTGAGATACCAGCGGAGAGCGAGTCCCGGGAGCTGGTGAGTGACCACTTACTGCCATGTGTGATCACTGCTGCTGCTTGTATCAGGGCTGGGATTTCATGCCACCTGTATGTAATTGTTACTATAAATTGTCTTACCTTTGGGTGTAAATGACCTTGGGGTCTTTGTGCTAAGCCTTGGACAGAGGTAAAGTTGATTGAAATAACGTAACTGCCATGTTACAGGTTGGGCTTGAAAAATGACAGTTGGGAACTGATTGGTTGATACTTTCTCTCTCTCTCTCTCTCTCTCTCTCTCTCTGGCTCAGCGAGACAGAGAACTCGGCTTTCTGACAGTCCAGAAACATTGGATTTGGAATTACTCAGTGATAGAAGAGATTTTATAGTTTAATGGCTCAGTGGTTTTACTTTTGTGACGTCTCAGATTGCACAGAAGCGCAGGGCTTGTTCTGTGAAGCCTCAGTATTGCACAGAAGCTCAGGGCTTGTTCTGTGATGCCTCAGTATTGCACAGAAGCTCAGGGCTTGTTCTGTGATGACTCAGTATTGCACAGAAGCTCAGGGCTTGTTCTGTGATGACTCAGTATTGCACAGAAGCTCAGGGCTTGTTCTGTGACTCCTCGGTATTGCACAGAAGCTCAGGGCTTGTTCTGTGATGCCTCAGTATTGCACAGAAGCTCAGGGCTTGTTCTGTGACTCCTCGGTATTGCACAGAAGCTCAGGGCTTGTTCTGTGATGCCTCAGTATTGCACAGAAGCTCAGGGCTTGTTCTGTGAAGCCTCAGTATTGCACAGAAGCTCAGGGCTTGTTCTGTGATGCCTCAGTATTGCACAGAAGCTCAGGGCTTGTTCTGTGATGCCTCAGTATTGCACAGAAGCTCAGGGCTTGTTCTGTGAAGCCTCAGTATTGCACAGAAGCTCAGGGCTTGTTCTGTGATGCCTCAGTATTGCACAGAAGCTCAGGGCTTGTTCTGTGATGCCTCAGTATTGCACAGAAGCTCAGGGCTTGTTCTGTGATGCCTCAGTATTGCATAGAAGCTCAGGGCTTGTTCTGTGACACCTCAGTATTGCACAGAAGCTCAGGGCTTGCTCTGTGACGCCTCGGTATTGCACAGAAGCTCAGGGCTTAGGAGTTGGTTTAGGGGTCTACGGACTAAGCCTTGGAGAGATATAAAGTACCAGCCAAAGAGCTCCTAACTGCCAGTTTCTGAATGAGTTTGTAACATGGCATTTAGGAGTGGATTGGCTGGTATGTTATCTCCATTCCATATCACACACTTGTCTTTGTGTTGTAATAGCGCAGTGACACAGATGAGAGAACGTCTCGGTGATCAGATGACCTTCATTTTGTCATGGTCCAGGAACGCTGCACATATTCCTCAGCATGAATAAGTAGAATTTGTTTAAAGACTTGATCCATCAGGGTGGCTTTCTGGGTACTGAGAACCCCCCCCCCCTGTGTGCGCTGCTGATTGAATATACATATAAGATTCATAATGAGTTGCGCCTGAATATATTAATATATATACTTTTGTTTTCTACGGCATACATGTATAAGGAACAGACACTGACACATGCACAATGCAGATGGTACAGCACTGTGTCACCTTGTATAATGGGGAATGGGTCATGGGGTTGACACTATGAAGGTCGACAGGGCTTATGTTGACACATGAAATAAGTTGATGTGGCTAAGTTCACATTACACTTTTTTTGTTGCAAATATCGACGTAAGTTGACATGGGCACTATCAGTGTACCGCGTCCCCTTGCATGGCGAGCAGCTTTGGGCGCTGCGGATGGTAGGGTATGAAATAATGCCCGTTTCGGGGGGGGGGCGTATACAGGGCTTAAAGTAGTCCCAAAGATGTGGCAGAACTCATTTTCCGCCCATTCCCCACAAACACACACACTTTAACCCCTGGGTGTAACCTGGCACCCACTATAGTAATGCCCATGCATTTAGTGCCAGTCACATATTACCCTCTAAAATGTAGCCTCTTCCATTCAACCACCAACACGTTTGCACCAAGCCTGTATGAAGGTGATCGCCATCTATGGGACGGATCTTACTACTTGTGCACTTGTTGTATAAACACGTGGTTCTCAGACTGTCCTCAGGACCCGATTTAGTTCATATTTTCTAGGTCAATGGTGGAACTTTAAAATGCAGAGGTTGGTAACACACCTGTGCTTAACTAGGTGGTCTAAGATTTGTGGCAGTTGGTTACACACCTGTGTACCTGTTGGGGTCTGGGAAATGTGTCAGTTGGTGGTCCCTTCTGTAAGTTCCATGTACCAGTCCCATTCTCCTGCCATTTATCAGTGTCAATCAATAATCCCTGTGTTTTTCTCTAGACCCATAATTTGGACAATGCCGAATCTAGGTGGCGGTGCCAAGTGTGGTGCTTGTGAGAAGACGGTGTACCATGCGGAGGAGATCCAGTGTAACGGGCGAAGCTTCCACAAGACGTGTTTTACATGCAGTAAGTACATACTGTATTCCTGCAGAACGGGCATGGGTCATAGGGTCAATCGAATAACTATACCCCTGCAGAACAGTGATCCACCTCTGCAGCAGCCCTATTTTGTAATATGCAGCAGCAACGAAGGGTTCTAAGACTTATATGAAAAAACAATAAGAGTATGGGGAATATTAACCAATGAAGGGCTATCCCTAAGGGTAGTTCTGTAGGATTTGGGTGGCCATTACTGGGGCTCTCTTTCCACAAATTTATCAGTGGAGGTTGTAGAATCCAAAGCCACCGACTGTAAATTTAGCAAAGAAAAGGTTCTGTAACCTATAGCAATCACAGATTATGTCTACAGCAAATCCAGCAAATGAATGGACTGTATGAAAAGGGGGTGGGGCCTGTGAAATTGCAACTCACCGGGACTGCTCTATGTATAATTTGATTTAAAAAATTGTAGGTGATTTTAATCTTGGCCGAAATGTTCTTCACCACTTCTCTAAAACCACTTTATATCATGGTTATTATACTTGGAACTTATAAGGAGACACAATTACTACTTACCGGGACCTGATTGGCCACTCCACTTTGTGTATCACAGCTGAGCGACACTTTTTGTCAGCCGCCACCTCTCGTGTATCTCAGGGCCTTGATGTACTTGTGGGGCCTTGCTGAAGTGACAGCTCTCAGGAATGGTCTGACAATGTCACTCTGTAGCTTTCCTTTCCATCTGTCACGGCAAATAGTCCCAGAGTTTCCAGGAATAAGTGGGCTTATCTGTCAGAGTTTCCATCCCACCGGCCCCAGGTTGGCACCGAGTCCTGACAGCCGATGAGTCACAATGAGCGCAGATTGTGAGCCAAAAATAGTGGGTGACCTGTCAGATCCACATTATCTACAGAGCTCTGCGTGTTGGAGCGCCAGTGGCCGGCCAAAATACTGGAACGGGCATGGACCTGGCAACTTATTAGAATCAGATTTCCTATTATCTTAGAGCATTACCGACTAAAACAATGCAATAAGATTGAGGCGTGTGGATCATTAGGTTCAACAGTCACCCATTGGGTCCAACCCATGGGGTTAACCTACACATCGTCAACATAGGAGACATTTCGACAGGGTCAGTAGGTCAACAGTGAAAAGGTAGACACCTAAAAGGTTGACAGGTAGGACAAATTGACACAGTAAAGAGGTTGCCATGGATACGGTCCACATTTAAAAAAAAAAACGTTGTGTGCTCATTTGGTTTGTCATTTTGTATGTTGAACCACACGACCCCATTAAAATGTTTAGCATAAAC
Organism: Crinia signifera; assembly: GCF_055691185.1. Classification (NCBI taxonomy): domain Eukaryota; kingdom Metazoa; phylum Chordata; class Amphibia; order Anura; family Myobatrachidae; genus Crinia; species Crinia signifera. Next base: position 103,601,580 of record NC_139227.1, read on the forward strand.
ATCCAAGACGAGCCCCCTAACAAGCGTATATAAACGCTTCCCCCCAGCTAAGACACGTGATCCTGCACACGTACTTCCTGGCAGAGAACTTCCCTTCCCACTACCGTTCCCCCCTCACAGGTAGTAAGCGTAGTTGCGTCTATGGCTTTGGGTTCTCATATGTATGTGCCAGCAGGCGCCCCTGGTATGTGCGCCGGTTCTGCACACAGTGTGCCATCTGTACGTTATGTCTTGCAGTGGTCTGCCGGAAGGCCCTGGACAGCACTACGGTAGCAGCGCACGAATCAGAGATCTACTGCAAATCTTGTTACGGAAGGAAGTACGGCCCAAAGGGTTACGGATATGGGCAAGGTGCCGGGTGCCTCAGCACAGACACCGGGGAGAGATTTGGCATCGAAGTAGCTCAGTGAGTATGGATTCCTAATTTATATACGGATACGTAACCCGTCTGAGGAGTCTGGGTAATTATCTGCCTATCCTACAATCAGGGGAAACCGAGCAGCCAGTCCTGCCAAGGACTCACAAGTGGGAGCAACTGCCTGTAATCAGGTGACTGTTGGACCTAGTAGTAAGATTTTATGGGAGATTGGGGTAGATATAGAGATAAATGCAAGGGTGATAAAGAGAGATAAATGTCCAGCCAATAAGCTCCTTTCTGACTTTTTTCAAACACAGACAGCCTGCAACATGGCAGTTAGGAGCTGATTGACGGGACGTTTATCTCTCTTTATCACCCTTGCATTTATTTGGTTAAGGCTTAATACATCTGTCCCATTGTATGCCTCCCATGATGCCACTATAGCAGTGGTAGCCAACTCCAGTCCTCGAGAGCTACCAACAGTTCACGTTTTCCAGCTCACCTCGCTGCTGCTGCTGCACAAGTGCACTCATTACTGACTGACACATTATAAATGATCCACAGGTGGAGCTAATTTCTTCACTTGTGATTCTGTGAGGAGACCTGGAAAACGTTAACTGTTGGTAGCTCTTGAGGACTGGAGTTGGCTATCCCTGCACTATAGCAACTGATCCTGGGTGCAGCACCACCCCTCCCCTACCTCTGAAATGTGGTAGCGTAAATGACTGCGCATGGGACGGCCAGGCCAGGAGATGGATCCTGTGCCGTCAGCTGATTCCAATCATTGGATGATAGTATTTCCTGTCCTGGTACAGCCTGCGATTGTGGCCTGGTGCTGATAGAAGATATAACTAAGGCTGGTCCCTAAGTGCAGGTATATAAGTACCACGGTACTTATGTAGTATCTGGGCTGCCGATTTCTAAATCGGGTACATCGCATCGCATCGCATGCGACCATCCGATGCGATGCGATGCGATGACCCGATTTTTCCATAGGAATCAATGTTAAAATGGACTGAGTCCATTTTAACATGGAATTCAATGGTAAAAAGGGGTCCTTTTCATACCCCTACTATCCAAGTGGGCATGGAGTTGGATATAAACCTGTGGCGAGCGTAGCGAGCCACCGAGCCCGAAGCGTGGCGAGCGTAGCGAGCCCCGCGAGGGGACACAGAATACCGTCCCCTCGCCACGCTTCGGGCTCGGTGGCTCGCCACAGGTTTATATCCAACTCCATGCCCACTTGGATAGTAGGGGTATGAAAAGGACCCCTTTTTCCCATTGAATTCCATGTTAAAATGGACTCAGTCCATTTTAACATTGATTCCTATGGAAAAATCGGGTCATCGCATCCGATGGTCGCATGCGATGCGATGCGATATCGCATCGCATCTGATTGTATGCCTTATTTTAAGGCATACAATCAAAAAATCGTCAGCCCAGATACTACATAAGTACCAGTACCACTGGTCACAGTGTCCATGGTGTGTATTGGTCGCAGCGGTCATGGTGTCTATGGGCAGCACCGGTTCTGGTGTCCATGGTGTGTAGTGGTAGCAGCAGTCATGGTGTCTATGGGCAGCACCGGGTCCAGTGTCCATGGTGTGTATTGGTAGCAGCAGTCATGGTGTCTATGGGCAGCACCGGTTCCGGTGTCCATGGTGTGTATTGGTAGCAGCGATCATGGAGTCTATGGGCATAACAGGTTCTGATGTCCATGGTATGTATTAGTAGCAGCAGTGATGGAGTCTATGGGCAGAACCGGTTCTGGTGTCCATGATGTTTATTGGTAGCAGCGGTCATGGTGTCTATGGGCAGAACCGATCCGGTGTCCATGGAGTGTATTGGTAGCAACGATTATGGAGTCTATGGGCAGAACCGGTTCCGGTGTGTATTGGTAGCAGCGGCTGTGGTGACTATAGGCAGAACCGTTTCCTGTGTCCTTGGTGTATATTGGTAGCAGCGGTGATGGTGTCCATGGTGTGTATTGGTAGCAGCGTAGATGAAGTCTATGGGCAGAACTGGTTCGGGTGTGTATTGGTAGCAACGATTGTGGAGGCTATAGGCAGAACCGGTTCCGGTGTCCATGGTGTGTATTAGTAGCAGCGGTGATGGTGTCCATGGTGTGTATTGGTAGCAGCGGTGATGGAGTTTATGGGCAGAACTGGTTCCAGTGTGTATTGGTAGCAGCAGTCGTGGTGGCTATAGGCAGAACCGGTTCTGGTGTCCATGGTGTGTATTGGTAGTAGCGGTGATGGTGTCCATGGTGTGTATTGGTAGCAGCGGTCATGTTTTATATTATCTATTACTGTAACTAAAACCCAGGTGTTTTCACAGAACCCACCCGGCCCGGGGCTCACCCACCACCATACACACTTCCAAGTTCTCTCAGAAGATCGGCACCACGGATAAGTGCCTCCGGTGTGGTAAATCGGTCTACGCTGCTGAGAAGGTGATGGGCGGTGGCAGGGTAAGTGTTCGCACCATGCCAGTTTCTCTGATAATAACCATTAGCACACGGCTGTCACCATCTGACTAACAAACCTCACCCCATATATTCTGACACACCCGACACCAGTCTCAGCCCAACAATGGTATGGCAGATTTGGTACGAGATAGAAAGGGTAAGATTCTATGGAGATGTATTAAACCTTCTAAAGAGTGGAGAAGAGAAAATATTGGTGATGTTGCCCATAGCAACCATATTCTAGTACATTCTAAAAAATGATAGGAAATCGATGTTTGGTTGCTATGAGCAACGTCTCAACTCTGTGACACATCTCCTTGTAAGTGACATGACACATATGACACAGATTAGAACAATGATTTGTCCCTTGTACGGGACATCATCGCACAGATGACACTGATTAGAACAATGCTTTCTCCATGCAGCCCTGGCATAAAACCTGTTTCCGGTGCGCCATCTGCGGGAAGAGTCTGGACTCCACCACGGTGACTGAGAAGGAAGGAGAGATCTACTGCAAAGGTCCGAGAGAGATTTCTACCCAACATGGTTTTATTCTGATTGTGGCATTAATAGCTTGGTATACATGTACAGGCTGGAAGGGGAGACAGAAGCGCAGGCTGGAAGGGGAGACAGAAACGCAGGCTGAAAGGGGAGACAGAAACGCAGGCTGAAAGGGGAGGCAGAAGCGCAGGGGAGAGGGGTAACTTGGCATACACACCGGGGGACTTTGAGCTGACAGCCGCTCAGTTTTGCAGTTTCAGCTCCAAAGCCGCCCGTTGTGTAGGGGGCAGAGATATACGCAGTTTCCAGTGACCTGTTGGCGTTTGGGGCAGCTAATAAAGTCGTGCGCACAATACAATCCATACTATAACACAGGATGGGATAAGGCACGTCAGAGGATGACGCCAATTACAGGGAAGCGCTGGTGCTTGTAGTGCCACAGCAGCATTAGAGCTATAAGCTACAGTGTATATAGGCAGTGCTTATAACTAAGTGCTTGTGGCGTGACAGATAAAAGTAACGTCCTCTCTCTCTTCTGCAGTTTGTTATGCAAAAAACTTTGGTCCAAAGGGGATCGGATTTGGAGGTCTTACGCAGGTGGAGCAGAAAGAAGGGTGACCTGCTCATCCCACCGGCAATGTTATATAACCTGTCTATTCCTAGAATGTTCTTATTTCAAGATGTAAAAGTCTGAAATGAATGTCAGTGTTCGGCTAGAACTCATTGTCACTAAGTGCAGAGATCCTGCAGCGCTAGATAATAAATCCACTCACACTACCTGTTATCAGACTCCTGTGGCACACTCAGTAATACTGTCCTGCTGTATATTATACTCAATTCTTCTATGGTAACAAACAGAGGCTTCTCATAAACGGGGAGGCTGAGTCCTCACTGATAGTCAATGTCTGATGAGAAAGCGGACAGATTCTGATGAAGGACAGGAGGATGTGGAAACAATTTGTACACAATGCACACAGCTGTGCAGCTGGAAACGGTGAGATCAGGGGTGTGTACAGGTCTCATCTACTGATGGGAGGAGCTGTTAGTACATTTGTATGGACTGACCCAATAATGCTAACAGCATAATGCCTCTGTGGAATACATGATACAGTAATACCCCATACAGAGGGCGTGTGCCAGCGGTACACAGTAATACCCCCATACAGAGGGCGTGTGCCAGCGGTACACAGTAATGGATTCAGTATTGAATCCCGGCGGTCGGGATCCCGGCGTTCGGAATCCCGACAGCCGAAATGCCGACAAGGGGGGGACGTGGATCGCCCCCCCTTGCGGGCTCGCAGCGGGCCCGGTGCCTCGCTACGCTAATTTATTCTCCCTCCAGGGGTGTCGTGGACACCCCAGGAGGGAGAATGTGTCGGCATTTCGGCGGTCGGGATTCTGAACGCCGGGATCCCGACCGCCGGGATTTTAACTGCATCCCCACAGTAATACCCCCACACAGAGAGTGCGTGGGCGATGTGTTGTGTTTGCGCATATGCAAACGCCTCGCAAGTCCAAACACGGCGCGAACTCAGTGCAGAAAACGATCGGTTGGAACAATCTGAGCAGGGGGTGGAGAGGGGCGTGAAGGGCTGTTTGGGCTCATTACCATATGCGTGTGCCCCACGTTTCTTTGGCGTTCCCATGAAATCGCTGGGCGTACGTATGGTAATCCGGCTGTTACGCACATGTGGGGGGCGGACATATGACATTGCTGGATGTCAGCTGCCCGCCCATATCCCTGCTTTCGCACGGAGAAATGTCCCGAGTGCCCTGGAGCACTCGGTGCTGCCTGACCGCTCGGTCCATCATTCAATCATCGGCGACCATTGGAGAATGGGGGAGGTTCCCACAGATGGGGGAGGTGTTCACATGAAACATCCACTCGTGGTCTATTCGCTCTGCATCTTACCGCATTCAGAAGGTGTGAGCGATCTGTACGATAGGCGGGGCTAAGAACACTCGGTGCCCGTCCGAAATATACATCCGTCCGATTCAATCAGAATAAGACCCAGAGAGCGCGTGCTAGCAGTATACAGTAATGCCCCACACAGAGAGCGCGTGCCAGCAGTGTACAGCAATACCCCACACAGAGAGGGCGTGCCAGTGGTATACAGTAATATTCCATACAGAGCACACGCGCGCCAGCGTTATACAGTAATACCCCACACAGCGCACGTGTGCCAGCGGTATACAGTAATACCCCACACAGAACGCGCGCCAGAGGTATACAGTAATACCCCACACAGCGCACGCGTGCCAGCGGTATACAGTAATACCCCACACAGCACGTGCCAGCGGTATACAGTAATACCCCATACAGAGAAAGCGCGCCAGCGGTATACAGTAATACCCCATACAGAGAATGCGTGCCAGCAGTATAGAGTAATACCCCACACAGAGAGCGCGTGCCAGCGGTATACAGTAATACCCCCATACAGAGAGCGCCTGCCAGCGGTATACAGTAATACCCCATACAGAGAGTGCGTACCAGCAGTATACAGTAATACAGAGAGCGCGTGCCAGCAGTATACAGTAATACAGAGAGCGCGTGCCAGCGGTATACAGTAATACCCCACACAGAGAGCACGTGCCAGAGGTATACAGTAATACCCCATACAGAGAGCGCGTGCCAGCGGTATACAGTAATACCCCACACAGAGAGCACGTGCCAGAGGTATACAGTAATACCCCATACAGAGAGCGCGTGCCAGAGGTATACAGTAATACCCCATACAGAGAGCGCGTGCCAGAAGTATACAGTAATACCCCACACAGAGAGTGCATGCCAGTGGTATACAGTAATTCCCCACACAGACAGTGGGTGACAGCAGTAGAACACCCATGTACTGTATATAAAGAGGATATTATTTAAAAGGACATTCACAGAGCAAACAAGGAGCTCTCCCGTGTGGGCACAGAGCATGTGTCCCACCTTTCTCTGGGATGCTGTCGGCAGGTCAACACTAATAAAGGTCAACAGGCCATAGATCAACACATGGAAAAAGTCAAAATGAAAAAAGGTCAACATGAGTTTTTTCATGTTTTATTTATTATTTAGTTTTAGTACTTTACCATCCAAGTGGACATAGCGGGAGAATATAAGCGTGCCGAGGCCCCGTGCCCGGAGCATGGCAAGCGAAGCCAAGCAAGGAGACGCGGAATACTCCATGTCAACAGACACCAAAAAAAAAAAAGATTTTAATTATCTAACGGTTAATCCTTTTCTTGAAGTCAATATGGTATACTGGGTTCTCAATACAATGGGGAAGAAGAGGTCTTCAGTTAACAACTTGTAGAACACCACAAGTAAACATCACCTAAGTGACAACATAGGCAACAAGCCAAAATACGTCACAACCTTGAAGTGACAACCAGAGCAGTAGAAGCAGTATACCATATGGACTTCGAGAAAAGGATTTACCGGTATGTAATTAAAATCCTCTTTTCTATATCATCCATATGGTATACTGGGTTCTCAATACATGGGGATGTCCCAAAGCTTCCAGAAAGTGGGGGAATGTGCGTTGACGGCTGCAGTACCACCTGCCCAAACTGGGTGTCCTCTTTGCCCAAGGCGTCAAATTTGTAAAACTTTACAAAATTGTGTTGGGCCGACCAAGTAGCAGCCCTGGAAAGTTGCAGAGTCGACACACCCCAAGCAGCCACCCAGGATGCGCCCACAGCTCTTGTGGAATGAGCTTTCACAGAAGGTGGAATCGGGACGTCAGCTGCTCCATAAGCCTGACAAATAGTAGCACAAATACAATGTGCAATTGATTCTAGCCGACACCAGAAGTACCACGGTCTTCCACGTGTGGTACTTTAATTCAGTTGACGCCAGCGGTTCAAACCAGGATGACTGCAGAAACTGTAAAACCACATCAAGGTCCCAGGGGGCTGTAGGAGGTACAAAGGGGGATTGACTCCTCAAAACCCCATGGAGAAAGGTCTGTACTACCGGAATGTTTGCCAATTTTCTTTCAAAGAAAATGGAAAGAGCCGAAATCTGTACTTTCAAGGAACCTAGCTGTAGGCCCAGGTCCAAGCCTGACTGCAGGAAACTGTCCAGTTTAAACTCCGCAGGTAGAAAATAATTATTTTCACACCAGGCTACATACCTTCCCCAGATCTTATGGTAATGGGAAGCCTTCACCGGTTTCCTTGCCTGGGTCATGGTGGTAATGACAGAAGCATGAAGGCCCTTCCTGGCTAAAATCTGCCTCTCAACCTCCAGGCCGTCAAACGAAGCCACCCTAAGTCCTGGTAAACGAAGGGCCCCTGAGTGAGCAAGTCAACTACGAGAGGTAGATGCCACAGGGTCCCCACAACCATGGCCTGAAGATCCGCATACCACGCCCTTCGAGGCCAGTCCAGGGCCACCAGAATTGCGTCATTAGCGCATCCACTGCCACTGCCTGTGGGTCCCTTGACCTGGAGCAATATGTGTCCACCTTTCTGTTGATCCTGGACACCATCAGGTCAATCTGTGGTAATCCCCACCGATCTACAATCTGCGCAAACACCTGGGGATTGAGACTCCACTCTCCTGGGTGCAACTCGTGACGGATGAGGAAGTCAGCTTCCCAGTTGTCCACACCCGGAATGAATATGGCCAACAAGGCTAAGGCATAAGACTCTGCCCAATCCAAGATCTTGGATACCTCCCTCATGCAGGACTTGCTCTTTGTCCCCCCCTGCCGGTTGATGTAAGCAACCGTAGTCGCATTGTCCGAATGAACCTGGATTGCCAGGTTCTGCAATAGGGGGGCTGCTCGCAGGAGCGCATAATATACAGCTCGGAGTGCCAAACAGTTGATGTGTAGTTTGGACTCCCACAGAGACCATTTTCCCTGAAAACGCCTTCCCTGTGTCACTGCTCCCCAGCCGAGGAGACTGGCGTCTGTCGACAGAAGGATCCAATCCCGGATCCTGAACAGTCTGCCCGCCAACAGGTTTTACGGGTGCAGCCACCATTGCAAGGACAGCCTTGCCTGTGATGACTGACGTATCCGCCTGTGCATCTGAAGGTGGGCCAAAAGGGTCCAACTGGAAAGTCTGGGAGTGGAACCTCCCGAACTGGAGTGCCTCGAATGAGGCTACCATTTTCCCCAGTAGTTGGCTGCACTGATGGACTGACACCAGAACCGGTGTAAGGACCGCCACTACCAGCAGTTGAATGGCTACCATTTTATCCTCTGGCAGGAACACTTTCTGTTCCACCATATCCAGAATCATCGCAAAGAACTGGAGACGTCTGGAAGGATTTAGTGAGGACTTTTGCAGGTTCAAAATCCATCTGTGCGATGATTGTACCTGCATTGTGGTGTTGATATCCTCCCTCAACAGGTCCTCTGATCGCACCTTTATCAGCAGATCGTCCAGGTATGGGATAACATTTACCCCTTGAGTCCTGAGTAAGGACATCATTTCCACCATCACCTTGGTGAAAATGCATGGAGACGTGGACAGGCCGAAAGGTAAAGCCTGGAACTGAAAATGCTCATTCCAGATTGCGAATCTGAGGTGTGCCTAGAGCGGTTGCCATATGGGAATGTGAAGGTATGTGTCCTTCACATCCAAAGACGCTAGGAACTCCCCTTCCTTGAGACTGGCAATAACCAACTCCATCCTGAACTTGAACACGTTTAAAAAGGGGTTCATGGATTTCAGGTGAGGATGGGTCTCACCAAGCCGCCCGGCTTCGGTACTACAAACAGGGTGGAGTAATACCCCTTGCCCTGTTCCTGAACTGGTAATATCAACTGAGAGCAGGACCGCCAACAGGGGGGTGCTGTGGGTACAGCTGTCCCGGTCCCTGGAAAGCTCATTTTGCCTACCGCAAACCCCCCCCCCCAACTGCCTCCGCTGTGCTGCCTGCTTCTTCAATGCAGGACGAAGGCGGCCAGTTAAATGCTGCACCGGCTTTTCAGAGCTTGTGTACAGTTAGCTTTATCAGATCGGTTGACGGTACATGATCTCTGATTGGCTCATTAGCCGGTGCTGCATTTTAATTGGCCACCGGCATCCTGCATTGAAGAAGGCTTTTGCTTCAGGACCTGCAGCAGGAGTCGGGGCCCGGACTGGAAATCAGTCCCGGGCCCCAAAATCCTTAGTGGCATCCCTGTCTGAGAGTCCTGCAGCTTTTGCACTGCTTGCCTGAGGATAAGCTGATCCCCGCCACTGCCAGGAGCCCGGACCGAAAGAACCTGTGCGGTGGCAACCTGTCGAACTCCAGCTTGCAGCCGTGTGAAATAAGACCCCTGACCCACGAACTGAGGCAGGAGGCCTCCCACGCTTGGCTGAAAAACGACAGTCATGCCCCCACCACGAGTAGGTCTCGTGGTGGGTGTAACCCGTCATGCTGAGGGTTTTTGGGAAGCTGTGCCTGAGCTGTAGTCTGAGGGTGCAGAGGACCCAAGTCTTTATTAATTTACAACCCGTGTCTCTGTTAGCATTTGAGCAACCTCTCACTTTAGGGCGAAATTTGTTAGTCCGAAAGGACTGCTGTCTCTGGCCTAAAAAAGGACCGCCTGGGCTGGCTAGAGGTTGTCGGGAGGAAAGTGGATTTCCCGGCAGTAGCCATAGAAATCTACTCATAGTTCCTTACCAAAAAGATTCTCAACGCTACGCTTGGAGTCAGCATCAGCGACCCACTGACGCAGCCACAGAGCCCTGCAAGTTAAAACCACCATGGCCCAGTTACGTGCATTAATTGTGCCCACCTGCATCACAAAGCACCTTTGCCACATCTTGTATGTGACGGAGTGAATCGGCCACCTGAGTCGTAGACATGTCGCCCAACAATCCTTCCTGGATCTGGGTCGCCCAGGTATGAATGGATTTTTGCCATTCAGCAACTAGCAATTACTTTGCACATAGCCGCCCCACTGGCCGTATACACAGACCTGTGCGTACCGTCTAGCTTTTTATCTACTGAATCCTTAAGTGTGGAAGTCCCAGGCACTGGGAGTACCATCTTTTTGGACAAACAGGACATTGAGGCATCAACAAAAGGGTGCTCCTTCCACACCTACCTGTGGCATCAAAGGGGAAAGTGGACTTGAAGCGTTTGGACACTTGAAATCTCTTTTCAGGATTTTTCCAAGCCGATTTAAAAGCATCTTCCAAATCCGACTGTTCAGGGAATACCACATCCTGCCTTATTTGAGACACACAAAAGGGATCATCGTCAACAGGTGCAGCCAGAGGAAGATCAAGGACTTCTCCTATGGCCAATATGAAAGACTCAGACGCCTGTAACAGAGACTGAGACCCCTGAGAACCTGGTTGGGAATCATCCACATCCTCCCCTTTTTCTACAGCCTCATCAGAGTCAGGCGCAATGGCAGCTAAATCACGTTTGTGTGACAAGCCACCCATGTGAGTGAGGATGTCCACCTGACAGAAAGGACTCTTAAATCCTGCTGCACTCTCAGTCTGCAGGGTATTTGCAGTCAGCTGAGTAGACATAGTTTCCAGCATATATTTAATGCTGCTATCCCAAGCTGGTTCTTGAGGCTCCCCCTGTAATCCTCCACACAGTTGTGTGGGAATACCACTAAGCTGTGGTGACCCCCCCCCCCTCCCCACTAGTCTGGGGTGACATACATTGTTCACAAGTGACTTGTGAAGTAGATGCAGGGGCTGGAAATCATACAGGTTAACTGTCTATCCATCTTAGAAAAGTAATCACCCCACAACACACACACACACACACACAACCACCAAACAATCAGAGTCAGTGTGAAGTGTATAGAAGCTATGTGAATTCTCTAACACTTATAACGTGTGCCCAGGAATGCTTAACAAGCAAGTGGGAAAAGGACTTAGAGATACTGAGGGGACCAACACACCCTTAACCTTAACCGCCAGATTAAGGAGCTGGTTAGCAGTAATAGATATTTATACACATAATATTTTTCAGCGCTATTTCACTTGCTGTCTCTGCTGCAGATTTCTTCCACTCTGTCTGGAGTTGCCAGCACCGCTTCTGCTGTATGACACCCAGAGCATGCAAAGAGTAGCAGGAAATTCCCGCCAGAGAGCTAGGTCCCCACTCTGAGTAAGCCCCGCCCCTTACAATGGCGCTGGTGCTTTTACTAATCTTTATACTAGCGCTGTTGCTAGCAAAACTTAATAACACATGCCCTGGTGGTCCAGTGGCAGTATAAAGCATCCCGTGTCAGCAGGGGGCTGAGTGGTTCCCATGCAGGGACACCGCCATCTTGCCGCACATCAGCCGGGGTACCCCACTAAAGGGGACCCCGGATAACACTCAGTTCAGCACAGTTTACATTTTCCAGACAACCTAGCTGCTGCAAAGGTGCACTCGTTACTAGCTGAAACATTTTCAAAGATCTACAGGTAGAACTAATTACTTCACGTGTGATTCTGTGAGCAGATCTGGAAAACATTAACTGTTGGTAGCTCTCGAGGACTGGAGTTGGCTACCCCAGGTTTAGACTCTGGGGTAAATGTACTACGGGTGTGGACCAGTATTAGGACAACCCCATATAGTTGACAGGGTAACAGTCAATCTTTTATAGGTCGACCTTTTGACTATGTCACCCTATCATCCAGGTACCATGTACGACACTGCGAGTTTACAGCCCTGCAACCAATAGTTAGACTGTAACTATGGGAAACCGCTCCTTTCTTGTGAAGTTTAGTTGTCACCAAGTTCCATCCCAGTGTTATTTGACAACAGCTATGTGGCCGAGCATTGGGCGAGTGTATAATAACTACTAGCGCACAGACACTGGTATATACCACATCTGCCAACACTAATTACAGCCAAATGGGAAACAAGAGCCGGCAAATCAAAATAGGAGATTATTTATTAAAAGGACTCATTTGTAAAATGGAAATGTACACACACGGAAGGGACGGTTCCGCTGTCCTCAGCGCTCGGACCGGCCCTCTCCGGAGAAACAAAATCAGTTGTCAGAGACCAAAACCTTCTTTACAGAAAAACAAAACAAATACAGATGTGACACAGATGGAAGGTAACAAGTTCCACCACCCACCATCCCCCAGTCTGGGCTCCGTGGGCATAAACACACAGAAGTTGGGAAATCTTGGCCATGTGCGGATGATCTGAGGGCACCAAATAGATGATCCAGCGCTGCCGTCATCCACAAACATACATAGAATCTAACAGTACCACATGTTCTGGGAAGCCATGACTGATTCTAACTGACCGTTGTTTCAGGTTACATAACCGTTACCCTGGCTGTTAGACTACGCTAGCGTCATATCACAGGTTCCAGGAATTACCATATACACTTATAGGAGTCTAATGGTTTTCCCCAAGAGAACATTTTATTCTGATTGTCCCAGCCAACACTCCTATAGGTGGGGACCCTCCGCCATGGAATGCTTACCCCAGGCATCAGGAAGAATGGGCTATAGAGAAAATAACTGGTTCTAGGATAATCACGTGGTTATTAAGGACATTGTGCAAAACCTGACTTCTATAACAACAGGCACTTCCTATGCACAACATCAGAGATGGTTATTTCCTAATCAGTAATAACATTATAATGGCTTGTTACAGAGATGTTGGGAAGGAACACAACACGCAGGATACAAAGTCTATAAATTCAGGAGCTCCCTTACGTATGTATGCAAACTGGTTTTCTTCTTCCTTCTGTAAAGTATTAAAGCATTTCTGAATCAGCCAATCTGTACACGGGTTTCTGGAGTGTACGAGGGTTTCTGCAAATCAGGAGATAACGCAGCTTCTGAGATTATGCTTTAGGAGGTTGTCAGATAAAAGGCACACTCCAGTTCCAGTGGAGGGATTGCAGAAAAGCAGACATAGAACCTAAATGGGCTCAGCCTCCCGCATCTTAGGCATCTGCAAGATGCCATGGTATTGCTTAGTCCAGTCCACAGGCTTGGTTTTGATCAGTCCAAAGCAATGACACTGGAAGAAGTCGGCTAGGTTCTGGAGGCAGCCCCGGCTGGGAAAACAATAGAACAGGAATGCGTTATAGTGCGGCAATGCTTTCTTGCACCTTGCCCTGCTCATGTGCCCCATTACCTGCTCTTCCCTAAATAGGCCCTGATCTCGGAAGCAGAATCCCATACTCCAGCAGCGACTACTATGCTCCATATGAGTATTAGGTACAGTGCATGGGGGCAGTGAGAGGAAATGCAGCAAGCACAATAAGCAAACGGCCCTTTAAATTAGAACCCAGACCACCCCACCGCCAATTCTCATTAAAGGAGTTTTACATGTTGCATTGGAGTTTGAGCAACCCCCCCCCTACCCTGTTATTGTACTATATTAGGTGTTGCACCCCTTGGGTACGCCCGCCAGCAGTAGCACTGTGGTTCCTGATAATGAAATGTGGGTGGGACTCCCTACTGGTCACATGCGGCATTGCACAGATCTGAATACCCAGGGATACGCAAGTAGGACACCTACTGGTCACATTTTGGCATTGCACAGGCTAGTATATAAAATATAAAAATACACGTGTAAAAGGATCTTTTAAATGCCAGGGCATCTCAGTCTACTACCCGCCCCCCCCCCCCCCCCCCCCCAACGCTTGCACTTCCCGCCTTCAAACCCCTCCCACGGCTACACCCTGATCCTACTGCTGCTTGTCCAGTCCCTTCATTCCAAACCGCCCCCCCCCCCTCACGCTTCTCCCTGCCTCTAAACCCCTCTCATAACTGCTCTGCCCCCAGCAATCACTTACTTGTAGGGAGATCTCCGCAGCGACACCTTGTGCTTAGTGAATCGGTTCTGCATTTGGAGATTGAATCTTTCTTGCGTGGTCAGGCCAAGGCATGTGATCTGCATGGAGAAACATTTTGGGGTCAGCAGCAGGATTACTGTATATTCTGTCACCTCCGGCCTGTATTATAGTACATGCAGGTCACCAAAGCATCGCAGTCTGGTGACAGGCTCTCCCTGAACCAAACACCCCTCACCTAGAAGCCCCCCTAGAGTACCTGGCCCAGTTACCTGATAGATCTGCAGGAGAAGCATGAGAGTGGACCAGGTTGTAAGAGAACAGACAAGGAGGAAAATATACAGGACCCAAGGGGAACAGGCTATAATCTCTGCCAGGAAACCTCCAACGCCGTCCTTGTGTACATTGGCGGAACACTGAACGGCCCAAACTGCAGGGAAGATAAATGTAGATTATTATTACGGGGCGGACACAGAGCGAGCGGCAGCACCAACGTCCCCTGAGATCTACTTACACACGGAGGACGCATATATCATCCAGTGACCCATGACTGCAAGAGCACCGAGGAAGAGCACAAAGTAATGGTGGTTTCCAGCCCCTGGGGATACAAGAGACGGTAAGGCTGACATTATTCCTGCATTTATGTAAAAAGGTTCTAGGTTCAGGTCAGAAGCATCTTCGGAAAGAAGGACAATGGACCAAGGACAAAACCACAAACTCTCCCAATGTAAAAGTTTCCCAAACTGTTTATACCACATAATACCAGTCAACCATATGAGATTTCTCCAATGTCTCAGTTTTTATTAAAACTTAAGCTTGCGCAGAAGCCGGAATGGATCGCCATGGTGTGGGGCTTATTTACTAAGCAGCCGCTACTAGCAGCATCTATAAAACCAAAATCTGCCAGGGCCACATTTTGTTATAAAAAGCATTGCCCTTTAAAGTTTTGTGTTTAAACTGTCACGGAAGCCTTAGTTTTTACATGCCGCTGTTCTGTACAAAAGCCCCTAACGTCGAAGATATTTGGAGGTGATAGGTCACGGATATGGTCTACTCCCCTGTATGCATCATTGGCCACTGAGCAGTATAATCCCCAGTGTATAGTGTGGCTGGGACAAGAGTCACCTTGTACCACATGCTGCTGAATGGCTGATAACAGAAGACAACAGCACAGACTTACAGTAGCTAGAATATTAGTAATGTACAGCATCTCACCGACACAGCGCCCGGTCCACATGCAGTGCTGATCAAACTTAGCCACACAGGAATTACACGCGTGACAGTGCATCGACCTCAGGGGCTTCTTCACCTGTGAGATTAGACAAAGGGTTAATGAGCTGCCGACAAGAGGCTGATCCAGACAGAATAGATTTGAGATTTTCACGTCTAAAGTTGCATACACACTGTACAATTTTTTTGGCCAACTTTTTTGACCAATTTAGTTCATTTCGCCATTCTAAACTAAATTGGTGAAAATATCTTTCAGTGCGTTTGCGACGAATGATGATGCGCATACCCGTCAGTTGTTCATGAACTGTGCATGCAGCTCAATTTGGATATCTTTCAAAAAGAGCCTATAAACTGTAGCTAGATCTTTCGTCTTTCATCTGTCATCAATATCTTGTCAACATCTTTCATCCAGGACACTGGGTTTAAGGGAAAGGTCTTTCAACAAAATTGGTCCAAACAATTGTACAGTGTGTATGCACCTTTACAGTATATTCAATGATCTTTCAAGAGCTCAGTATAAAATATTACACCCTCCAATACTATTGAACATATGTAAATGGCATTATCTGCAATTCTGTATTGATCACTACAGTGGCGATCTAATGTAATAATGGACAGCATGAGGCCATATAAATAATGACATGCGCCAGCCTTAGAGGTCACCAGGAATGACCCAGGTGCTGCCCTTGGACCTCCAGGGCACCACCTTATTACCCCCCTTTGTCCACACAAGTGTTTAGGGTTTCATTATCCAGGTGATGATTATGTGGACGGCACGGAACGTGTAAGACGGTCATACAGCTTTACCGGCACCTCACAATACACAATTCAGTGCATAATTTGCTTGGAACCATGTTAGTACACCATATAATATATAATAATAATCTGGGAACTCACCAAACAGGACGTACAGAACAGTCTGACATCCAAGCAGCCGGCCTCAGCGAGTGTGATAATGGTCTGCAAAACAAGAAATCAAACATTTCTACTTGTGACCTTCAAAGACCATAGAGATATGTTATTAAATCATCACGTTACAAAGGTTACACCCTATTTATCAAACATTTGTCACCATTACCATACAAAAGCGTTGTTTCATTTGCTATATTTGCACCAGAAACCCTTAATGAATTGGTGCAGGTCGCTGCAGGCTGTGTTCCTATAGGTGCATTGCAGCAGTTACAAATAGAGCGCATGCACACAGGGTTTATTAGGTTACAATACGGGGATATTTAATTGGCCACAATAATTTACCACAGCTAGTTGATCGCCCAGGATCTATCAAATAAGCCCCAAAAGCAGTCAGTATCTAGGATATGATTTCAACCTACCCAAGGAGGAAAAAAAACAAAAAAAAAACACCAGATAAATTACACGTTTTCACGTAAAAACTCATGGATCTGGATCTGGAAACTGATACCAAATACTGGGGGGAATTTACTAAGCCAAATACAGCTTAAAAAAATTGTATTTGTACTGCACATTTTTTTTGCGGTATTCGTATTTTCAGAAATTACAATCCTAAAAATATGTTCATTTGTATTCGTATTGATGGCACTGTCGTATTTGTATTTACAAATACGAATGGGAATCACCATTCAAAAGAATGGTGATCCCTAATTAACTAAGCGGACGTATTTTCGTATATGGCCGCTAATTACCGGCAGTTAGCGGACGGCCGCTAATTGCCGGTTAAATATGCCAGGAAAATACACTTCATTTTTTTGGTGTATTTGGAAGAAGCCTGCACGGATCAGTCAGATCCATGCAGGCTTTAGTGTAAAAAAAAAAGAAAAGGAAATAAATATTTTTTGAATAGGGTTCCACTGATTTCCCCCCCCCCCCCCCCCCAAAAAATACGGCGGCCATAATGACTAGGGGGTCCCCCATATTTTAAGAACACGCACCAGGCCCAACCAGTCAGCAGAGTAATGTCACAGCCGGGGGACATTTGTATAAGGTCCCGCGGCCAAAACATTAACCCCCTGACCGGTCAGCCTGGGCAGGGATCCTGAGGGAGTGGGGACCCCCCCAATGAAGGGGTCCCCCCTCCCGAATTTACTTACCCAGGTTAAAGCCTGGGGATGTCCCCGGTGGCCCTGAAGCAGTGGCCACCAGGCTGCTAAATTGGACCAAGTCGCCCTGAAGCAGTGGCCACCAGGCTGCTAAATTGTGTAAAAAAATAGATGAACACTATTGTATATGGTTGGTGAACTATGAGTCCCAGCAAGCCTCACCCGGCATGCAGGGACTTGGAGAACCACAAGTCCCAGCATGTGGGACATTAAAGGGCCCGCTGGAACTTGTGGTTCCACAGCAAGACAAATAGTTAAAAAAAGACAGACACACAAGAAAAATTAAAACTTTATTACATACATAGCCCACTTATACTGGGCCCGTATGTAGCCGTCAATCCATCGGTGCATCCTGAAGAAATCCATAGGGTCACCCGTGGAAGCAAATTATACTTATAAATGTCCTCCGGCGTAGATCACGTCTTCTTCGGTCCATGTAGCATCCATGGTCTTTGCAAAACAAAAAAACGCCCAGACTGTCAGGAGGAGACACAGGATGTATGTTTACATCCTGCGGCTCCTCCTCCCAAATGCCGCTATTGGCTGCTTAGCGCCTCCTGATTGGCCTAGGCAGCTAATAGCGGCATTCGGAGGAGGATCTGCAGGATGTAAACAAACATCCTGCGTCTCCTCCTGACAGTCCGGCATGGATCGGGCGTTTGCGTTATTTTGTTTTACAAAGACAGTGGATCCCACGCAGTTTTTTTTAATATTATTTTTTATTTTTTTTAATCACTGCAGCCGATACAAATTTGTATTTAAGATACAAATGCATATCGGCAAAAATACGAATCCATACGCCATCGGAAAATACAAAATCAGTCAAATACTACTGATTAGTTTTCGTCGGACTACGATTTGCATACGGCTAAAAACAGCCGTCTGCATTCGTATTCAGGCGTATTAAGAATACAAATACGAATTTTCTTATTCTTAGTAAATTTCCCCCTCTGTGTTTTTGCCTGCAAATGGGTAATTTTTCAGATACCCCATATATTGAACTACAGTTGAACTGCATGATAGCTCTGCTATTTTTTTTTAGCTAAACAGCTAAACACGTCAAGACTATGCGGAATATCAATCTACTAGAATGTAACGTAGTATCTTCCTATGAGTACCTGCTTCCTCTCCTCCTCCGAAGACTTGATGTACCCGGGATCCGTCCTCCACGTCTTGCAGAAGTAATAAAAAACAAGGATGGCGCTCAACACAAACGGGACCTGGACCGTCGCCCGCATCATATGTGCGCAAAGAGGAGGCGTTAAGGAACAATCCATAATCTAAACAAAACTTGCAATGTGTGCAATTCACTATAAACAGATAGGTTATAGGTGTAGCACAGGTGTATCCAGCTGTTGTTGCACTGCACAGCCCAGCATGCCCTCGCACAGTTTTGGCATTCTTTAATAGAAAAATCTGTGACAGGGCATGCTGGGCTGTGTAGTGCAACAAAAGCTGGAAAAACACAAGTTTGACACCCCTGGCATAGCAGGTCACACTTATTTCTCCGGCATCTCCGGCTTTTCACACCCTAGTAGATTTACCCCCTGCCCCTAGGACAGGGATGTCTCATATACTTGTAATCACAAATCCCCCCTCAAGAAAGAAAAATAAATAAAACCCAGAGGATGACATATTGTTAAGTTGCCGTCTGACCATCAGGCCTCACTGAAGACAGAAGTTACAATATGGCAGGAGAGTCACATGTTTCTAGATTGTAAGCTCCTTAGAGCAGGGTCCTCTTTCCTCCTGTTCTCACTGCACTCTTCTTGCATTTCAATGACAGCTCTCTTACTCACCTACAATCTATACCTGCATCTCTTCTCACTCACTTCCCTATATCTCAGCTGTATTGTATACTAAGAATTGTGCTATGTCTAGTTCTGTGTACCTTGTATTGTTCTATAGGTACGGCGCTGCATACCACTTGTGGCGCCTTATACATAAAAACCTATTAATAATATTGTTACTTAGCTGGTTCCATCTTCCTTTGGCTCGGGGACTTCGGCCATAGCGATGCGCATTAACCTCCCTTCTGCCATCAACTCCAGCTTGCAGGGAGCTGGGATTACAGATAGGATCATGGCAGCACCATCAGCTAGGGGGGGTGGGGGGGAAGATTCGCTGTTCTGACAGGTGGAGACTCTTTAGTCTACGGTCATCCATGTGACAGGGACTGCATGCGTCTTCTACCAGGGATGCATTAGAAATCAGGGATCTGCATACAAACGTCAGCTCCTCAGTCATAAAGCATCTTCACCAAAAATATGTTACACCCGAATTCCTACCAACGTTCATCTAAAGACAATGGGAACAGTCAGCTCCAATTAGGAGCCGCACATTTTATACAAACGAGAAGGATATCAGGAAAGAAACAGAGGAACCACGTCATGACCATCCAGAAAACGGAGCTGAAGAAGAAGATGGCGGGCAGGTGCTTCTGACTGTTGGGACCAACAAGGCGCCTGTATAAAAGAAAGGACAGCTCCAGTAACGACATCACTGACCACTCCTTGGCTGACACCATGCCTCGGCCAATCCCTGGCTGACGCCAAGTACCGGCCAATGTTTTTGTTCCCAACACTTCTAATACTGGTTTAGGATTGTTGACCACAACTACAAATAAGTAGATTGAAAAAAGATGTGTACGGTAACAGGAAGTAATCAGGAGATGCGTACGGTAACAGGAAGTAATCAGGAGATGCGTACGGTAACAGGAAGTAACCTGGGAATGTGCTAACTTTCATTAGTCTTAGGACTTTGGTGTTCCATATGGACAATAAATGCTCTGAAGAGAACTCTGCAAAGCATAAATCATTCAGTCTGACACAAACCTGGTGAAGAGCTGGGAACCGGCAGTGACCAAAGCGAGGAGCGTCCCCTTCAGTAACCAGGAGTCCGTTTTCATGTTAAGGATGTATCCAACACCTCCCAGGAGAGACAAGCAGACCAGCGCCACCAAGGAGACCTGCCAGGGAGACCAAACAATACAGATCTTTATAATGGACATTTACCATGGGACAGAAGAACATCTTCATTGGGTATAAATAAAA
The DNA here is from genome assembly GCF_055691185.1 of Crinia signifera. Lineage (NCBI taxonomy): Eukaryota > Metazoa > Chordata > Amphibia > Anura > Myobatrachidae > Crinia > Crinia signifera. Next base: position 103,621,973 of record NC_139227.1, read on the forward strand.
AATAAAAATTAAATAACCATAAGATAGAAACGTAAAATAACAAAACCGGTCAACCAGCGTTACGTGATTGGGTGAAATACTGAAAACCTGGCATAAAAACAGGAATAAAAGGAAGGTAGTACAGGTACTTCTGCACTGACCTCTAGGTGGTGCAATTTACATGAAAGTTATTGTGAATTGGGTTACACTGTAAAATCAGACAAAACACCCGCAATCCAGGTTTTCTGGATTTCTCCCAGCCAAAATAACAGCTGCATTGGGAAGAACCGAGACGTTACAAACTAATAAACTTGAAGAAGAAGGTACAGGCAGAAGGTACACACAGGCGGAAGGTACGTACAGGCAAGGTATCCAGAGTATTCACTGACCTCATACTTCTGTAACAGCTTCAAGGCTCTGGAGTTCTTGTTTGCCCGAGACTTGGTTTCACTCATTAATATATGGACTACTAGACGATTTCTTGTTTGTCGTCCAATATCTAGCGGCGTTTCTCCCTGCAGGATAGGACAAACACAACCATCTTATAATAATAGCCTATGGGAGACAATTCCAGTTACTCCAGCTTCAGGAGTAGGGGAGGATAAGGGGGAATATCAAGAAGGTGCAGATAAAGAGATACCCCGGGGGTAGATGACAGGAATGTCAGGCAGAGAGAACGGAGTGATACCCCAAGGCAGATGACAGGAATGTCAGGCAGAGAGAATGGAGTGATACCCCAGGGTAGATAAGGGGAATGTCAGGCAGAGAGAACGGAGCGATACTCCAAGGGTACTATAACGGGAATGTCAGGCAGAGAGAATGGAGCGATACCCCAAGGGTACTATAACGGGAATGTCAGGCAGAGAGAACGGAGCGATACCCCAAGGGTAGATAACGGGAATGTCAGGCAGAGAGAACGGAGTGATACCCCAGGGCAGATAACAGGAATGGCGGAGGAAGAGGTGCGAGTGTCCGCACAGGATAACTTCTTTGTCATTACATATAAAACAGTGCCGTTAAAAATCAAGACGGTAACAAACTAAATTATTTTACCAAAATTCCCAGTAATAGTAAACTTGTAGTTTAGATGAGTTTGGCGGTGATCCAGAGTCCGGAATAAACACGTAGGAAAAGAAGGAAAGATGACTCTTTGTTGGGGCGCTACTTGTTTGTTAATTATTATTAGGAGAGTCTAAGTTACTTATTAGATATATTTTATTGATAAAACCGATTTTATTAGGTAATAAAGATAAGATCGGTTTATAATAAAAAAAAATAAAAAAAAAAATTCAGTGTTCTACAAAAAACACAAACACATAAAAAGGTTGAGCGACCCCATAATTAGCGTAGTGGAGTCTCTGAAATGTTTGGAATTTATGCAATTAGCCCTACATGTATAGGTAAATATTATATAGAAGTATGCTTCAAAATGATCTTGCAATTCTAGATGAGTGGGCAAAAAAATGGAAGATGAGGTTCAATGTAGATAAATGTAATGTTATGCACCTTGGGAGACACAACCAGTGTGCAAGTTACAACCTTAGCGGAGAGGAACTGGGTAACTCCATACTTGAAAAGGATCTAGGAGTCCAAATAGACAGCAAACTAGGATGTAGTGCCCATTGTAATGTAGCTACAAAAAAGGCCAACAAAATTCTGGCATGTATTAAGAGGGGAATGGAAACTAGGGACTCAGGGGGTAATTATGCCACTATATAAAGCATTGGTGAGACCTCACCTAGAGTACGGAGTACAGTTCTAGGCCCCACACTATAAAAAGGACATCATAGAATTAGAAAAAGTCCAAAGGCGAGCAACAAAGCTTATTAGGGGAATGGAGAATTTGAGCTACGGGGAGAGATTAAGCAATTTGGGACTATTTACATTAGAAAAGAGACGTTTAAGGGGGGACATGCTCAACATGTACAAGTATATCAAGGGCCAATATAAGGAACTGTCATGCACCCTCTTTTCTACTAGAAAGGAATCTAGGACGCGAGGGCATCAGTATAGATTAGAAGAAAAAAGATTTCATTCAGCTAGTAGAAAGAATTTCTTTACGGTCAGAACAGTCAAACTCTGGAACTCTCTTCCCAGAGAGGTGGTAACGGCTGGCTCATTAAATGCGTTCAAGGCAAAGTTGGACAAACATTTACTGGAGAAAAACATCCATGGGTACAAATAAGAAATATAATTTGTCTGTAAAATACCAGAACCTACCAAATCAGCAATGGATATCTATACCAGGTTGAACTAGATGGACGCAAGTCTTTTTTCAGCCTTACCTACTATGTAACTATATAGACAGTCCTGGAAATGTACACGGTTACTAGAGACATATTACTGAAAATTCTTTTCCAGGTTTACCATAAATGGTCCGCTAAATGACTGGTCAATCTTTGGTGGGCAGATAACCGCGGGATATCATGCGCGAGTCCACTCTATAGCGTGTAACGTCAGAATGAGGAGACCATGCCGGCAAGACAGTAATACGGTATATTGGTTATCCGTACAGAGAAATGAGAATCTATGGTGCAAGAAAAGGGGAATTGATTGCAACACCTTCTGGAGCTTATGATACATTACATTAATAGTAACAATGAGAGGAATTTATCAATCACTGTAGCAGCTTTTCTCAGTAATTGTTACATATTACTGTATCATAAGCTCTTGCCGGCATGGTCGCCTCATTCTGACGTTACACGCTATAGAGCGGACTCACGCATGATATCCCGCGGCTCTTGCCGGCATGGTCTCCTCATTCTGACGTTACACGCTATAGAGCGGACTCACGCATGATATCCCGCGGCTCTTGCCGGCATGGTCTCCTCATTCTGACGTTACACGCTATAGAGCGGACTCACGCATGATATCCCGCGGCTCTTGCCGGCATGGTCTCCTCATTCTGACGTTACACGCTATAGAGCGGACTCACGCATGATATCCCGCGGCTATCTGCCGACCAAAGATTGACCGGTCCTTGTTCTAGATTGATCAGAAAATTAGCGGACCATTTATGGTAAACCTGGAAAATTATTTTCAGTGATATATCTCTATTAACCGTGTACGTTTCCGGGACTGTCTATATACTGCTATATAATATTTACCTATACACTTAGGGCTAATTGCATAAATTCCAAACATTTCTGAGACTCCACTACGCGGATTATGGGGTCTCTCTACCTTTATACGGGTTTGCGTTCTTTGTAGAACACTGAATTATTTTATTATAAACCTATTTTATCTTAATTACATAATAAATTCAGTTTTATCAATAATATATCTAATAATTAGTAACTTAGACTTTCCTAAGAATAATTAATTAACAAACAAGTAGCGCCCCAACAAAGAGGCAGAGATGAGGGAGTGATGTCCCGGGGCAGATGGGCATTGTATGGAAACTGATCGTTTATGACCCCTTTTCCACTAGCAGAAATAACCCGGTAATGTCAGCTAGTGGAAATGCTCGTTTGTCCAATCCAACCCAGGTAATGACCTAACCCGGTATATTGGAAAAACAGAGCTGATCGGGACTTCTGGGGCATTTTAATGTGCGTTTTGTACATGTCTGGATACACATATGGCTCAGATATACTGCAAACAGTCTTGTGTGAAGACACTTTTAAAAAGGTTTTTATATTTGGGACCAACATAAAAGCATAAAAGGTTTTTAAATAAATGTGTGGTCTCTTCATTAATAAGGAAATGTTTTCTTTAATGGTGGCCCTTTTGGGTAATAGTGGCCCCGTTTTGTGACCTCCCTCTTGGTAAAGCCCTTTAAAAAGGCATTTTCTTATGTAATATATAAGAAAAAAAAAACAGGCGTTACCCGGGTTAAGTGTAAATGGGGCTGATCCGGCAATTTACCATGTAGCATTGCGTTAGAAATGCATCTTGAACCCAGGTCCAACCCGGCATTGACCCGGTGACAAATTACCAGGTCTGGCCCAGGTTGCTAGTGGATAAGGGTTATATGAAAAAGCAGCAATAACAAAAGTATTTCTCATCAGATACTAAATAGGCCGCAATTGATCACCTTGGCGTTCTCCACGTCCAAACTGGATCCGGCCTCTAACAGCAGATCCACAGCGTTGACGTTGCCAGACGACACGGCCCAGTGCAGAGCGGTGTTTCGGTGGACCTTGTCCACAAGATTCAGAGATGGGTTCAGCTTCAACAAGAAACTGGTCGGTTCCATTCTAAAGACAGAAATCTGGTTATCCCACAGAGTATTAGTGCGCTTTATAAGGAACATCGATTGGAGTGGAATTCTATAATATATATATATATTACACACATAGCACACACTTCAGTAATACTCTGCACATGTAACAAAAATGATCTGTAAGTGACCGTAGAAAACAGAATAAACCAGGAAAGCGCTTCCAGACGCTATGTCATTAAGCCGATGCATTTAGCAGGAACGTACATTTCCAAATTTTTCACTAGACTAAACTAGTGGGAATTTTTTTTTTATTATAATCCTACAATAATATACAATATTTACAGTGTAGAGGGTACTGAGAGACTGCATGCTCAAAAAGATGAGGGGTAGTTTCACCTAAGTACTAAAGATTTAAATACCCCACCTCGCCCCACGTCTGCGCCGTTTGTGGAGAGAATTGGGTCCATCCCATACGCGATTGCAGCGCTAGACAAAACAAGTTCTCCAATACTGAGAGCTGCCTGGCATGAGACCGTCACGCTTCTGTGAGCTGGCTGTGGTTGGGCCAGCCCTGGTTATCCTAGGACAAAGCCCTAGGTCAGTGGGTCCCAACCTGGGGTACGTGTACCCCTGTGGGTATGCTGCAGACTGGTTGGGGGTACTTTAAAATAACATTGATAGTGGCGGAAGATGAAGAAGTCTCTCAGTTCCGGTTTCTTCTTCAGCATCATTGGTGTCTCTGCATGCTTTTGTCTGATTCACTGGGCACTACCCGCACTGTGATCAGACATCAGTGATCACCTGCCCTGACAAGGGTGGAGGAAGCAGCAGCATTAATCCTACAGGTGTTAGGGGGGACCCTGGAAAAAGTACACAGCCAGGGGCCAGACAGAGGGGCCCGATCCTTGACCGCACACTACTCATCCACTACTCCTTAATATAAGGACATGCATACCGCTCACTTCCACTCCACTCGTAAGTACTGTGGATAGGTCATACAGAGAGGAGGAGGTACTAATTAAGGGGTGCAGGAGAGAAAAAAGGGGATCCACTGTTCTAGTTAATACGAGGCAAGCAAGGTACTGCTGTATAATGTTAGACCAGCAGGATTGCTGGAGGCCATGGACGTAATGTTACTACATGCAGCAGCTCCCTCACTGGACTATAGACATACAGGATGCGGCCTGTGCATAATACTCTCTGAGCCCAAGTCACTTCTGTACGCAATGGTGGATTGTCACACATCAGAGCAATTATTCTCTGACTGCGCATGTGTGACGGTCCCGCTGTGATCGTGCTCACAATAATGATCACATTGCAGGGATTGGCACGAAGTGACCACTTGGAGGTGTTCACGGAGCATTTATGGGGGGTGGTTGGCAAAGCGCAGGAGTTTTATGGCTGTTTTTAGGGTCTCTGCCGATGGCTATAGGCTTGTACGTATAAATACATGGTGCCTGTAATATGTTCTGCATAGCCATGGGGCTACCATTAACTGGACGTTCCTCCTACTTTCGTATAGCCTGCGAATGTGTATGCAATTGTTCATTCCTGGGCAACAGCGTCACTTGCGGACATTAGCAGTTCCGCATTTGTGTAGAACATGAATTAGGCTCTTTATGTGGAACATATATACTGCGGCCATTCTTCTGGAACACTTTTATTCACTAAAACACTAATCGAAGTCATTCTCTGCGTCCCCACAGTAACAGATGGAATTTGCTCTCATTACCCCATTATTTTCTGTGCAGCCAGCATTAGGGGGGTCATTCCGTTCAGATCGGTCACATCTATGCTCTGCAAACAGAGAAACGGTGATTGTTACATACAAACGTCTGCAGACCCCGCCCCCCCCCCCCCCCACCACCAGCTTCCCTGTCCCCTTCACACACACCTCTCCCTTGGCGATCAGGTAGGCTATAATAGGCAAGTGCTGGAACAGCACAGCCAGATGGACGCTGTTATACCCTTCCCCATCTATAAGGTTCGGGTCTCCTCCATATTTCATCAGCAGTATTACCGTCTGGAGGTGTCCTTGTCTGAGGAGGGAGAGAAGAATATACTGCACGTCACAACCAAAAAACATCACAACATTGGTCAATGAATACGCACATGATGGAATAGTAAACTAATACCCCTTTCACATTATATAATATATTGCCGTTTTTTTACCGTTTTAAAACCGGGACAGCTGCAATGTGAAAACTCCATTGTCAATTTACCGGTTACAGAATACCGGTATTTTGAAACGTGTTAAAAGCAGGATCCTACACGTTTAAAAAAAGTGATGGGAAATAACGGCATTGAAACGGTAATACCCCTTTCAGACCGCACTTAAACGGGTAATATACTGGTTTAAGCTATGCGGTGTGAAAGGGGTTAAGGCTGTCTGACCCTTTTGTAGAAACCGGTCAAATTACCGGGTCAATGCCGTTTATGCGATGTGAGAGCAGCTTTAGAGCGTCTTCCAAGTTATAAATAAAAACCAGAACCATGGCAAATGATCAGCTAGAATGTAAGCTCTTCAGGTTAGAGCTAACAATTGTATAAATCATGTGTTTTCCTTATAAGAACCTTATTAACCCCTTACCGCCGCAGCCTGTTTTTGCCTTCCTGTCAGAGCCCTTTTTTTCAAATCTGACATGTATCACTTAAGTGGGGATAACTTTTTTTTGCTTTTACTTATCCCAGTGATTTTGAGATTGTTTTCTCGTGACACATTGTACTTCAAGTAAGTGGTAAATTTTGGTCGATACAGTCTGTGTTTTTTTGTGAAAAATACCAAAATGTCGTAAAAAAATTGACAATTTTGCAGTTTGCAAAATGTTAAATTTTCTGCTTGTGAGACAAATAATCATACCACTCAAAATAGTTAATAACTAACATAGACCATATGTATACTTTATGTTTCCATCATTATTTCAACCTCCTTTTAATTTTTTTGGACACTAGGAGGCTTAAAATATGAATAGCAAATTCTCAAATTTTCAAGAAAATTTCAAACACTGATTTTTTTAGGGACCAGTTCAGTTCTGATGTGACTTTGAGGGACTTGTATGTATGTGAGACACCCCCATAAATGATGCCATTTCAAAAACTGCACCCCTCACAGTATTCAAAACAGCATTTTGGAAGTTTGTTAACCCTTTAGGTGTTTCACAGGAATTAAAACAAAGTGTAGGTGAAATTTCAAAATTTCATTTTTTTTGCAGATTTTCAATTTTAATACATTTTTCTAAGGAACACAGTAGATTTTACTAGAGAAATGTGACTAAAAATTGATTCCCCCAATTCTTTTGTTTTCATAAATATCCTATATGTGGCCCTAGTGTGCACGTTGACCAAACCACAGGCTTCATAATAGAAGGAGCACCTACTTGATTTTGGAGCCTCCTTTTTATGAGATTATTTTTTAGGCACCATGTAGGTTTCTAGGCACCATAAGATGCTAAAAGTTAGGAACCCCCCCACAAGTGACCCCATTTTGCAAACTACACCCCTCAGGGAATTCATCTAGGGGTATAGTGTACATTTCAAACCCCCAGGGGTTTCACCAATTTTGGTACAACTGGGCTGTGAAAATGAAAAATTACATTTTTTACACAAAAATGCAGTTCTGGCTCAAAATTTTTCATTTTCACAAGGAATGAAGGAGACAAAGCACCCTCAAATCTGTGCCCCAATTTCTCCCGAGTACGGCAATGCCTCATATGTGACCAAAAAATACCATTTGGGTGCATGGCAGGACTCAGAAGGGAAGGAGTGATATTTGGATTTTGCAGCACAGATTCTGGTGGAATGAATGGTGGGTGCTATGTCGCATTAGCAAGACCCCCGAAGCACGGTGAAATGATAAACCTAATAATCCATAGATGTGTGGTATATTTGAAAGCACTCCTTCATACATAGGCCGGGTTTGTCGGGGCAAGTTTCACAGTGGAAAATAGTTTGCTTTCGTATTCCCTTTTTATAGCAAACTTTGCACCTTTTTTGTGTCCTGCCCTTTTTTCCAGTGGAGGGGATTTCGTTAGGAAAATGCTGCCCTGATACAATACGGGGGCCAGTACTAGAAGTACTGGGGCCCTCTGCCTGCTGGTTCCCAAATATTAGGCCCTTTATGACTTCCTCTTGAAAGTGCATAAATGTCCCCCTCTGGCCGGTAGAACGGAATAGCACATAAGCGTTATACAGTGCCATCTGGATGATATACACGGCCAGCTTCTTATACCATATTTTTGTTTTCCGCAGGGCACTGTACGGCTTCAGTACCTGATCTGAAAGATCCACTCCGCCCATGTACTTATTGTAATCTAGGATACAAATAGGTTTTGAGGTGTGGGTACTGGTACCTCGTACAGGGACGGAGGTGTACTGTCTCCGTGAATTGTTGTCAGTATAAGGACATCCCTCTTGTCCTTATATTTGACCAACAACATATTTTCGGTGCATATTGCCCTGCTTTCACCCTTTCTCATTACTTGGGCAATGTGCGTTTTTGGGAGGCCTCTTTGGTTCTTGCGCACAGTACCGCAAGCTGCTGTACCTCTTGAACCAAGGGCCTTAAACAGGGGGATGCTGGTGTAAAAGTTATCCACATAGAGGTGATAACCCTTATCCAGGAAGGGGTGCACTAAATCCCATACAATCTTTCCACTAACACCTACGAGGGAGGGGGGGCATTCTGGCGGTTTAATTCTTGTGTCCTTCCCATTAATATACCCTAAACCTGTGGGTGTACCCTGAGGTACTTTCGCACAGCTTATACATTTTTATGCCATACCGTGCCCTCTTATTGGGAAGGTACTGGCGGAATTTAACCCTTCCTTTAAAATGTATAAGTGACTCGTCTACACAAATGAATTTTGGGGGATGTACATCTCAGCAAATTTGGCGCTGAAATGATCAATGACCGGCCTGACTTTGAATAGCCGGTCAAAGGTGGGATCATCTCTGGGTGGGCACTGTGCATTATCGTTGTAATGCAAAAATTGAAGGATCGTCTCAAAACGAGTCCGGGTCATGGCCATACGATGAAGTGGGGTGCTGTACAGAACATCTGTACTCCAATATTGCCTAATTTCTGGCTTTTTAACTATGCCCATATGTAACACCAGACCCCAAAACGTCATCATCTCTCCTGCATCTACAGGGGTCCACCTAGCAAATGATGACGTGGGGTTTTGGGCAATAAACTGCTGGGCATATAAATTAGTTTGGTCCACCATTAAATTTATAAAATCATCAGAGAAAAAGACTTTGAAAAAGTCAATTTCTTTGAGGCCTGTAGTATCAAATTGGATTCCTGGGTTGGCCAAAAACTCAGGAACCTGGGGCTCAAAATTGTCTGGTGGTGGGGTCCATACGAGATCAATCATTGGGGGGGGGGGGGGGGGGGTCTCAGCTGCTCTACGGGGGCGTCTTTGAGGGGGTCCCTCATCACTAGAGGAGGAAGAGGAGCTTAAGACGAATGCAAATTCATCGCTTACTTCACTGGCTGAGTCAGTGTCAGAGGCAATAAGGGCATATGCCTCCTCCGCTGAAAACAGTCTTTGCGATGATTGGGACATTTTTATTATTTTTAAGTGTAGTGTTTCAACACGTGTATAGTGTAGGGGGGGGGGTACAAACTTTATTTCAACACGGGGGGTATGTAGTGTGTATGTAGTGCTTTAACACGTGTAAGTTAAAAAAAAAAAAAAAAAGCTCCTGCGCCAAAAATTGAGCACAGATGTTGGTCAGTAACGTCCGTCACTGATCAGCGCTCAGCGGGCACAGGACACCCACAAAAGCACGGTGGGTGTAAAAAAAAAAAAAAAAAAAAAAAAAAAAAAAACCCACAGCACCCTCAAAAAAAAAAAAAAAAAAAATGCTGATCAGTGATGCAACACTGATTAGCAGTGAGGGGCAGCAGGCACACAAATTTGGGTGCAACCTGACAGGGTATATATAAAAAAAAACCTGCACCCCAAAAAAGTTGCTGATCAGTTAGTTTATACTGATCAGCACAAAAGGGGGGCAGCAGATACAAAATTATATCACACAATATATATCTCTGACACAATGACGCTGCAGCAGCAGCAGCACAAGCAGCCAGGAAGCAAAAGCAACCACAGCAACCAGGAAGCACCAGCAGCTGGCAGCACGGATGCCACCAACGCTGATCAGGTCAGTATAAGGGCACAGATGGGCACGGAGACCGCTCTGCACGCTGTTCCTGACCGGAATGGCGGCTGCAGGGCTGTCTGTTATTTTCTGTGTGGTGTAATGGCTGTGATTGGTCCGTCGGACCAATCACAGCCTTTGGGGGCAGGTGGGGTGACCACCAGTGACACCTTTACACCCGGTGGTGATTGGTGTTGTACTTAACAGCACCAATCACCACCGATCCCTGTGTCACCGAGCGACGTTATTCGCCGGTACACAGAAAACGCTGTAATTGGCTGTTCACATTGAACAGCCAATCACAGCGATCGCCGATGGGTGGGGGCATCGCTGCCCCCCCTGGGCAATGAGGGAAGATGTCTGCTGTCAGGGACAGCAGACATCGTCCCTCTGTCACCGCGTCTATAGACGCGGTGACAGTTTAATGGCATGACGTACATTTATGCCATGTGTCGGGAAGTACATCCCGACCATGACGTAAATGTACGTCAAATGTCGGAAAGGGGTTAAAGAGAAGAGAAAAGATAGATTGATATATCTATATTTATCTATTGCAGCTTCCAGGTCCACATCAGGATAATTACCCCTGCTAAGCCTGGGCGGGGCTCATCACAGACCGAGAATGCAAGAGAACAGGTTTACTGCAGTGCCACCTTATCAGAGTAATTGTGCTGCGGAATAAGCTGCATTGTGTAATCAGAGATTTCTATATAGTGATCACATGACCCTGTATTACATCATCGATAGTGTGGAAATGCGGAGTTGCAGGCGTTATAGCTGTTAGACTTGCAACACCCTCAACAGTGGGGAACCAGGTGACATCGGCCTTAAATGCATCCTGCAGAGATAATCATTCAGGAATTACAGAGAGGCTGGTTCCCCTGGTCTGTCACTGACCGAGGAGCTTCGCCCTTCTCCAATTACATTGGAAGTGTAATCATTCAGGGTCTTGTAGTGTAGGCTGTGCAAACAGATGACAAATGTGGGCGTGTTCCAAAATGGCGATATTATACGCATACAGAGTCTATTAAAGGACTGTACAAGAATCGAATGGATCCGTCAATTCGCTTCCTCTCTAGAGATTGTTGAGTGTTACCTTTTACATGTCGACCTTATGACCCTATCAGCAGAACGCTTTGGTTGCTTCTGCGCCGTCCCTTGTTCTCTTGCACCCCACGCATTATGTGCGTCACCCAAGTGGCTGCTCGTACTGCGTTTCTTCTGTGGAACAACTGAACTGTGCGCTAACGGCCACCATTGTATCGTTCATTTGCGGAGTCATGGCGAGAACCTTCTTTCATATTCTGTCAGCTTTTCTTTATAATATTCTAATTGACCAAACCCACATTATTCCTTGTCACCTGCTGAACAAAGCACCTGGGGATACTCCATGTTACCTCCCAGCTGCTGTGGAACTACACATTCCAGCACGCCCTGCCAGTTCTAGCATCTTGTGAAACCAATACTGTGGCAGGGCATGCTGGGATTTGCAGTTGCACAGCAGGTGGATTATCCCTGACCTACTGCATATTCCACAATATGACAGCAAGGCTTGATAAAGATTCTACAGAAATCCTCCCGTAGGGCACACTTGGTAAATGCAGTCAAGCGAGACAACCATATTATGTGTGACGTCACCACCCCATAAAAGACCCCAAAGTAATCCAGAACAGATCCTGACTATTGTGACATTACATATACGGAAATCCTCTCCGCATCATGTCTGACGTACATTACATCAGCTTCTTCCAGCCTTGATTAAAGAAGTAAAACAATGGTGTAGATAATTATTAGCTCCCCTACCTGACAGCCCAATGCAGAGGAGTGGAATTTAGGTTCCCCCCCAGCTGGTCCACCACCGCCCCTTTAGAGATGAAGTATCTGTGTGTGAAAGAAGGACACAGTGAGAGGAAACCTCGCGTTATTCCGAGACATAAGCGTGGGTACAGGCCATCACAGCTACGCACTTTATAAGCTCCAGTCTGTTGTTAATGGCCGCCCAGTGCAGGAGAGTCACAGTCTCACTGTCTGGTTGGCGAACATCGTAACCGGCTTCCACCAGCTCCCGGCAGCGATCCAGCAGGCCGTGCCTGAAATAAACACATTAAAGTTACAAATAGATAGGAAACGCGACAAAGCAACTATAAAATCCCATGCGAATACCCAGATGCCTGTTACTACTGGCGACGCATAGAACATTCTGTAGTGCACAGGCGGAGCACTAAACGCCATAATGAGCATGTTTGATACGGGTTCCGGTTGTGTTCTGGGCAAAGGGAGGCACCACGCCGGAAGCAGATGAGCCATGTGAGGGTACGGTTTACACAAATTGGGGGTCCATGTTGACGGAAACAAAAATCCCAGTGATAAACTCATGTTGACCTTTTCCTATGTCGACCTTTTGCCATAGTCCACCTACTGCATGTGTCAATCTAATGACTTTCAAAACTAGACTCGGTTGACCTTATAACCCACACCAGTTTGCTACCAAGACTCTGCAGCAGGCATGACCAAACTGTGGCCTTCCAGCTGTTGTAAAACTACTCATTCCAGGATGCCTTGCCATCGTTTTAGCATTCCCTAATAACAAAACTGTGGCAAGGCATGATGGGACTTGTAGTTTCACAACACCTGGAGGGCCATAGTTTGGCCACACCTGCACTATGATCTTATCTCATCTCCATCATTGGCCTCATGCCTCTAGTTGTATGTTGATTGAGTCCTCACTACTTATATTTAAGCTGTAATGTGTATTGAACTGTGGCGCTCTTTATTTGTACTCTATTTTTGTTACTTATTCAATGTTATGCCAAGTTTTGTCTCCCTGTACTGTTCCTTTGTACGGCGCTGCGAAACACTTGTGGCGCCTTATAAATAAAATAATAACAACAATAATAATAGTAATAATGTCTACCCACAGATCTCTTACTTCAGGATGAAAGCATAGCAGCAGTGGTCAGCAATACAGCCTCACAGTGCTTGCAAAGTGTCTAAAGTGACGCATATGTGCTGCTGCGAGGGCCGGCGAGGCAGCAGCAGGCATTGTTACCCAGAACAGGCTGCTGAAGTGCTAAGCTAAGTCTCATAAGAGGAGACTTTTACCATCTCCCTTGCGCTTACAGCTCCAGAGTACTGTATGTACAGCCGATTCATCCTGACTTGCTGCCTGAGCATATCCCACCAGTGCCTCCACCCCGCAGCGAGAGACCCAGAGTACTGTATGTACAATAGATCCCGACTTGATGCCTGACCATATCCCACCAGTGCCTCCACCCCACAGTGAGAGACCCAGAGTACTGTACGTACAGCCGATTCATCCTGACTTGCTGCCTGACCATATACCACCAGTGCCTCCACCCCGCAGCGAGAGACCCAGAGTACTGTGTGTACAACCGATCCTGACTTGCTGCCTGAGCATATTTCACCAGTGCTTCCACCCCGCAGCGAGAGACTCAGAGTACTGTACGTACAGACGATCCTGACTTGCTGCCTGACCACATCCCACCAGTGCCTCCACCCCACAGTGAGAGATCCAGAGTACTGTACGTACAGACGATCCTGACTTGCTGCCTGACCACATCCCACCAGTGCCTCCACCCCACAGTGAGAGATCCAGAGTACTGTACGTACAGCCGATTCATCCTGACTTGCTGCCTGACCATATCCCACCAGTGCCTCCACCACGCAGCGAGAGACCCAGAATACTGTATGTACAGACGATCCTGACTTGCTGCCTGACCATATCCCACCAGTGCCTCCACCCCACAGTGAGCGACCCAGAGTACTGTATGCACAGCAGATTCATCCTGACCACATCCCACCAGTGCCTCCACCCTGCAGTGAGCGACCCAGAGTACTGTATGCACAGCAGATTCATCCTGACCATATCCCACGAGTGCCTCCACCCCGAAGTGAGCGACCCAGAGTACTGTATGCACAGCAGATTCATCCTGACTTGCTGCCTAACCATAACCTACCAGTGCCTCCACCCCACAGTGAGAGATACGGGCCCAGGTATTCAACAAGGACAGAAGAGATGCAGGGGGATGACCGGGCACCCTATCACACGCCTAGGAATACACCCACTTCTCACAAAAAGCCGTTAAAAAAACAGGACACTGCTTAACAACTGCAGCCAGATTCATTACTGTAAAATAAACAGAGAGGTGGTAACACACTAGCATGGTGTGTGGCCTAAAAGCAGTGAACCATTCCAAAACAAACAGTAATAGGGAAGAGGAAGACAGGGACAGAGATAAAGGGACATTCTAGAAGTAGAAAGAATAGATCTGCAGGTAGTAGCTTAAATCTCTGGAGTTAGTAGTTAATGTGCCAATAATGATGCATGCCCTGAACAGGCCCCTAATTTCTGCACTCCTAGACACAGCAGGTGGCTGTGATCACACAGCAGCACCGTAGGGCCCATACCCAAACTTAGAGATGGGTCCCGATGATGCACTTTTCCTGTGCGCATGAGACAATCTGTGACCATATTATTGGACTCCACTAAGAGACTAGTTCCACACATTTATAAAAGCATCTATAGATACATCAGTCACAATGCACATAAGAAGCCATTCTGTACATCCACACCAGATAACAGCAGATGTAGGAGAAGGTGGACAAGAGATCAATGGAAAGTTCAATTACTGCTCTGCACTGCAAGTGGCTAGAAATGCCGCTCACTGAGTGGATAACGATGCAGGGCTAGAGTTTAGGCTGAACATACAGCTCCACCCAATGTTTACATTATAAAACCTGTAAATCGCTGAAGATAACTGTCAATTAATATTTTGGCAGTCAGACTGATCCCATATAAACAAGAGACTGTCAATTTGCCTTATTTATTGTTTGCGGTTGTAGATCACTAATACAAAAGTATCAATCTTCTACACATCCAATATTCCTGTAGTTCATAAGCCCCTAGAGACATAAATGAAGCATGAAGCTCATTATACCTCAATGGTGTCAATGGCAAACTAATGAATATTGGGTCAGCCAACTAAAAGGCTGACACGCCAACGCTATACTTACTGTGTGGCTTTCACAATGTCCCAGCTGCTGTAATCCTCCACTACCTGCTGTCCTGGTACCACCTTGTCTTCCCCGGGCATGCAGTGTTGCCCTGCATGGTGGTGGCTGTGCTGGTGACTGTGCCCATGGGATAATTTGCACTGTAAAAGAAAAAGATTACATTTACAAGGGCAGCATAAATGCATCTACTACTGTGTAGTCCGGACACAGCCAGATCTGCAGGCAACAGGACCTGAAGTTTGCTAGAGAATCAGCCATACAACCTCACTGCAGTCTGGCCTGATACATAGGACCAACCAGTCCCAAATGAAGCATTAGGTAATGCACGATGATAGCAGCCGTCTCTGTATGGAGGACAATGTCAATGGATACAGAGAATGAGCATGTTATGTGAATGGGAAAACATGCGA
This sequence comes from Crinia signifera, assembly GCF_055691185.1. Classification (NCBI taxonomy): domain Eukaryota; kingdom Metazoa; phylum Chordata; class Amphibia; order Anura; family Myobatrachidae; genus Crinia; species Crinia signifera. Next base: position 103,637,723 of record NC_139227.1, read on the forward strand.
CAGAGGGGCCCATTTTCTATGGATCGCATATGCAATTAGATCTGGGCGGTGACCTCTGGCCACCCACTGACTGCACCGCACAGCGGCCACTACGGACAGAAGTGCAGTGTGTAGCCCGGTGTGCTACCACCATTCTGAGATGGCTGTAGCTGCGGAAGCCGATATCCAAAATGCTTTGCATTCCGGATATTGGTAAATCAGGTAGCATCGCAGCCCCCATAGGGTATCGGAGATCCCTGCTCCTATCCCTCCATGATAAATGCCGGGGGTACATCATATTTGCTGCTAACCCCCGAAAAGGGGTGTTTTCAAAGAATTTGCTGCAAATATTAAATGATAAATGGGCCCCTAAAGGCCTGAATTAGACCTGATAACTGCGAATAGATAGCCACCCCATGCCAATCTGCCCAGTGAAAACCTCGCTAGCCACTATGCTCTGCAAATTCATTCGCAATTCACTCAACACAGAATGATTTCCCAGTCTGTGCAAGTGTACATAACCCTGACCCTTCCACAACTGTGTGACAGAATCAGTGATTTGGGGTGTATACTGCGCTCGCTTTGGATTACTGAGGTTTGGGCGCTGCTTAGCCTCAGGGGTTACCCGCTTCCCCTGTGGGTCATAAATGGAAACAAAAAGAGTTGGGCTGAAGCGCTGCCTCTATGTGTAGTAATTTAAGAATGAGGAGAGATTGTTTAAAGATAAATTGATGATTTTATTTGTAATATGCAAATATAACGTGCGTGATGGGGGAAGGGTGTTGCCAGTCGTAACTGGTATGTCTCTTCCACTATTTGGTAGCCCGTCTATCTGTCAGTGTTAAGAGCCCCGAGGGGAATGAGGGTGTCAACAGACCCCTTTACACCATAAGCACAACAGGGTTTATGTCTCTTAGGCTGTTCACAGTGACAGTTTTCTGGGCTTGTTGAGGGTATAGTCTGGCACAGAGTGCTTAAATATGGTTTCCTGCAGGAGTGTGCGGTAAGTTGGTGTTGGGATAAGCGAGATGCGGCCTCCCACTAACTCGCTCCTTACCCTGTGTGGCTGGTTGCCGTTGGTTACCGTCCGTGCTCCTGCTGTTGGTGTCTATTGCTCTACCTCTCTGTGGGCGCAGCCGCAATAGATGGGGGAGCTTGTCCGTGGGTGTGGGGCGACGCTGCAGCCGCAGCGCTTCGGTCCCCCCTTGGTAGTTGCTGCCGCTCGGCTCCTTTATCGCCAGTGGAGCCGAGCGGCAGCAACTACCACGGACAAGCTCCCCCATCTAGCTTAAATTACTACACATAGAGGCAGCGCTTCAGCCCAACTCTTTTTGTTTCCATGTGTGACAGAATCAGGCTGATGGAGGCCGGAGCTGACGTCACAGACCCTCCCTAAAAATGCCTGGGCGCACCTGCGTCTTTCCCAACACTCCCAGAAAGCATCCAGTTACCACCCACAAACACTGGTTTCCTGGAAGTCAAATTGCGAGGGAATTTTTGGCGCTATTAAGGCTTGTGCACTATGATCAATATGCAGTCAATCGATAGGATTGCAAAATTCACACATCAGCAATCAGCTCTGAATCAGGCACTAAGACAGCGCTGCTGCCCTTCCTATACTGGGATCCCGGACGCAGCTAATCAGCCATTGTCTTCTGAGCCTCTGTCCTAGACAATAACAAAGCTTCTGACCTTTCAAGTGTTGCAAATACAGACCTTAGCAACCGCCACTAGGTTTCACTAGCAACCTGAACTATAGCTAATCGGTTGCCAGTGTTGACAGCTTTACATCTGTATCACAGGCTTGGGAAATGGATGCACTTTTATTGTGACCCACCTATTAGCAATGTCTCTGAAAGTGCCATTTACGGTCTTCAGTTCATCCTCTTCCCTAGTGCCCAGATCCTAATGCTGGACCCAATGATGGGGATTATGACCACACAGCACCTGCCAGAGTCCATTAATGTGATTAATGGTGCTGACATATATACGGATCCTGGTTTATGTGGAAGTTTAGACAGTGAAGTCCTGCAGATACAGTTCTGCATAACATGACAAACCCACATCAATCCCTATACAATAAAACTGTGATTTCATGCAATAGGATTATGGGATCATTTACTGGTGGGCTAATTCTAATGTGGACACGGGGCCTTATTTTGGTTCACTCTTTCTGACAAAATCCTTCTTAGATGGACAAAACCATGTGCACTGCAGGGGTGCATATGCAAAATGTGCAGAGAGAGTTAGATTTGGTGGGGTTTTACTTCAAAGTGAGATCTATATTGAAGTGTAAAAATAAAGCAGCCAGTATTTTCCCTGCACAGAAACAAAATTACTCACCCAAATCTAATTCTCTCTGCACATGTTACATCTGCCCCCCTGCAGTGCACATGGTTTTGTCCATCTAAGAAGTATTTTGTCAGAAAGAGTGAACCAAAATAAGGCCCACGGTGTGTGGGGATCACTAATGGGGCAAAGGTTGATACAGGGGATTTAGAGGGGAAAAGGGATACTTCCTGCGGGAAAACAGTGGGATATAGAGGGGAAAGGGGACACTTCCTGTGGAGAACAGTGCAATACAGAGGGGAATGGGGACACTTCCTGGGGAGAACAGTGGGATAGTGTGGGGAAAGGGATACAGTGGGGAAAGGGGGCACTTCCTGGGGGAGAACAGGGGGATACAGAGGGGAAAGGGGACATTTCCTGGGGGAGAACAGGGGCTACAAAGGGGAAAGGGTACACTGGTACTCTTTACCTAGAACGGCGCCCGCGATTGGCATCGCGGGCAAAAAATCGCGGGCATCGCATGCACATAAAAAACGGGTGCGACGCGATGCCCGCGATTTTCCCATAGGGATCAATGTTAAAAGTGAGATTGGACGCGATTTTAGTGTTAAATGCCTCAATGCCCGCGATTTTTACATAGGAAACAATGTTAAATGGGCCACAGAGCCCTAATAGTCCCCCTGAAGTCTTAAATGGCCCCCACAATTTTGAACGCCACCCCACGATCAACGTGAACCCGAAGCGTGGCGAGCGCAGCGAGCCCGCGAGGGGCGGCGGTACGCGTCCTCCGACCTTTTCATACCCCCACTATCCACGTCGGCGTGGAGTTGAGAATAGAATAGTGTGGCGAGCCCCGCGAGGGGACGCGGATACCTGTGAAGCCCGCGAAGGGACGCGTTTACCTGTGAAGGTATCTGCGTGCGCTCGCCACGCTTCGGGCTCGCCACACTATTCTATTCTCAACTCCACGCTGACGTGGATAGTGGGGGTATGAAAAGGTCGGAGGACGCGTACCGCCGCCGCTCGCCACGCTTCGGGTTGACGTTGATCGTGGGGTGGCGTTAACAATTGTGGGGGCCATTTCAGACTTTAGGGTGAGTATTTGGGCTCTGTGGCCCATTTAACATTTTTTCCTATGGAAAAATCGCGGGCATTGAGGCATTGAACACTAAAATCGCGTCCAATCTCACTTTTAACATTGATCCCTATGGGAAATCGCGGCCATCGCATCGCACCCGTTTTTTAGTGCATTCGATGATCGCGATGGTCGCCGTTCTAGGTAAAGAGTACCGGTACACTTCCTGGGGGAGAACAAGGGGCTACAAAGGGGAAAGGGTACACTTCCTGGGGGAGAACAAGGGGCTACAGTGGAGAAATGGGCCCTTCCTGGGGGAGAACGAGGGTATACAGTGGGGAAATGGGGCACTTCCTGGGGGAGAACGAGGGTATACAGCGGGGAAATGGGGCACTTCCTGGGGGAGACCGAGGGTATACAGTGGGGAAATGAGGCACTTCCTGGGGAGAACAAGGGGATACAGCGAGAAAAGGGGGCACTTTCTGGGGGATAACAAGGGGATACAGAGGGGAAAGGGGGGGACACTTCCTGGAGGAGAACAGAGGAATACAGAGAGGACACATACTATCGAACATGGTGATATAGAGGTGGGATTGGTGCTCGATGTGAAGGGGGCATATGCCGTGGGAGATCAGGGTGATATGTTGGAGGGTGGCTCGGTGTCATAGAAAGGGTAAGGGGACACTTACCGGGGAGCTCATGGTGTCTCCGGTCCCAGCCGCTCCCCTCTGTCACCCACACGCTGACACTTCCTGGTTACTGAACACTCCTCCATTGTGATTGGTGGAGCGCGACTAAGAGCCGCCCATCGTCGTCATTCATCAATCAAAGCACGGCGACCAATAAGATCGAATATGGTCATGGGGACAGGGGGGCGGTGCCAAAGCAACACAGTAAGCCGAGAACGAGGCACGCGGAAATGGCGGGAAACTACAGTGTGTGCGTTACTATGACGACAAGTTGTCTGACAGACTCTTGTATCTTCTTCCAAGTCAGCTTATAACAAGCGGATTTTGGTTTGTTATTTTTCGGAGTTGCTTATTTTGATGGTTGTTTGTTTCTTGTTTTTTGGACTTATAATGTATTTGAGTAGCTTGTTTTGGGCTTGGTGTTGTTTTTCTTTGTAATTCAGTATTCAGCACAGTGATATAAGGTACAAACATAGATGAGAACTAGTAGAACATAAGTAGATGCTTATAGAAATGGCAATGATCTCTCATTATCTCTGTTGTGGCTGTCTGGTGCTTGTGTGTAGTCAGTAGGGCTAATCTGATTTTAACAATGATATTTATTGTAAGATTGTTTTATCTTTACTTAAGGTGCCCATACACGGTACAATTTAATGGGTGCAATGCATGCCCCCGCGCACATCACGTCGCACAGCACAAAAAGTATGTGCCTTACTAGATTGCATTGCCTCTTCTGGCATTGCATTAAAAATGCATGTAATGTGATCTAGTACAAAACGCACGGGGTGTTTGCCCCAGCGATGAGCCCCCAGCATCATTGCCAGGAAAGCCATTCATCTGCTGGTGGGGGGAAAGCCGCGCAGTGTGTATGCACTGAGCAGCTTCCCCCTCCCCCACAGCGAAGACAGCAATTGTCACTGTCTATACACGCTGGGCATAGTCGCGCAGTGTGTATGGACCTTTACCAATATCTTTCACCAAAGTAGTGCGTACACACTGAGCTATTTTCCACAAAAAGCAAGAGATTTTCAGGAGGCAAAAGAATTTGATGAAAATCTTTCATTATAAAAGGCTATTTACATAATGGGCGGGGTTTGAATTCCAAGGGTGGGAGCAGGGACCATTTTATTCAGTGCATTTCTGTTCTTGGGTTTCTCAGGAGTGATCAATGTGTTGCATATATTCGTAAACACCACCCCATGCCGCCCCGCTCATGTGCTATGATTTAATTTGCAGCTGTGCAAGTAGGGAGAAAATCCATTCACCTGCGCCAGCAATGTATGTTGCCACCATAACAAAATATACATTGGCCTGCGCCAGCAATGTATGCGTTACCGCCATACTTTACATTGGCCGGCAGTGGCGGCGGTAACGCATACATTGTTGGCCTGCGCCAGCAATGTATGCGTTACTGCCATAACATAATATATATTGTCAGGCAGTGGTGGTGGTAACGCTTACATTGCTGGCCTTCGGCAACAATGTATGCATTACCACCATAATATACACTGGTGGGCAGTGGAGGTGGTAACGCATACATTGCTGGCCTGCGCCAGCAATGTATGCGTTACTGCCATAACATAATATATATTGGCAGGCAGTGGTGGTGGTAACGCTTACATTGCTGGCCTTCGGCAACAATGTATGCATTACCACCATAATATACACTGGTGGGCAGTGGAGGTGGTAACGCATACATTGCTGGCCTGCGCCAGCAATGTATGCGTTACCGCCACATCATAATGTGCGTCAAATGTGCAGTTTTGTGTACATTATATATAGTATATCATTTTATACTGTACACTGGTGGCAGTGGCTACTCACTTAAAGTGAGATTTATTTTATTTTTTTGTATTTTTCCAGTTTCCATACACACTGGGCGACTATGCCTAGCGTGTATGGACATCGCTGCGGGGAAAGCCGCTCAGTGCATACACTTTGAGCGGCTTTCCCCCTGCCCGGCTCCAAAGGAGGGGGGAGGACAGCGTTGTATAGCGCAGCGCTATGCAAAGCCATCCTGAAAGCCGTTCATCTGCTGGTATAACCAGCAGATGAACGGCTTTCCCGGCGATGATGCGGGAGCGCGCAGCAGCGCTCATTGCCGGGGCATACACACTGTTTGGGTTTGAGCTGAAAGCCGCTCAAACTGGGTGTTTTGAGCGACTTTCAGCTCAAAGTCGCCCAGTGTGTATGAGCCTTAAGACATAAAAATTGACACTTATTGCTAGTCTTGGGGATGGATTTGGGGCGCGGCTCCCCTTGGGTTGGTGTAACCGAGTTGCTTTCGGGGTGGCACACCCTGACATTTATTTTAGCTGTGCACGCCACACTATTTAAAATCAACTCCACGCCGACGTGGATAGTGGGGGTATGAAAAGGTCGGATGACATGTACCGCCGCCCCTCGCTGTGCTCGCCACGCTTCTGGTTGGCGTTCATCGTGGGGTGGCGTTAACAATGGGGGGGGGGGGGGCATTTCACATGTAAAATATCCATAAGGCTGGGTATACAATGAAAAATCGGGTCTATTGGCCCATTTAACATTGTTCCCTATGTAAAATCGCATTGGTCGCATCGCATGCGATGGACGCGATTTTTTAATTGTCGGGGAAAAGGCTAAAAATAGACCTGAAATCGCGTAGGTCGCGTCCATCGCATACCTTAAGTTAAGGTATGCGATCACCTGCGACGGGCGCCGTGCTAGGAAACAAGTACCGAAAACTCTTCTCCAGTCCAACTTTAAATTTACCCGGAAACGTGGCTCCCTTAAATACCTAGGTGTACAGATACTTAAATCATATCACACATTATACAAGGCAAACTACCCCCCACTCTTTAGATCTATCAATAAGGACCTCCAGCAGTGGCAATCTTACTACATCTCCTGGACCGGACGTATTAATGCCATAAAATGAACACCCTCCCCAGATTATTATACCTACTCCAAACCCTTACGATCCCAATCCCATCACCACTTTACCATCTACAATAGGTAAATTTATATGGCACCACAAAAAGTCGAGAATCTGCCAGACCATCCTTGCTAAACGATCCCAGAACGGTGGTCTCGGTCTGCCAATCCTTCAGCACTATCTACATGCCACTAGACTTCTCCAACTAATCGCCTGGCACTCCCCGAGAAACCTCAAACGATGGGTAGATCTGGAAAGCGACTTAGTTGGTACTCCCTCGATCTCATGCTTACCCTGGCTCCCTTGCAAATCCCATCCTCAATTTATCCATCCCTCTCCTACCGTTGATATAACTCTCCGAATCTGGGATACTCTCGATAGAAAATTCTAATTGACCACACACCCATCCCCACTAACATCTCTCTGGAGCAATCCCTCTTGCTCCCGGCCTCTCAACTACGATGGCATCCCCATGGATATCAGCCGGCGTTACGAGAATTTACCACATTATCCGCACCTAAAACATTTGCTGATTTTCAAATAAAACACAATATTCCTGACACTACACTACCTCAAATTACGTCACTTTGCTACCTCTCTCCCAACTCACCCCAAATTACTTCCCCGATAGAAAGATTCTGTATCCACCGACCCACTGATACTGGCGCCATCTCCCAATTCTATAACTCAATATTTATACAAGCCTGGGAGACCAACTTAGGTCGCCATGTTGGCGACGAGGAATGGATTATGATTTGATCCGCAATGTCCAAATGCTCTATAAGCGTTGCCATACAGAAAAATTCTTATAAAATTTATACCAGATGGTACTTAGATGGTACTCTTGCACCGTATGTACCCAAGCTTTTCTAACTTGTGCTGGAGGAACTGTGCCCAGATGGGAACATTCTATCACACATGGTGGACCGCCCGGCGATTGAGCCATATTGAGACAAGGTTCGCTCCCTCCTATCACAACTCTTTACCCTCCCTACTCCGCCAACACCTGCCAACTTTCTCCTATGTGCCCCTCTTGACCACACGCCCATTGAATTTAACAAACTTTTCTTACATATTTCATGTTCTGCTAAAATACCAGATTGCACGCAATTGGAAGGTACCTACGGCCCTGAGACATCAAGAGCTCTTACGGTGCATACACAAGGATAGATTTGGAAAATGATTCAATGTCTTTAACATTTCCTCTGAACTCTGGCACAGACGATTTGGTGTCAAATGATGAACGATTGAGCAAACGATTCCACATGAACGATTGATCTTTAATGATGGTGGAGGGGAGTGGGAGCCAGTCAATTAGCTTTACCAAATCATTCAACCTGCATACACATGACACGATTGGTACACAACGCTAACGAATGGTCGCTGATCTTTCTGCATGTAGGAAAGATCAGCGACCTCTACCAACGACCGTCGGGTACGCGCATGGCCCAATATGAACGATATGTTCATACACACGGAACTATTTGAGCGATTGGTCAAAATTTATCTGTGTGTACGCACCTTTAGGCAGAATCCGTCATGTGGTGAATATGGAATACATCACCAGCCTTCAAAATAATCTCGCTAAAAAATTCCACTCTATCTGGGCTCCGTGGTACTCTCTTCATAATACTCCCCTCCCTGACCTTAAGTAATGCCCACCTTCTAATCATACTCATGTGCCCCCTTTCCTTTTTATTTACTTTTTTTTTTCTCTTTTGTTTCCTTTTTTCTTTTCTTTATTCTATCCAAATCCTTTTCTCCCTTCCCTCGTTCATCAACCCCTACCTGACAGCCCCGGTTCACCCTTAATGACACAACGCTACTCCTTCTTTTCCCCTAAAAATCTTTGTAAAAATCTTTGACATGCTAAACACACTACTAACCACCCCTTGTTTTATTATATCTTCTTGTTCTCTAGCTATTAAATATACTCGTTATTACTGTTCTTTTTTGAAAGTTTTATAGCCACATACGGCTTATTATAATTATTCAGTTCAGATTTTTTCAACTCATTATATTCAATCTGCTTTTTACTATTTTGCTGTATTTCCTGCTTACTCAAATAAAACTATATTTTTTAAATATTGTGTGCGCTGCTTATCTTTTCTGTTCTATTTTATGTACTCACAGGGCTAACTACCCCAATTTTTTGCAGCTGCAGGAAATACAACTCACACTTACAAGCACCCCCAGTTCTGTCCCTTTTTAGGGCCAGTTCTAACCCATTTTTATTCACGTGTAATTGAAGCTGCCCCTAAGGGGTGTATTCAATGCCGCGGCGAGTGGCCAGCGAGGGGGTTAAACAGCGAGGATTGCAGAAAACCAGCAATCCTCGCTGTTTAACCCCCGCTCTATTCAACGTTCTGGGGAAATCCTCGCCGTCACAGGACAATGAGAATTCCCCAAAACAGCGAGACCCGCGGCTAATGCAGAAAACTCGCTGTATTTAGCCGCGAGTCTCGCTGGTTCTGGAGCCACATACACCAATTCCCCCTCGTTCAAAAAATGGAGCGAGGGGAAAAAATTGGCGTATGAGGGGGCTGCGTTGAATACTGTCAGCGTGAGTGGTGACAGCGAGCAGGAAGCTCTGCTCACTGTCACCACTCGCCCACAGCATTGAATACCCCTAAGTGACTCTAACAAAACTTTAATTGGTAAAAACGCTCCTTCTGAGAACCTCCTGCCAACCATCTCAGTCAGCGACAGCGGTCATGACAACACAAAATAAACTTTTTATTCAGGAAAAAATCCAGATGAGTGGTGGAGAACGTTAACCACACAGGAGGCTTATGTGACACAAAAAATTACATCAAAAGCTCCAATCTCATGGGACAGACAGTAATAATAAAATAAATCAGTACAGCAGAGGCTGTAATCAGGGAAGCCATAGGTTACTGGTTAGCTATTACTCCCAGAGTGGGCTTCCTTACTTTGTAAAGTTTCGGGTCTGTCCAAGAAATTCCTGAAATTGTAGATCCAGTGTTGGAACAGATTAATCAACGTGTTGTTCAGCTGGTCCCCATATTTATAAAGCACTTCTCCAAGTGAGAAAAAAAATCACTTGTTTCCTAAAAATGAAACTTTATTGGTCACAGTTCCAACAAACGTTAACCTGAAATACCTAGAATACGCCTGGCAGTAACCTGTACGGGACTGCATCCATGTAAAACTTCCAGTCTTTCCCGTACTTGCTGGAGCATCTGTGTTCGTCACGTATGCAGCGGTGAACCAGCAAGATGGTCATATAAATAATATAGAAATAAGGCAGCAGGTGCTGGAATCCGCACGCCAGGCAGTAAGAGAGAGACCCCATCAAATCTCCGGTGTAGTTTAGGTGCCGGGCAACCCCCCAGAATCCAGAAGTCATTAGTTTGCTGCTGTGCCTCTTTCCATCCACCGACGTATAAGAACATTCAATAAATTTGGGCTTTTTGCCCCAAATCTCACAGTTACCATTGGTGCGTCTAAACAGATCTTTTTGGTGGTTGGCCATCCTGAAGATATAGTATCCAATCAGACCTAGTGCAAGGATTCCTACTGCGGCTGTAGTGGAGAGGTGCACGGGGTTATATACCAAGTAGAGACCCTGCAATGACAAATAAATACAGCTTATTGTCCCTTCCTTAGCATTCTCTACAAAGCCGTATGTGTGTGGGTTCAGATATACCGTACTAAGGAGGTCGTTCTTGTTCATTTGACCTGTTGCGAATTTGCTATGGGGACCGATGGGTGGGCGCCTTCGGTGACCTGCATAGTCTTCATAGCGCTCACACTAGGGGGGGGGGGGGGGCGTAAAGGAGGCGTGCTGGCTGGGGGTGTTTGCATGCACCCAGTGTTTTGTGAACGGTGTGTGTTTTTGCGGGTGACGTTTAGTTGGCTCGTAAAGCAGCGAATGTTACATACATACAATAATAGGCAGAAGTTTCTAATCCTTTCACAGAACTTCTAAGGATACAAATAATGGCGGCAGGATATTGTTGTAAACCTCTGTGGTTTGGGGCATATTCAGTTACCTGTAAGGGTATGGTACACGCACATACTACAGGGATATTAGGGCGGCGAGCCATGCTGATTTTGCTGGTGTCCCATAGAAAATAAAAAGGTTTCTTCATGTACAGTAAGTCTTTGTGCTAATCCTTGGAGAGAAATACAATGGGCAGCTCCTGTCACTTCTCGTACACAGCCGGTTACATGGCAGTTTGGAGATGGTTGGCTGGTCCTTTATCTGCGTCCACTTTATCACTCTCCTGGGATTTATCACTCTCCCAGGATTAGTACATCTACCCCATGATCACCAGAGATCAGCACATGGAATTATTGCACACACCTGATCTATTCTGGCATTATAGCATCATGGTGCCTCCCAGACATCTAGGAGACATAGTGAAGGCCTAATTCTGGTTCATTCGCTAAGCAGCGGTCTTTTGCTGCTTAGCAAGCGGGCTAACGCCACCTGGTTACCGAATCAATTCCCGCCCCCAGCTGCTATGCAAATTGATGTGTACGCTCACACATCCATTTGCCAAAAAAGTATTTGTTGGTCGCGACCTTTGACTTATTTTTTAGGCCTTTGCAAATATGTCAGTTTAAACTGGTATTTTATTTGCTTCGTAAATGTCCAAGAACGGGGCGGGTGCTGACGTCATGTGATGCCAGGTACCTGCCCTGTGCAGGCTTCAGACCACCTGCCAATCCCAGCATGCCTTGCCATAGTTTTAGCATTCCCTAATAGCAAAATTGTGGCAAGGCATGATGGGAATTGGAGTTTCACAACAGCTGGAGGGCCATAGTTTGGACATGCATGTATTAGGGAATGCTAGAACTGTGGCAGGGCATGCTGGGATGTGTAGTTTCACACCAGCTGGAGAGCCACAAGCCTGTCCTAGAATAAAATTCGGTACTCTTTACTTAGAAGGGCGCCCACGATTTTGATCGTGGGCATCGTTAGTAAAAAATCTCGGGCATTGAATGCACTAAAAAATCGGATGCGATCAACCGACGAGATGCCCGAGATTTCCCATAGGGAACAATGTTAAATGTCTCAATTGACCCAATTTTCCTGTTCAATGCCTCAATTGACCCGATTTTTCCATAGGAAACAATGTTAAATGGGCCACAGAGGCCAAATAGGCACCCTGAAGTGTATAATGGCCACCCGAATTGTTAACGCCACCCCACGATCAACGTCAACCCGATGCGTGGCGAGCGCAGCGAGCCCGCGAGGGGCGGCGGTACGCGAGGGGCGGCGGTACGCGTCCTACGACCTTTTCATACCCCCACTATCCACGTCGGCGTGGAGTTGAGAATAGAAAGTGTGGCGAGCGCAGCGAGCCACCGAGCCCGAAGCGTGGCGAGCGCAGCGAGCCCCGCGAGGGTACGCGGACAGCTGTGAAGCCCGCGAGGGGACGCGGATACCTGTGAAGGTATCCACGTCCCCTCGCGGGGCTCGCTGCGCTCGCCACGCTTCGGGCTCGGTGGCTCGCTGCGCTCGCCACACTTTCTATTCTCAACTCCACGCCGACGTGGATAGTGGGGGTATGAAAAGGTCGTAGGACGCGTACCGCTGCGCTCGCCACGCTTCGGGTTGACGTTGATCGTGGGGTGGCGTTAACAATTCGGGTGGCCATTATTCACTTCAGGGTGCCTATTTGGCCTCTGTGGCCCATTTAACATTGTTTCCTATGGAAAAATTGGGTCAATTGAGGCATTGAACAGGAAAATCGGGTCAATTGAGACATTTAACATTGTTCCCTATGGGAAATCTCGGGCATCTCGTCTGTCGCATCGCACCTGATTTTTTAGTGCATTCAATGCCAGAGATGGCCGAGATGGGCGCCCTTCTAAGTAAAGAGTACCTAAAATTCTTATTATTAATATTGAGTTATGTCAGAGAATGTTTGTTCGCACCTCCAGATAAACATGCGATATGACCGCCACAGTGCATTACCGCCACAGTGCTTGTCAAAATAACATTTTGTTTCTTTAAAGTTTCTTGAATATGTTTTTTTATGTTTTGTATTATTCTGTTTTTTTTTTTTACGGTTCTCGCTTTCCTCTCTCATGTTGGCTCCTCTTTTATTGTTTATAGCTAAAGGGAACTTCTAAATTTTAAGATTTTATGTTACTAAATGCATTGCTTTACATTCTCTTCTTAATCCTGTGCCTTTCAGTCACGTGTTCATATAATCAGGCAAGTCTTCTACTTTTTGCCCTATAGGATACGACTTTGCCTCCAACGTTGCCCCAGTGGATCCCACCGTGTTCAGAACGCGGTTTGTGTCACATCCTAGACCATGGAAAACCTACAACTCTCCTTGATGATAAATAGACACGACTGAAGGCTGCCGTATGGAAGAGGGGAAGGTAAATAAATGGACTTATTCAAATGTGATGTAAGACTACAACACAATGCAATATAGATATCTGAGAGTGGAAATATCCTTTAGGATAAAACAATTAACACAGAGGGGCAGATGTATTAAGCCTGGTGATAAAGGGGACAGTGATAACGCAGTAGCCAATCAGCTCCTAAAGTTACAGGCTGGATTTGAAAAATGACAGGAGCTGATTGGCTGCTTCGTTATCACCTTCCACTTCACCGGGCTTAATACATCTGCCTCATAGTCCAGGACAAAAGCTGCTGCTCACAATCCCCTATAGAGGTCGGTTTAGGTGGCCCCGTGTCATACAGAAAAGGCTGGTTAATAATCATCAAGGCACAAAGCAGATGGGCAGCTCAGAACAAGAGAAGGAGAAATGGCCGCCGGCAGGGTGAGCTGGCAAGTACTTAGCAGGGTGGTGGTGCCTGATGTGACAATTACTGTACCTGCAACTACTTACATATAGAGTGTAATACCGGAGTCATCCACTAGCAAGCAGCATTGTGTAAGCTACATGAATTGGGAATGCTGGCTGACTGTGCAGACAATGCAGTCATAGGCTAATGCCAGTCACTGGGCCCCATGTGACTCTTTTGCGAGGCCTGAGAACGGTAGTTATATTTGTCCATCCTAAGGGAATAAATGTCATTACCTGTAATGTGTAGAGATAGGGCAGCCAGACGCAGTCCCCCCATCCAAGGTACCAGCCAAAGTGGTCGTGACAGATGTCTATAGTTTTCAGGTACCAAGCTTCATTCCAAAAGAAGTCCACTACATAAATAGCCTGTGGATACAAAGTGCCGCTAATATCAGACACCTTGATATTTATATCATAGACACACTGACATAAACATTGGCTTCCTCTACCTGTCCAGAAATACTCGTTTGTGCAATAGTAGTTTCACTTCCTCTGAGTCACCGACTACTAATAATACCCACAGAATCATTATGTTATTAATTGTGTGTCTTGATTATATTTTGGGCAGGGAACATTCATTGCACAAGTGTTGTGCAAGGCTGACAGAGAGGTGTAAACAGCAGATAACAATAAGGAGCATGAAATAAATTGTTTGGGTTAAGCAGTTCCTGCCGGTACTGTAGCATCTGTGCCGCTATGTGGTGCAGAACTGTCCAACCCGTTCATGAACAGAAGAACAAGTGTGTTACTACAGCATATAGCCTACCAGGGATAATAACCCCATAGCAGCTATCCTATATAATAAAAGGCTAACACTGCTCCTCCTCTCTATGGGGGGAATTCAAGAGTTGTGCGCATTAGCAGCCACTAGATTGAGCCCAACCTAGGTATTCAAGTGTTGCTACGCTTGTGTGCCCACACTGACATCACGGTTATGTTATTCCACTATTTTGATGGGCTGGGAACCAGTTAGATAATATAAAAATCGGGATCCTTAAGGTGCCCGTACACCGATCCGATTTGGGCCGATTTTCGGGTGATTGCGACGAATTGGGCCATGAAATCAGCCTAAATCGGCTCAGTTTAAGGTCCCCTCAGGTCCGATGAGCGTTCCAGTGCCCATCGGACCCGAGCAGGTGGTCGGACCTGCTGGCCGTCTGACCACCTGGCCTGGGACCTCCTTCCCGTGTAGTGAGGGGCGGGCAGCGGGGTCTGGCCAGCTGGTGGTGGTGGTGGTGGCGGGTGTCGTCCGGCAGCTCCAGAGCCGGCCTTCGGCATAGGCAAACTAGGCAATTGCCTAGGGCATTTGGAATGCCTAGGGGCATCAGCAGCTTCTGCTGATTAAAATGATATGCAGCATGCTTATATTCTGTGTGGAAGTGAGGCTGTATCTGCATATGAAATAGCGTATTCATGGAAATCACTGTAACATAGCATTCTGTATGCAGGTACTGCCACAGTCGCACACAGAATATATTTATGCCACATATAATTTTAATCATCGGAAGCTCCTTGTGTGTGCTGGTCATAACAATGCAAGTTTTCAGCAAAAAATGCACCAAACGTTATCAGAACTGGCCAGGAGCTGCATGGCCTATTGAGGCAAGATGTATGAGGAAACATCTGTATCCAAGCAGAGGCAGAGGTCACAGTGTTAGCGGCTGTGCGAGTGCTGTCTGCGGGTGGGTTGGTTGTGCAATAGTGCTCGGCATATGTGTAAGGGGCATTATGTGTGTCATGTATAAATGCATTAATAGTGTTCGGCATATGTGTAAGGGGCATTATGTGTGTCATGTATAAATGCATTAATAGTGTTCGGCATATGTGTAAGGGGCATTATGTGTGTCATGTGTATAAGGGCATTAATAATGTGCAACATATGTGTAAGGGGCATTATGTGTGTCATTATGTGTATGAAGGGCATTAATAAAGGTTGGCATAATGTGTAAGGGGCATTACTGTGTGGTATTATCAGGGGTGCCGAGAGAAAGGGGTAGGGTGTACAAATTACCCAGGCCAAAGTCTGATGGAAGGCCCCCTCCCCTTAAGTGACAGCAGCAGCTGCAGCAGCTCTTCTCCTCTGCCCAGCACACACTGCTTTGTGCTGGGTTGCAGTGTGGCCATGGAGGTGGTTAAAATACAATACTTTCTCAGGATTTTTTTCTAAGGGTATAATGTGAATAATGTGAGGAGTAATGTATATAAGGTAAAGTGGTACTACTGTGTGATGTAACGTGAATAAGGGACACCATCGCATGATATAATGTGAATAAAGTTGCACTAATGTGTAGCATAATTTGAATTGGGGGTACTATTGTGTGGCCATGCCCCTTCCCAGCAAGAACACACCCCTGTTTGGGCTGCACACCGAATGTGTGCACTGTTTCTATTTAAAATATTGCGGGTAGGAGCACCAAAATGATGACTGCTATGATGAGGGTTGATGGTGCTGGGAAGGGGAGCAGCGTCAGAGGCGGAACTAGTGGCGGTGCTAGGGGGCACCAGCCAAAATCTTGCCTAGGGTGTCATTTAGGCTAGGGCCGGCTCTGGGCAGCTCATATTAGTAGCGGGCAGCGGGGTCCAATCGGCGGCTGGGAGGCTGGAGTTTGGAGTTTTGCCGGGGAGCAGGATGCGGCTGCTGAATATTTTGAAATGAATGGTCAGCCGTTGCTTGGCTGAGATTCTCAGCCAATCAACGGCCGGCCAGTCATTTCAAAATATTCAGCAGCCGCATCCTGCCACCAGGCAAGATGCAGCTACAAGCTCAAGCCTCCCAGATGCCGCCGCCACTACAAGCTGCCTGCCCACTACCACCAGCTGGCCGGACCCCGTTGCCCTCCCCCCGCCACCACAGCAGCTCCCCGGGAGAACTACATGCAATATATCGCATGCGATTTATTGCATGTAAAAATGGCACATCAAGTGCCAGATCGCATGTGAGCCTCCCGAGGAGCTGCCGGTGGGCTCTTGGCAAACTGGTCCGATTTGTCCTTAAGACAAATCGGGCCAGTGTATGGGGGCCTTTAGAGCCACTGGATCACATTGGACAGTCTTGATCATGTTAACAGGAGAGAAGCGATATGCAGTGAGACGTACCTGTAGGACATTGACGAGAACCATAGAGTTGGTGACCTGGCCGTATAACTCTTTCTGCTTCGCTGCATAGGACAGGTTTATGAGAGTCCAGGCAATAATTCCGGGCCGCCCGTTAAAGAAAAGCTTGAAATCAAACCACTTTCCGATGCGAGGGTTGAATTCGATCCCCATCATGTAGTCGTAGAATATATTACCTGTGAATTTACTGCCAAGAGCAGAGAAGAAATATAAACCAGTTTATTTGTACACAGCAGCCGTCATTTTAGTTCTGCAATACAGCATGTCTACAATACAGTATGTCTACAATACAGTATGTCTACAATACAGCACGTCTACAATACAGCATGTCTACAATACAGTATGTCTACAATACAGCACGTCTACAATACAGCATGTCTACAATACAGCACGTCTACAATACAGCATGTTTACAATACGGCACGTCTACAATACAGCATGTCTACAAGCGGCACGTCTACAATACAGCATGTCTACAATACAGCACGTCTACAATACAGCACGTCTACAATACGGCACGTCTACAATACGGCACGTCTACAAGCGGCACGTCTACAATACAGCACTTCTACAATACAGCACGTCTACAAGCGGCACGTCTACAATACAGCACGTCTACAATACAGCATGTCTACAAGCAGCACGTCTACAATACAGCATGTCTACAATACAACATGTCTACAATACAGCACGTCTACAATACAGCATGTCTACAATACAGCATGTCTACAAGCGGCACGTCTACAATACGGCACGTCTACAATACGGCACGTCGACAATGTGGCACGTCGACAATGCGGCACGTCGACAATGCGGCACGTCGACAATGCGGCACGTCGACAATGCGGCACGTCGACAATGCGGCACGTCTACAATGCGGCACGTCTACAATGCAGCACGTCTACAATGCGGCACGTCTACAATGCGGCACGTCTACAAGCGGCATGTCTACAATACGCCATGTAAACAATACGGCACGTCTACAATACGGCACGTCTACAATGCGGCACGTCTACAATGCGGCACGTCTACAATGCGGCACGTCTACAAGCGGCATGTCTACAATACGCCATGTCAACAATACGGCACGTCTACAATACGGCACGTCTACAATGCGGCACGTCTACAATGCGGCACGTCTACAATGCGGCACGTCTACAATGCGGCACGTCTACAATGCGGCACGTCTACAATGCGGCACGTCTACAAGCGGCATGTCTACAATACGCCATGTAAACAATACGGCACGTCTACAATACGGCACGTCTACAATGCGGCACGTCTACAATGCGGCACGTCTACAAGCGGCATGTCTACAATACGGCACGTCTACAATACGGCACGTCTACAATGCGGCACGTCTACAATGCGGCACGTCTACAATGCGGCACGTCTACAATGCGGCACGTCTACAATGCGGCACGTCTACAAGCGGCACGTCTACAATACGCCATGTCAACAATACGGCACGTCTACAATGCGGCACGTCTACAATGCGGCACGTCTACAATGCGGCACGTCTACAATGCGGCACGTCTACAATGCGGCACGTCTACAATACGCCATGTCAACAATACGGCACGTCTACAATGCGGCACGTCTACAATGCGGCACGTCTACAAGCGGCATGTCTACAATACGCCATGTCAACAATACGGCACGTCTACAATGCGGCACGTCTACAATGCGGCACGTCTACAATGCGGCACGTCTACAATGCGGCACGTCTACAATGCAGCACGTCTACAATACAGCATGTCAGCAAGCGGCATGTCTACAATACAGCATGTCTACAAGCGGCTTGTCTGCAATACAGCATGTTTACAATACAGCATGTCAGCTAGTGACATGTCTACAATACAGCATGTCTACAAGCGGCTTGTCTGCAATACAGCATGTTTACAATACAGCATGTCAGCTAGTGACATGTCTACAATACAGCATGTCTACAAGCGGCTTGTCTGCAATACAGCATGTTTACAATACAGCATGTCAGCTAGTGACATGTCTACAATACAGCATGTCTACAAGCGGCTTGTCTGCAATACAGCATGTCTACAATACAGCATGTCTACAATACAGCATGTCTACAAGCGGCTTGTCTGCAATACAGCATGTCTACAATACAGCATGTCTACAAGCGGCTTGTCTGCAATACAGCATGTTTACAATACAGCATGTCAGCTAGTGACATGTCTACAATACAGCATGTCTACAAGCGGCTTGTCTGCAATACAGCATGTTTACAATACAGCATGTCAGCTAGTGACATGTCTACAATACAGCATGTCTACAAGCGGCTTGTCTGCAATACAGCATGTTTACAATACAGCATGTCAGCTAGTGACATGTCTACAATACAGCATGTCTACAAGCGGCTTGTCTGCAATACAGCATGTCTACAATACAGCATGTCTACAATACAGCATGTCTACAAGCGGCTTGTCTGCAATACAGCATGTCTACAATACAGCATGTCTACAATACAGCATGTCAGCTAGTGACATGTCTACAATACAGCATGTCTACAAGCTCTCCCACTTCCCAGTCTGAAATCATTAAAATACATTTTGGGAGTGAAGGCAGATCTGGTCTTTGGCACATTTTTGTGAATTTGACCATTTTTTATGATTTCTTAAAATGTGTGGAGAAATGCGCTGTCCTGCGAAGTGAGTGGGTGTTTTAAATTGCGTCCATTGTAAATACAGTTTTGAGATCCTGTCTCCTGGACATTCATAGCTGGCTGAGCATTTTAAATTTTTTGCAGGCAGGGATGGCTGCAAGTAGCTTTATTGAAGTTTTTGACAGCCACCTATCTTTTTAGTTCCTTACCAAGACTGTGGTCTTGTACGCACATATATTAGAAAAGCGGGAGCACTAAACTCTGCATACATCCTGTTAAGCTATGCCGTACAGTACAAGTGAAGTCTGTTGTTGTCTTACCAGTCTTTGGCGTTCGTTGGGAAGAGGTAGGCTTTAATCAGTGCAAAGGTGGAGACGGCATAGCCCAGTATATTGGTGCACCACAGAAGTGGGATCCAGTTGTCAACGATGATGGTGGGAGAGAACCAGTGGAAAAAATAAGCATTGGCAAACCAGAGAATGTGGGTGATGATCCAGGCCTGCAGTCCATTGATCTCATACTTGTTGATGGTGCCTGATGAAGACACGATATGTGGTCATTAGTACAGTCTTCCATATTGCAGTACTGTCATCCATACTGGTTGCCTCCCTGTCTATATAGCAATGGTGTGGGTACACAGGGTTGTTAAGGGGTGTGGTAAAGGGGTCCGACAGTTGGGATCCCGACAGTCATTAACCCTACGTCGGGATCCCAACTGGCCGGACCCAGACAGCATGGTGAGCGCAACTAAGCCACTTGTGGGCACGGTGGCTCACTACGCGAGCCACCTATTCTATTCTCCCTCTATGGGGGTCGTGGACCCCCACGAGGGAAAATAGCAGGTGGCCATCGGGAACCCGGCTGTCAGTGTTTTGACAGTTGGGTAAATGCCTGTCGGGATCCCAACTGTCGGGACCCCGTCCGGCACCCTTGTTAAGTAGTACAATTACAGAGTACATAATAGTAATCTACAGGAAAACCTAATTTATACAAGTGGTTATCAAGTTTGGTTTAATTTTTATAATGTGCAGCTGGGTGCAGCTAGAACTTTGTGGGCCCCATAGCAGTGGCACCTATGGTAGCTACCCCCTTGTCTGCAAGTCACTGCCAGATTGATGTGTGCGTGCTAAAGTGGGGAGCTTCATCCTACGGACAAAGTTTGGGTGACGGGTCCTTCTCCACTGACTTTATCAGTCTCCTCTCCAGGAGAAGCCCGGAGAGGAGACTTCCAGCTGCAGTTCTGGGGGCAGGGCTTGAGCGTGACATCATTAAGCCCCACCCCCAGGATGTAACATACCCCAATTCACGGATCACCGTGGAGGGGGCGGGGCTAAAATGGCGCGATTGTGGACATTTTAGCTCCGCCCTCTCCTTTGAGAGACCCGCAGATTGCTGCATTTAAATCAGGTCAGGGGGAAGACGCTGCAATCAGGGGGTGGCATGGGGGTCCCCCAGAATTCGGGAGGGTTGCCCACTTTTTCGGGGGGGGGGGGGGGCGGGAGGAGGACGCAATTTTCGGGATCCTCCCGGCCATTCCGGGAGGGTAGGCAAACCTGGGTTGAGTATTCTTACATAGTGGTTGCTATATCCGTCTCGCTATCTCCATTAAATCCTGATAATTCTGTGTATAATCTATTAACCTACCCATCCTCCCTCATCAATCAGGAATCTCCTGTTGAGGAATAATGACATAGTCTCCCAGATCAGTTATGGCTGAGCAATGTACTACAAGCAGGAGCACGCATAGGCAGATTACATTAAGTCCATCAACTATACACAATTAGTAAATACAAAACAGCAATGTACAAGTCACGCGTGACATTACTGAAAGACAAAGGGCCTGATTCACACCTGCTCGCTGGGCTGTGAGTGTTTAGAGCCCAACGAGCAGGTAACTGCTGCCCCCTGCCCTGCAGGGGTTTGCAGGACTGCGAATGGATGTAAACATCATTCGATTTTTACTTTCCATCGAATGATTTCTCCTCTTCTCCCTGGTGATTGCAGCAGCCGCCGCCGCATGCGCAGTGCAAAAACTATTTGAGTAATTTTAGTGCTATACATGCTTGATCACAGGTGACTTACTTAGTACCGGGGATATTTTGATTTAACCATCGGTGCTGAAGCCTGGATATCACTAAAACCTGCCCTGTTGGTGTGCCTTGAGGACCGTGGTTGGGAAAGCCTGCTCTAAAGAGTGGAGTTGTTGTCCATACTAACCAGCATCTACCTATCATTTTCTACAATTTCCGTGATAAATGCTAGTTAGGAGGTTACTGTGGGCAATTTGTCTAATCTTTACCAGGTGTAATACATCTACCCATTGATGCGCCAATCACCTGCATTCACAAATATTGGCACAGCCCATGTGGGTCCACCTCCGCTGCATGCTCTTTACCAGGTGTAATACATCTACCCATTGATACGCCAATCACCTGCATTCACATAAATTTTGGCACAGCCCACGTGGATGCGTCTCCTCTGCATGCTCTTTACCAGGTGTAATACATCTACCCATCAATGCGCCAATCGCCTGCAATTACATAAATATTGGCACAGCCCACGTGGATGCTCTGCATGCTCTTTACCAGGTGTAATACATCTACCCATTGATGCGCCAATCACCTGCATTCACATAAATATTGGCACAGCCCACATGGATCCGCCTCCTCTGCATGCTCTTTTAGAATGAATAACATTACCAAGCTCAGAGACTTGGGCACTGACTGATATACTGCAATGTATGAAGGTTCCTATAGTAGAAGGAACTGTCCGCACTCACCGGCTGGGGTTCGAGCCCCATCCTGGACACCTCCAACATAACCAGGCAGAAATTTATGGCAAATATCTGGGACGAACATGTAGAGGAAGATCTGCAATATAAGCAAATGATTATGAGCATGGCACAATCCTAGTGGGATCTCTGCATGGGAAATATCTGTAAATGGAATGGGCAGTCTCATCCCTGTGTGACCACACTCAGTGGCAGAATAAATACAGCCGCTATGGGGCCCATGAGAGAGGTGGCGCAGCAGTGACAGGTCACCCTAGCAAGGTGCAGTGCTGCTCTCGGATACGGCTTCTCTTCCCATGACCCCTATATGCTCAGCAGTATACAGGATAGGTATCACTGGACTGCCACTGAATTGTGCCCTGGTGCCTGACAATGCATTGATCCCCCCCGGATCGCACTGTTAGTAACTGTTTGGAATTAATATATATTTAAAGACTGTACAATTACTGAGCTGAACGGTATGGATGGAATAACTGGTTGCTTTTACTGAATCCTTTATCATCTATATATAGGTCTAGTGTTCGTGTTGCTCTGAAACACTGCCATCTGTTGGCAGCAAGTGAAACTGCATCTACTAGCTTTCAAAGTACTAGCTTACAGCGGGCTTACTAGTAGGGGTATATTTACTAAGGTGTGAGTTTTTAGAAGTTGCCCATAGCAACCAATCCAATTGTAGCAATTCTATCTTCTAGAAGGTGCTAGATAAATAAGTAGAATCTGATTGTCACTACGGGCAACATCTCCATGGCTAAAAACCTGTGCTTTATTAAATAGTTTTCATTCTAGCACCCTGCTCCTTGAAAAATCCTTGCAGTTCCCCCTTCCTGCCTGGGGTGTCACTGTCTGCTGTGGTGTTTCTACAACAGACTGGTTTGTATTTCAACATTGAGATACAAACCAGACTTTTCTTGAAGCACCACAGCAGACAGCGACACCCCAGGCATGAAGGAGGAACTGCAAGGATTTTACAAGCAGGGTGCTAGAATGAACACTAATTAAATATAACCCAAAGGGGCAGGGCAATGACATCCCAGCAAAGGTCCCCCCCCCCCCATATATCTCTATGATGTATTTGGTGTATCACAGATGTTAAAGGTCCCGATTCTCTGATCTGTCTATAATGGAGGGGGGTGTAATTATTTATAATAGTGCTACCGTGCAAAGATAAAACTCACACCACTGTTATATTATAATATTTGTAAAAAATAATCAGTGCATTAAGTTAGTACACAAGAGCAATAAAAGGCACAATTCTGGGACACAAGTGGTTTGGCATTACGAGTATAAGCATAGCAGCAGATATGTCATTACCTGGAAGGAGACCCAGACCAGGTAGATGTTTGCGGCGCGCCAGGTCAGCAGCGGAGTCTTGCTCCATATATCTGATAACTGAGCTCTTCCGGAATAGATGTCTAGGATGGGACCAGTGAGCGCGCACTGGTATTGGTCACATGACATCACAAAGTAATACACAATGAGTGGCGCAAACAGAAGCAGGAAGACGACACCGCCTAGCGAGAACCAGTCCACTTCCCTGCGGACACAGACAGATGCGTTATGGGCCCCATACATCAGCAATCACAATTTATGGATTTCCAGATACAGGGATTTTTTGGCCAGATAAATGGATTCTACAATCTATCTGACTTTGCCCACACATTACAGATTTATTTCAGAGATCGACAGATTTTTCCATCTAAAGATTGCATCTTCATATCTGGAAATTGCCCAATCGATTGTCATTTCAGCTGTTCATAATGTAAATAGATGAAGAAGACGAATTGGGAATGCCCACACATATAAAAAAGATCTGCAGATAATACCAGATTATTAAGCATGTTTAAAAACCTGATTAAGCAATCGATTGGCGATTTTGATTGGGATTGCCAAAAGGGAGAGCCCACACATCTAAAATTAATTGTGGCAATCATCTCCATATCTGAAAATTGTCACAATTAATTGCTGATGTATGGGGCCCTTAAGTATAGCATAATGTTCTTCTGTATCGTGTCCGTTTAACGGATCCGTTCTGTGCTGAAACAGCACACATCGTATCGGATTGCATCCCTTGTGCATGCACTGCGATCCGATCCGATGTTTACCTAGTACAAAAAGTATGTGCAGCACATACTTTTTGTACCGTACTATGTGATGCGCGGGAGCGCGCATCGCATAGTACAGAACGGAGCCGTACAAAACGGAGCGTGTATGGACTCCTTGATGCTTAGGTTATGGTGTTACGTTATGGCTGTATTTCCTCATACACGGTCCGTTTAACGGATCCGTTCTGTGCTGAAACAGCACACATCGTATCGGATCGCATCCCTTGTGCATGCAGTGTGCATGCACTGCGATCCGATCCGATGTTTACCTAGTACAAAAAGTATGTGCAGCACATACTTTTTGTACCGTACTATGTGATGCGCGGGAGCGCGCATCGCATAGTACAAAACGGAGCCAGCGAAAACGGAGCGTGTATGGGCTCCTTTATTACTGTACAGAGACAGAATTATCCTCTGGGTTAAAGACTAAAGCTGCCCATACACGGTCCGTTTAACGGATCCGTTTGAGACTTAAACAGCACACATCGGATCGCATCCCTAGTGCATGCAGTGTGCATGCACTGCGATCCGATACGATGTGTACTTAGTACAAAAAGTATGTGCAGCACATACTTTTTGTACCTTACTATGTGATGCGCGGGAGCGCGCATCGCATAGTACAGAACGGATGCCGGCGAACGGCTCCGTGTATGGGCAGCTTAAGGGGCTCATTCGGAGTCGGATGCATCCGTTAACGCCCATCACATTTCTTCTTATTTGCATCAAATTCTTTGCAGCGACTTTGTACATACAAAACCGGGTAGCATGCGTGGTGCAGCTCCAGCGCATGTGCAGACAAAGAGCATCACTCTGCTGCACCCGATATCGCAACTGCATCCAACTCGGAAACAGCGCCAAAGTCTTGTACAGTGGGTTCTGTTCTCGCACTGTATGTATGACCTATAACATCAGGATAACTGTGCTTTCCTCACCAGGCACGACCCCATTGGCCATCTTCCTCTTTTGTCCCATTCACAAGTTTCTTGCTCTCTCCTTTGGTTGAGTTCTGTTTCCTGCGCTCACCCATCCTATATATGGGAAAAATAAATTTTTCAATACAGTGTTATGACATCTTTCTACACACAGGTGGCGCTGTTGGATTTCAGAATAACAGTAAACCTCATACAGGCTCTCCATATCTGTGCTGGTGTGCACTCATCCATAGCGTGCTGCTTCTTCTGCTGCTAGGGAGTGACTTAGCGTAAGAATTTTGTTTGTAATCTTTCTGTAGTTAAACACATTTGTTTAATTAGACGATCTGGTGTCCATGCTGATTTGGCTAATGCTATAATGGCATGGAAAACAGCACATCCAATAAATAAATAAGTAGCGTCTATGAGATGCAGATAGTCCAGTGTTCACAATACAATAATATTTAATTCACTGAAAACATACTTATATGCTTAGGGATGAATTCACACAAGGTGAAATTGCATTTGGAATTTATTGCATAGGCCTCACGTGACATGTATACTGTGCTGTGTGAGAAGAAAACAAATATCACAATGAATATATAGTTGCAAACAATAAACCCCGTATTGCAGGCCACAATGTTAGTAATAATGCTTGCAAAACTTCCCAAAATATATTGTTAATAATGTTTTAGGTACTTGTGAGTTATCTGGGTGCCCGATTTTTTGATTGTATGCCTTAAGTTAAGGCATACAATCAGATGCGATGCGATGCGATATCGCATCGCATCGCATCGCATGCGACCATCGGATGCGATGACCCGATTTTTCCATAGGAATCAATGTTAAAATGATTCCTATGGAAAAAGGGGTCCTTTTCATACCCCTACTATCCAAGTGGGCATGGAGTTGGATATAAACCTGTGGCGAGCGTAGCGAGCCACCGAGCCCGAAGCGTGGCGAGCGTAGCGAGCCCCGCGAGGGGACGGTATTCTGTGTCACCTCGCGGGGCTCGCTACGCTCGCCACGCTTCGGGCTCGGTGGCTCGCTACGCTCGCCACAGGTTTATATCCAACTCCATGCCCACTTGGATAGTAGGGGTATGAAAAGAACCCCTTTTTCCCATTGAATTCTATGTTAAAATGGACTCAGTCCATTTTAACATTGATTCCTATGGAAAAATCGGGTCATCGCATCGCATCGCATCGCATCGCATCCGATGGTCGCATGCGATGCGATGCGATGTGCCCGATCCGACCCGATTTAAAAATCGGGCGCCCAGATAACTCACAAGTACCATGTTTTATATAGAAATATCTCGCAACAACAAGCATGTAAACATAAACACGCCTATATGTGGAGCTAGATACGCCCATATGTGGAGCTAGACACGCCCATATGTGGAGCTAGACACGCCCATATGTGGAGCTAGACACGCTTGTTAAGCAGAGTGACACGCCCCCTCAACCACTCTCCATGTTTTCGTCGGCACATCCTACTGTAATCTCCCTGATTCTAGTTTTCAAAAGTAGGCACATATGGTGAGTGTCAGGATCACACATTACGGGATTGTATCCACACATGGTCGCTGGGACTATAGCATACTTGCTGACTTTTCAAATAGCCTCTCCGGGAGAAGCCCGGAGAGGACAGCCGGATCTCCAGGTCGGGGGGGCGGGGACGGGGCTGATGATTGAAAGCCCCGCCCCCAATCCTGGCAAACGCCACAATTCGCGGGGCGGGGCTAAAATGACGCGATTTGCGTAATTTTAGTCCCGCCCCTTGCCACGGACCCGCGAAAACCCGGTAATTAGTGCGGCACGGAAGGGGGGTGCGGGAGCTGCCTGGCAATTGTGGGAGGATTGCCGACCCTTTTGGGGAGGCGGGAGGGGGACCCGATTTTCGGGAGCCTCCCGGCAATTCCGGGAGGGTAGGCAAGCCTGGACTATAGTGAAGAACAGGGAGCGTAGATTGTGTCACTGAAGGAATAGAGTGTTTCATAACACAGTGATGAAGTTGATGTCATGAGACATATAGGTCACCAGAGAGCATATGATTCCTCCGAGCTACACGCTATGGTTTCCTGTGTGGCACAGACGAGGCAGAGAAAGCAAGTCTGAAAGAACCACAAAACTGCAAAACCCTGCACATAAACTACATTGCTCAGTACTATGCTGACTCCCCGTGGCAGCTCTGTAACACCACAAAGCAGAAGTCCTTCATGTGTCCTAGCGGGCTGCACAGTCTGCAGTACAGAACAGTACAGTGCAAGGCAGAACCTCCTGTACAGGGGTGTGGATCAGTTGGTCACCAGCAAGTTGTTAGACAGCCATTAGGTCTACACCATTAGGTCAACATGCATTTAGGTCGACATGTGTCTAGGTAGACATGCAGGAAGGTCAACATGAGTCTAGGTCGACTTGGGTTAGGCCAACAGGGTCATTAGGTCGACATGGGTTAGGTAGACAGTCAAAAGGGCCACATGGTTTTTTTTCACTGTTTTTTTAGATGAATGTCAATACAGTCGACATAAACACAGGTTAAAGTGCACCGCGTCCACAAGCGGGATCGGTGGCTCGCTGCGCCTTAGTGGATGGTAGGGTATGAAATACCGCCTGTCGGCACATGTCGGCTCAAAAAAAACAGTGAAAAACCCCATGTTGACCTTTTGACTGTCTACCTAACCCATGTCGACCTACACCATACACCTAGTATGGTATTCCTAATAAAGAGGGTTTTCCAGGTGCAATATAAGCTACACAAATTGTGTGATACCACCAGTGACGACAGCTTCATGTCGGCAGAGGAAAGTCTCTGGCCTTGTATCTTCAGCCTTTGCACTAGATTATGTGTTATCTCTGAGGCCATGAGAGTTCTTATCTGCCTCTGGAGTAGCCTTGTACATGGGACTGCAGCAAACATCCACAGCTTTACACACTGGCTTCAACCATCCAGGCCCAGTTTGCCGCTGAAAGTCTAAAGGCCCTTACACAGGACGACTGGCTCCATGAGCAATTATCGTCAAGTGTTTTGCTTAACAATATCATTCAGTGACGTCACCGGGTCCTCACCTCTGTACATGCAGGCATTGATGCTATAGTCAAAACTGACCAGACGACAGGGGTGTGTGGGTTTTGGGGGGCGGCATTAGCGACCCGCGGAAGCACGCATCGTTCATCATTTGTTGCATACGCACTGGACCATATTATGAACAATATTGTTCAGAACGGCCAAAAAGAGCGATATCGTTTAATATATATCTTTCAGTTTGGGACCTTAGGGCATAGTGGGGCAGATGTATTAAAAATGGAGATAAAGTGAAAGGATATAAAGCACCAGCCAATCAACTCCCAACTGTCACTTTCAAACACAGCTGATTGGCTGGTACTCCTTCCACTTTATCTCCAGATTATCTCTTCTCCAGGCTTAATACATTTGTCCCACTGTTAGCAATCGTAAGACACTAGTTTGTTGTTACATTACATAGGTGCCGATTCTGTTGGTGCTCAAGGGCCCGAGCACCCATGGAAATTGATGAGCACCCACGGGCCCGAGTCCCGCTGCTGAGCCGCCATATTAACTTGCTAATTTGCGGCTGCAGCACCTACATCGCCGGACCCGCCACCTGGGAAACAGTATGCCGGGAAGAGTGTATTCTGTCCGCGGAGTACCTGCACCGTGGGGGCATTTATGTACCTGCACTGTGGGGGCATTTATGTACCTGCACTGTGGGGGCATTTATGTACCTGCACTGTGGGGGAATTTATGTACCTGCACTGTGGGGGCATTTATGTACCTGCACTGTGGGGGCATTTATGTACCTGCACTGTGGGGGCATTTATGTACCTGCACTGTGGGGGCATTTATGTAGCTGCACTGTGGGGGCATTTATGTACCTGCACTGTGGGGGCATTTATGTACCTGCACTGTGGGGGCATTTATGTAGCTGCACCGTGGGGGCATTTATGTACCTGCACTGTGGGGCATTTATGTACCTGCACTGTGGGGGCATTTATGTATGTGGAACTCTGTTGCCGTCATTTGAATATTGGAGACAACTGTGCTCCATAATATAAATTGGTATTATTTTGTGGCCACACCCCTTCCCCATGAAGCCACTCCCCTATAGTTTTGGTTTGAGCACCCAGCAGCAAAAACATAAATCGGCACCTATAGTTACATTATTTCACCTACATATGGTTGGGTTGCTTATTTACAGTCTCGTATCTAGTAAGATTATTATCATTATTACATTTTATTTGTGAGGCACCGCAAGTGGTTGGCAGCGCCGTACAAGGACACACATTAGAACAATACAGGGGACACAGAAGTTGAACTAAACCGAACAGTAACTGAAAAACTACAAAAGACCACATGTAACAATAAGCAGCACAGTTCTCGGGTATGGGTCAGTGAGGCCTCCATGCATTGGGTCCATCACTGAAGGTCGACGTGGCTACGCTCGGCGCGCTATTCTATTCTCCCTCCACGCCTATTGGATGGTAGGGCATAAAAATACCGCCTGTCGGTTTAAAAAAAAAGAGGTTGAAAAATGTGTCGAATGTGACTGTATTCCCAATTCTCAACACAACACCAGCTGGGATGTAGGGAAGCAGAGGAGGTGTCCACATACTACCAGGGGGCACAGACTGGTGACACGAGGTGCAGGCCAGAAGGCAGGAAGTGAGCTTGGCATGGATGGCCAGGAGATGAGGCGACAGGTAGAGAGTGTGCTGCAGTAATCGTACCGTGAGATGACCAGTGAGTGGATGGTTTTGCCTCGTAAGTTAATTTCCCTTTACAAAAAGTCTGAGTTGGGCGGACATCTCGCACGGCCGCTGAACTCGGGCGGCATAAATCTCGCCCTAAGTGTAGTCACGAGAGGAGTGGCCTGCTGCAAGTGTTACTGCATACCTGGAACCTAAGGGATTGAGCCAGAGATTGGAAATGGGGGGGGGCAAAGGGAAGGAGAGTCAAGAGCGATGCCCAAGATCAAAATTAGGATACCGGGCAAATATCCTGTGTAACATACACCTTTATCCATATTTATCAATGTCAACATTTCACCTATCGACATTCTGAGAATGCCGATAAGCTGCCTAAATGTCGATATTGTGGTGTCTGCATTATTACGACATTGTAATTATTGTCCTTTGGCTATATACCATCCTCTTGACCGTCTCTAGCATTAGACAGCTGCATAGGGGTTCCACAATCGGAATGTCACAAAATGAAGGATGACTCAGAGAGGCGCCCTTGGTGAAATGAATGTTAATGGCAGGTATGTCTAAGACGCCTCCGCCACACATTCTCCTGAGGTTCTGGTCGTTAATGGTGTGTGGGCGGTGGGAGCAGAAGCTGACATTCTGCCTAAGGTTCTGCCTAAGGTGTCAGAAACCCTTCCACCAGCCCTACCCATGCTAAATATGTTCAGATTACGTATAAGCAGTCAGACTAAAGCTGGCCGTACACTTGTGTGACGTCTACCCTCGAGGTCCCCTAGAGCCGCCTGTGACCTTCCCGGGGCGGCAGGATTACATACGATATATATCCTATGCGTTCCTATTGCATACAGTCCTAGCCAAGCATTCCTGGCCTGGCTGCAGTCTCTCCTGCAGCCGATACGACTCGCCGGCTCCGATGCGATGCACGGTCCCATCGATTTATCGCAACAATCGCATGAAAGGTGACCACACCGCACGTGAATCGCCCTAGTGTTTGGGCACCTTAAGAGAGGAGACCCCATACAGGTAGCTGGGCCAGGACTGATGTAGCAGATAATATATATGTAAATCTGTTTTCATACCCACATCAAATATGTGTCTATAAATACGGGTGTAGTACAGGGGTCCGACAGTCTGGATCCCGACAGTCATTAGCCCGATGTTGGGATCCCGACTTAGCCGGAACCCAGACAGCATGGTGAGCGCAACTAAGCCCGAGCCACCTATTCTATTCTCACCTATTCTATTCTCCCATGAGGGAAAATAGCAGGTGGCCGTCGGGAACCCGGCTGTCGGTGTTTTGACAGTCGGAATCCCGACGTCGTGTAAATGCCTGTAGGGACCCCGTCCGGCACCCTATAAATACAGAACGCCGATTCCGATTTACTCCATTTTGTTCATCCTCAAGTTATCTGTATTGTCTGTGTACCAAACCATGAGTCCAAAATCTGACCAAACACTCGGCCTTTTCATCGGCTAACATGGCTGACTTGATAAGGGTGATATTATAATAATAATAATATTCAGAAATGAGCATTGTAGGGTCTGCACCAGTACATAGGTGGGTAACATTATGGATTCCAGTGGTTCCAAAAATACCATTGGACTAATGGCCACGCGATCCAGCCAGCCTTATGGATTCCGTGGCTAAATGGATAGCTATAATCTGATTACTCATGTGAGTATCCACAGAACCCAGAACCCACAGCCGGGGAGATTTACATAAACACGACGTAGCATTGCTGCAAGGGGTCCCCTTCCCAATAGCACCACTGGTAAGGTCACAGGGACACACTGAGCCTACTGAAGCTAAGCCTTGTGCCAGGAGAAACCAGCACTCTGTGTATGAGAACCACTACATACAGTATGTGATCCTCATCCTTCAAATATAGACACCCCCTTAAAGTGACAGGCACGGCATATCTGTGCTGAGCACCCAGCTCACAGTTCAGTGGTGTATCATCCCAGTTGCCCGGAGGCAAGATAAATATTGGTGCCCCCCAACACACACATACACACCACCTTATATAAATAAATGTATGCATGTATGTATGTTATGGATATTATGTTTAGAATAAAGTGAGCGTGGCATCTGTGGACCTGCTAGGAGGAGGAGACAGCCACAGAAGTGATCTAAATGGCTTTCAATTAACTGATTCAAACTCACAGTGGAGGAGAGGTGCCCCCTTGGGGAGCAGGAGCCCGGCAGGAGCCCGGCGGCCTCCCAGAGTTCTGCCTCTGTCACAGTTGGTTACCAGCACCATATAGTAATTGTACAGTAAATCTAAAACACTTTTTAGGAAGGGCTTTTGTTGGAAAATAATGCAGATACAGTATATACAGTATATATTCTGATGTGTGTAACTGTTTGTCCTCTGCACAGCCCCTACTTAAATATCTGCCCACCCCCATTCCTTTACACCAAAGTGTGAGCAGCTGATTCCCCCCCTGCGATCACCAAACAGGGGACTGATCCTGTGTTTTGGGTACTTCGGGTGATTGGTAGAATTGGTCAATGTGTGACCAGCTTGGGAAAGGTAAATCCTGATTCAGCTGTTGGGTGCCAGGCTAGAGCCTCTAGTATCTGGTGATTTTAACCTTATTATAAGACAGGCTAACATGCTGTGTAACTAAGGACAGGAGCCGCAGGCATATAGAGTCACAGCTATTTCACTTTTTATTTATCACCAGCATTCTTGTTTGAGTCTCGTAGCCCCTGGCAGTCAGTAAGTGGGGAAGGACACCCACTGAGGGGCTATTCCTACAAGACAGAACTACAGTATTATCAGCAGTAGCGGACAAGCTGTAAGCTGTGGCTGGCACAGGTCCCTTCTGACTATTACAGATGATGACTCTCTACTATACTATACTATGACTCCCTGTAGCAAAGTTCTGGAATTGTTCTAGCAGAAGCTCCGCGCCTGCTGGGACATCACAGAACAATCCGTTCGCCAGGCGACTAGGGGACGCATATGGACAGAGAAATTGCTTGATCTGGGGGTTTTGGCGATTAACAGACAAATTACAATGCGTAACATGCCACCTACTGTATGTCCCCATGACAAGGCCCAGCTGTAATTCCAAACATCCTCAGTCACAGCTGATTCAAATCTTATGGAATCAAATCTAAGTTTTCAATTAACTGATTATTCTGAAAGCAAGATAAAAAAATAACCCTCTCCCTTCCCATCCTACCCCGCCTACACTTATGTGTGACGTGTCAATTTATGGGGTATAGTGTGCATTACTAGCACTACACATGCTCTGGAACAATGCTTATACAAATATGGGAGATCCTTGGTCATACACAGTTTAGGTACCTCTCTCGGGGGGGGGGGGGGGGGGGGGGTACTTCGTCTGTAGTGGGACATAACTGATGGAGAGTCACAAGATGTTGTTACAAATGTAATGCTGTCAAAAGTGCAGGCTGTGCAGAAGTGAAAACACATCTTTCTTAAATGTATTTATTGCACCAATGATGGGGATGGGCTAGGGTGCAATAATAATGATAATGGCTATTGGGGAGCATCAGGGCCATCCTAACACCATGATGGGCCCCTAGCAAAGCACAACCTCACCCCTCTCGGCACTCCTTACTGATAACGTTGGGCGTGATGACATTCAGTGCAACCACTGGTGGAGGAGGACAGGGGGAGGAGAGATGCGGCCAACGGTGGCCAGTTGCTAATGGAATTTCTGTAAGCAACATTTTATTTTTGATTTGCCCACCCAGCCCAGTGGATACAATGGCCCTGGGGAGCGTGGTGCATGCAAGTGTTAAGAACCGGAACAAGTGCAAATTAACGGCTGCTAGAGACTGCATTGGCTGCAGCCCATATAAGCCAGGTAGGGCTGACGATAAGATAGGGAATGGCTTCCCACAGGATACATGCTCTCTGCTCCAAGGGGGGAAAAGACTTCACAG
Source organism: Crinia signifera (assembly GCF_055691185.1). NCBI lineage: Eukaryota > Metazoa > Chordata > Amphibia > Anura > Myobatrachidae > Crinia > Crinia signifera. Next base: position 103,671,657 of record NC_139227.1, read on the forward strand.
TGGGACTACTTTTCCGGAGAGTGGCTGACAAGGGTCACTGCCACTCGCAGTGCAGTCTGGTGGTGGCAGCGGCTGCAGTCCATAGTTACAATCCGTTCTGATGCAGAGGTGGGCACAAGTCTGGTTGATGTTGTGTCGCAGCGGATCTGAGAAGTTATACTACTGCTACACATAGTAGCAGTTGCTTAAATCAATTTATTGGTCACGGGCGCTTGTATAGGTGCGTACACACTAGACTATATCGGTAACAATGTGCACGATAATGACCATTCGTGCATATTGTCTAGTGTGTATGCACTATACATAACAATGCATGCTCCTGAGGGTCGTTAGCCCTTGCTATCCCCCCCACCCCTTGCTATCCCCCCCCCCTCCCCCCACCCACGCGGTCATAGTTCTTCATTTTTTAATGCAAGGTAAATATTGTCTGCTTCTGCATGTAGCCCACAGTTGCTGGGCAGCATTATTATTACATTGCTATGTAGATATAAGCTAGGATACTCGCCATCCAAATCTAATCTCCCTCCACTTCTTACATCTGCCCATCTTCTTACATTATTTATGGGCTACACATAAACAGCAGTGACTGTAAAGTAGGAGACAAACGTTGTATATTGTTCTAGTTTTGTCCAGAACTGCAACATCTGTACCCAGCCGAACCTATGACAAATATGTAAGAACAAAAGGTTTCTTGCTACAGTTTATGTTGTGTCAATAGTTTTCTGCACTTCCCCCTTACAGTAGGAATTACTGTAACCAGATAACGTAGACAGGTTGTCCTTGGGGTGTTTGTCCTTATGGTATGTGTGCCTCACCCGGGGTTTATTTTTGAATGTATTAGCAGACAGTCGTGTAGTCAAAATTGGGTGTATAGGGTGCAGATAACTCGTGTGTCCTATATTGTTGTTGGTATTATTATGCTATATTTTTGGGTGTAGGTTGTTAGGTATACAACTAGGTCGACACAAGTAGGCCGACATGGATCTAGGTCGACACAAGTATTCGGTCGACATGGGTAAGGTCAACAGTCAAAAGATCGACATGGGATTTTCACAGTTTTTTTTAATCCAAATGTCAACACAGTCGACATGGACATGGGTCAAGGTCTACATGGGTCTAGGTCGTCAGGACATTAGGTTGACACAATCATTAGGTCAATATGGGCAAGGTCAACAGTCAAAAGGTCGACATGGGTTTTTCACTGTGTTTTGACCCGAATGTCAACACAGTCGACATGGACACAGTTTCAAGTGCACCGCATCCCCTCGCATTGCTCGATTCGCGGGCAATGCTTCGGCACGGTGCCTTGCTACGCTCGGTACACTATTTTATTCTCCCACCACGCCCTAGTGGATGGTAGGGCATAAAATACGGCCTGTCGGCACTTGTCGGCTCAAAAAACAGTGAAAAACCTCATGTCGACCTTGCCCATGTCGACCTAATGCTTCTGTCAACCTATTGACTTGTCGACCTTGACCCATGTCCACCTTGACCCATGTCGACCTAGTGGTGTCGACCCAATGCTTGTTGACCTAGTTGCTGTAGACCTAATGACCATATCCCATATTTTTATGGTGTCACAAAGTGTCGGAATATAGTTTACATAGTACCAGTCATAGTCATAGAGTATAAATTGTCATGCGGAACCTTTGTAGCGCCAGAAGGCAAGGGTTGGGCAACTAACCATCTTCATGGGCAAGTGGTGGCAAACATTAATCATGTGGACACTGCGGAAATTATGACAAACCTGGTGGGCCAGCAGTCGCCTGGTCCCAGTGGGCATTTATGGGTCCCAGGGATCACATGAGAAGCAGTCCCAGGAGACATTTGACAAGCAACATTTCAGTGAGTATCCCCCCCCCCCCCCCCATCAGTAACCCGAATCCCTTACTCTTATCTCCACCTCCCATGTAGCCTAACCCCCCCCCCCAGTATCCACCTCTATTCTCCCTCCTGCAGCACTCCAACCTCCCCTCCCATAGCCTAAAGGTATATACACACGGAAAGATTTAGCAAACGATCCAATCTCCAAAATTATTTCCTCAGAACTCCTGGACAAACGATTTGGTATAAAATAGTCAACGCTTGTTGTACAAACAATTACACATGAACGATTGATCTTTAACGATGGTGGAGGGGAGTGGGAGCCAGTCATTTAGCTTTACCAAATCGTTCATTGTGCATACACATGAAACGGTACTTGTTTCCTATCTGGGCGCCCACGATCAAAATCGCGGTCATCGGGGGTAAAAATCGCAGTCATCGCGGGCATCGCGGGTAAATTGGGATGGCCGCGATGCCCGCGATGACCGCGATTTTCCCATAGGGAACAATGTTAAAAATCCTGATTGACCACGATTTTACTGTTAAATGCCTCAATGGACCCGATTTGGGGCCAAATAGGGCAAATTAACCCTTAAATGTCCCCCCCCAATTATTGACGCCACCCCACGATCGACGCCAACCCGAAGCGTGGCGAGCGCAGCGAGCCCGCGAGGGGCGGCGGTACGCGTCCTCCGACCTTTTCATGCCCTACTATCCACTAGGGCGTGGTGTGAGAATATAATAGTGTGGCGAGCGCAGCGAGCCACCGAGCCCGAAGCGTGGCGAGCGCAGCGAGCCCCGCGCGGGGACGCGGATACCTTCACTGTGAAGCCCGCGAGGGGACGCGCATAACTGTGAAGGTATCCGCGTCCCCTCGCGGGGCTCGCTGCGCTCGCCACGCTTCGGGCTCGGTGGCTCGCTGCGCTCGCCACACTATGATATTCTCACACCACGCCCTAGTGGATAGTAGGGCATGAAAAGGTCGGAGGACGCGTACCGCCGCCCCTCGCGGGCTCGCTGCGCTCGCCACGCTTCGGGTTGGCGTCGATCGTGGGGTGGCGTCAAAAATTGGGGGGGACATTTAAGGGTTAATGGGCTCTGTGGCCCATTTAACATTGATTCCTATGGCCAAATCGGGTGGGTTGAGGCATTTAACAGTAAAATCGGGTCCATCGCGGCTTTTAACATTGATTCCTATGGGAAATCGGGAGCATCGCGTCGCGGGCATCGCGGGTACATTTATGGCCGGCCGCGACCGACACGATTTCCAAGTTTAACATTGGTTTCAATGGGAAATCGCGGGCATCGCGTCGGTCGCGTCGCGGCCATACATAAATGTACCCGCGATGCCCGCGACGGGCGCCCAGATAGGAAACAAGTACCCATGAAACAATTGGTACACATCACTGAAGATTGGTCTATGATCTATCTGCATGCAGGAAAGACCATAGACCTCTACCAACAACCGGCGGATACGCGCATCATCATCTACATGTACGAAACACACAGAACGATTTGAGCGATTGGACGTTTCAATGGGTCAGGAATGCCCAGATCTGATCCAATAATCTATCCCTAACCTTCCCCCAGTACCTAACTCTAACCTCCCCTCCAATAATGTATCCCAAACCTTCCCCCCAGTGCCTAACTCTAACCTCGCCTCCAATAATCTTTCCGTAACCTTCCCCCCTAAAGGCCTTTATTCAGATCAGTACAAATTTGTTTGGAAAATGGGCAAAACCATGTGCACTGCAGGTGGGGCAGATGTAACATGTGCAGAGAGAGTTATGCAAGTGAGATTTGACATTCAATTTTGACTATATAGTCAAAATCGCATGCAGATCGTATGCTGATCGTAAGCAGATCGCACAGGTTTTTTACCTTGCGATCCCGATGCGCGTTCCTGTGACAGCACAAATCGAAACCCAGATAGACAGGGCAGCATTGACTGTATAGTGCAAATCTAATGCAGATTGTATGAATTGTGTGTAAAGAGTACAAAGATAGAAAAGATTGCATAGCATTCAAATCTTAAGTCGAATAGCAAGGGAATCTCACCGTGTGTACACACCATAAGATTTGTGTGAGCTACTTTGTTTCTGTGCAGGGTAAATACTGGCTGCATTATTTTTACACTGCAATTTAGATTTCAGTTTGAACACACCCCACGCAAATTTAACTCTCTCTGCACATGTTAAATCTGCCCCACCTGCAGTGCACATGGTCTTTCCCATTTTCCAAACAAATTTGTACTGTGATCAGATCTGAATAAGGGCCAATGTCTTCATGCTCAGAGTGTTGGTAATTTGCATGTCGATATTTAAGATGTCGGCACTGTAAACATATTGTCATTCTGTGGCCTTTTGACATTTCAACATAACTGCCGACATTGACGTGTTGACATTATGATTGGCGAGATTGCAAATGTTGTCCATATAACTGCATCCCAATATGGGCACGTGTTCCTGTGCTGCACCCCCCCCCCCCCCCCCCGGAATCCACCTCTGCCTGGGAGAGGGAGGGTGAGAAGAAGGTAGGGGAAAGCTAAAGGTGAGAGGATGATGGCTGAAGAGAGGGAAGGGGGAGTTAGCAAAGTCAGACATTACACCATGGGGTGGTTTTCCAAAACAGAGCCCCCACACACACACACATGTTCATTGAATTATATCAATGATGCCGTACAGTGTGTATACACTATGTCATTAGTCCGGGAGCTGTCGTCGGCGGTGCAGTGTATCGTTTAGTGTGTATCCGGCTATACCGAGAGAGGTCTAAGGCTGGTTTCACACACTCCGGCTCCTGCCGGACGGTGAAATCCCGCACGGCCAGGGAGCCGTGCCGCACACACTAGTTTATCATGGAGGGGATGGCCACAGCCCGGCAGCTGTCCCTTCCAGTGGCGGGATCCGGCTGCAGCCGTGCGGCCGGGCCGTGGCCGTCCCGTGTGAATGGACACAATAGTGTCTATTCACAACTAATGTGTGCGGCACGGCTCCCTGGCCGTGCGGGATATCACCGTCCGGCAGGAGCCGGAGTGTGTGAAACCGGCCTTAGGCTGGTTTCACACACTCCGGCTCCTGCCGGACGGTGAAATCCCGCACGGCCAGGGAGCCGTGCCGCACACACTAGTTTATCATGGAGGGGATGGCCACAGCATGGCAGCCGTCCCTTCCAGTGGCGGGATCTGGCTGCAACCGTGCGGCCGGGTCGTGGCCGTCCCGTGTGAATAGACACAATAGTGTCCATTCACAACTAATGTGTGCGGCACGGCTCCCTGGCCGTGCGGGATTTCACCGTCCGGCAGGAGCCGGAGTGTGTGAAACCAGCCTTACAGGTATATTTATTCAGCCGTGAAACCCTGACATCGATTACAATCAATTTTTATTGATCTGTTATCAACCAAAATTGACCATTTAATAAATATACCACCTGACGAGAGAAGTCCAGTCTAAATTTCAGAGATATATTGTGTGCTTTATAAAACATGCACTAATATACATAATTGATAGTGCTTGAATTGCTTAACTCACATTGCTGATGGGAGAGAAACAGGAGCTGGGGGTTGGGAACGAGGGGGGGGGGGGGGGTATAAGGGAAAATGAAAGAACACAAGAGACCGGAGGGAGAGGAGCAGGAGAAACACAGGTGAGAGATAATTAGACACAAGGCAATAACCTCATGTCACAGAATTTAACATACCAGTAAATCACCCAAAATGTTACTTTGAGAATCCCTGAAGCTTTGAAAGCATAAGCAGCCCTCTACCCAGGGCGTTCCATACCAGCACTGAGAACTCTGTGTATATAACTATTTCTAGCGTTACATGTAGTGATAGATTTTATAAAAATATATGCACGGCATGCATGTTTACAGCCTTTATATAAATATATCATAAGAAATAATACAGCTGGTATCCAAACTTACCCAGAATCCAGTGCGACTGAGTTAATGACCCCTTTGCTCTCTGCTAACTCAGTCTATACAAACTTTGTTTAATGCACACAATGATTACAAATATTGCATCAAATGACCTTCAGGGTATGTGTATAGTAGTGTGTATATGAAACATAAATGCATTCTGTGTGTAGATATCCCAGGGTTGCCGACCCTCCCGGAATTACCGGGAGTCTCCCGGTCCCCCTCCCGGCCACCCAGAAGGTTGGGCAACCCTCCCGGAATCAGGGGGGGGTTGCCAAACCTTGCCGCAATCCGCGGGTCTCAGAGGAGGGGGCGGAGCTAAAATGACACACTCGTATCATTTTAGCCCTGCCCCCTCCATGGAGATCAGTGATTTAGGCTGAATGACGTCACAGTCACACCCCGCCCCCCGAACGGGTAATGAAAGTCTCCTCTCTGGACTTCTCCCGGAGAGCAGAATTTGAAAGTCGGCAACCCTGAGATATCCTATTATGGGACGCAAATATTCCAAACTACGGAAACACATTTGACATCCAAAGTACTTCTGGTCCCTAGCATTTCAGATATGGGAGAGTTATTCTGTGTGTACAGTAATTTGCATTTACAAGTTGCCATATACGCAGGTCATACAGTAGGTTAGGTCAGTAGGCTGTGCCTGTAGTTGCCATTGCTATCTACAAACAATTACAGATCAGTAATATGACTAAAGGTTAGATAACTGCAGCTCAATAAACAACCCTACTTACTATAGGACAATGCACCTAATAAAGAGGTCACAATACTTGTGTTACGGTGACGCAACAATGCAGCATTTATGGAGGTGAAGCAACATTGCTAACCTGGTGCAACTGTGTCCCCATGTCTCTGCAAGGTCCCAAAAAGTGTCACGTGGCCATGAATATAGTCATTAATGTAACTATCAGCTGAGTGCACTTTGTAAATAACTGATACAATATAATATTATGTACACAGAGGTACCACTAGTCTCCATTTATGAGGATGCCACTAATGGAAGTTAGGTGGTAAATGGATGTGAAAAACCACAATTATCGTACCAAATGCGACTGTACGTATTAGGGGGAGGGGGGTGGGATTACATCTGTTTAATTTATGGTGCAGTTTTTGTTTCTTTTTTCATGTTGATCAACCTTTTTCCATTTCAATATTATAGTTAAAACCCTGTATTTATCTATATGTGTACAGAGTGTAAACGCAGTGAGCAGGGGTTGCAACACGTTTTTACATGCGTTCTGCTTTCTGTACGGGTGGGTAGAAATTAAACAACGGTACTCCTCCTTGCGGCCACCGCTACGCCAGTTACGTTAGGCTGCTATTCTGAAAGCAATTGCTCACCACCCTATGTCCCCACGACCATCTATTACCTTTAGTAAAGTTGCGGTGAGCGAAGTGGAGCGGAACGCACCACCGAGCTCACAAGTGAAGTGAGCCCGCGAGGGGACGATTACGCTACGTAAGTTCCGTAGCGTAAGTGGTGGCCACAAAGATGAGGAAGTACCTAAACTACAGTTTGTAGCAAAAAAGCCTATAAATAAAAATACAGTGAGAAATGCATTATAAATGCCGCCCCAGCAAAGTCCTGTAAAAGGTTTATCAGGCACGGTTCTGCTTTCCTGGGAGATTGCTAATCATTAAACCAACATGGAACAAATAAGGCCACAATTCTATCAGTGCTTATTCTCCAGCCCCTTTCTCTGCTTTGTTCTTGGTACATATCAGATGCTATCACATATATACAGCGTGGGAGCAGCAGGAGCCTAGACCTGTATAAAGTAGCGGAGGTTCCTTTACCTGTGTCTCTGGGCCTGTGTGTGGATCCTTTGTGCAGCAGCAGGATGGGATAGATCTGCAGCACCAGGCAGGTCCCTGCCTCCCCCTCTCCTATCTCCTCCCCTGGTGTGACACACACAGCCTGCTCACCAATGACACAGCTCAGGCATAACACATCATCTGCTCACACACAGCTGGATTGGTGCAGCTGCCTGAAGCCACCATCAGCCTGAGTGTGTTACCATAACAATCCCTCTACACTGACACAGTCACTGTGTGTATACCAGAGATGTGTGTCGCTGCATCCGAAACTGCAGCCACATGCAGTGCTGTCACTGACGGTAACGCCTCACAGAATACATTCTAGGATTTCATACCCCCTGCCCTATGTCTGAACGAAGGATAAAGCCGACATCACAGACGCTTGCAGTTGATGATTTAGACAGATTACAAATGACCAGGGCTATTTTTCAGCAGGCTCCAGCAGGAACTGAGGCCCTTATTCTAGTTCACTCTTTCTGACAAAATATTTCTTAGATGGACAAAACCATGTGCACTGCAGGTGAGGCAGGGTTAAACCCCACCCAAATCTAATTATCTCTGCACAAGTAACACCTGCCTCACCTGCAGTGCACATGGTTTTGTCCATCTAAGAAATATTTTGTCAGAAAGAGTGAACTAGAATAAGGGCCTCAGTTCCTGCTGGAGCCTGCTGATGAGCCTGCAAATGACTATGTTCTTGCAACTCCTCTGGACTTTTCTTGTGTCTTTCTTATGTCTGATTCCCCCGTTCCTGCAGGGTCATATGTTTACAAATCTGCAAATTCATTTGTGATCCACCCACAGATCCATGATTTTCCTAGTCTGTGCAAATGTGCGTAGGTCTGACCCTACCGGGCATCTGCGACAGATGCAGGCTGATCGGGGACAGCGCTGGCGTCACAGACCCTCCCGGAAAACACCTGGGTATGTAGGTGGGCAGCTGACATCCGCTGACGTCAGCCGCCGCCCCTCAGAACGTGCGTCACGGACGCAATAGCATGGGAACGCCCATGAAATCCCCCACCCACACTGCTGGGTGCGCACAGGACGCCGAACAAAGAGTTTGCAGCGCCCGCCCGCAGCAAGCACATGTGCAGTCGCAGGGGCAAACGCTGGATTTTCAGAAGGGGGTTTCCAGAGGGGCGGAGCAAAGCACAGAGATGGACACTTAGGTGACCCAGTTTAAGCCGGGTCAGGTAAAGTATTATAGATAGACCAAATAAAAAAAAATATATATATATATATATATATATATATATATATATACATATATGTGTATATACACACATATATATATAAATAAATACATACAGGGGTGTCAACAGCAGTGTAGACCACTGGGCATAGCAATGTAATGTGACCCCTACGGATTCTCCAGTGGTAGGAGGGGGAAGCTTTGATGTCCCGCGGGTGGTAGGGGGTATTATATCAACCGCTCAGCATGTAGGGCCTGGATCAGTAATTTCCACTAATTACCCCTTTACTGAACAGATGGTGGGAGAAGGGGGCATTGGGCTGAATGAAGGGGCCCTGATACATAATTTCCAGGGTGGTAGAGGATGTTTAATATGCAGAGGAGGGGTGTATAGTGGAGTGGGCTTATTATTCATAATTTTCTGGTGACAGGACAGCTTGCTTGACTGCAGATATCTCCAGTTCCCGGGACAAGGTTTCTTAGATTTTAATGGAATTAAAAACTAGAGAATCCCACCTACCAAATGGTATTGGGGACTAGGGGATCAGAGTTCAGGACGCAGAGCAATCTGCCAACGAGAATATAAAACTACATACCAGGTGTGTGGAACTGGAGCAGTAACCAGCTGCTGGAAGGCTGATATCTCTGGTTTTGGGAACAATAGAGACAAGCTACTAAAGTCCATCAAAGGGGGAGAGTCCCAGCTTTTGGAATATACCCTCAGAAAAACTCTCAATCAGAAAGAACCTAAAATATCAGACTGGGAAGAGCAATTAACAGGCTTGGATGGGGACCACTGCTTTGAAGTCAGATATGTCCGGCTCCCAAGGGACGATTTAAAAAATTCTTGCACCCAAGGAAAGAGGGGACCCTCAGCTTTCAGCCTAGGGCCCTTAGAATCACCATCTCTTAAAGACCTTGGGCCAGATTCTCTAAGATTCAAAAGTGATAAAATAGAGAGTGATAAACAGCCAGCCAATCAGCTCCTACCTGCCATGTCACAGACTGTGTTTGAAAAATGTCAGATAGGAGCTGATTGGCTGGCTGTTTATCACTCTCCATTGTAACACTTTTGAAGTTTAGAGAATCTGGCACTTTATTCTAATCTCCACGCTCCCCTACGTGTTCGTGCAGGGGAGCGTGGAGATTAGAATAAGGTCCTTAATTTCTAAGCGGTCTGGTCAGATCGCTTAGAAAATAGGCAAAAATCGCCCCGTGTGTAGGCCCCATTAGCCTGCTACAAGTGATTTATATTAAATACACATCAGATTTCTTTTTGTTTGTTTTTTATGTCTTTATTACATGATTGTTGTTTTAAAGTGTTGTGTAAACAGTGAACTGTACCGAATGTTACAGCAGCCACTTTTACACGTTTATGACTCACGTTATTAACTTGCAGCAGTGCTACAGCCACTCCGTCCTGCCCAGTAATTATGTGATAATCGCTCAGGGATCATAGTCTTCTGTTCAGAAATGTGACTTTTATGACCAGTTAGAACATAAAAGAAACATTGTACAAAATATGCAACTTTCACAGTGGTTTAAAAAAGCAGAAACTGACATAAAAGTTCTATGGTAAAATAACGCATGGCAAAATGCAGAGCCGCAGTCTGCCTCCTTAAAAAGTTACCCGTTTTAAAAAATATAATGTTTTTTTTTTTTTTGGGGGGGGGGGGGGGGGGAGGTTTCGGGGGGAGGGGGCAAGGGGCCATGCTGCTGGGATTTCTGTGACGTCCAGGTGCTGAGAGCAAGTCGGAGCCATTTCACTTAGTCTCAGCTCCTTCCTCAGCGGCGCCGATGGTGTGTGACTGGCTGGTAGCAAGCTTTGTGCTGTGTGGTGCCGGACCACCCTACCACTGCCCCCTTCAGCATTCAGGTGCCTGAATGTCACAGATCGAGTGAAATCGGCCCAAATCAGATGCGCGGTCCTGTGACTGGAGTTTAAGGTTGGACCTGTTGCACGTTCGACCTCCGACTTGGAGCCCCGGCAGCGGGGAATAGGGTCACATGCGATACAAAGTATGTCAAAGGAGCGCATGGGAAGGTCCCGGGTGGCTCAAGGAGTATCTGCTGACCATACACTGCTGCGAGAAATCACAGCAGTGTATGGTCACCCCTATGCTGCCCATACACTTATGCGATCGAATGTCCATCGCATCCAATCACATCTTATGGTGCAAATAGTGCCCTCTTCCACCAACCGATGTCACAAGCCATCTTGCAGGTGCTTGAAGAGGGCTAGCGGAGCAGGCAGCACAGTGCTGTGAAGGAGCACTAGTGGGTGGCGGGGTCAGTGCGGCAGCAGAAATTGAAGAAAAACATGTAAAACTCAGGGCGGTCCTCTGATTGACTGAGAGCTCAGCCAAACAGAGGGCCACCCAGTGTTTCAAACTGATTTTTTTTTTCCGAATTCTGCCACCGCCACTGACTCCCACCGCCAGGGCCGGTGCAAGGCACCGGAGCGCTCCAGGCAAGTCGGGGTGGGGGCGGGGGGTACCTGTTGCGCCGTCTGGGGAGCGGGCAGGGGGGTCCATGCTGGCGTCTGACAGGCGCCTGCAGTGGTGTCCTTGCCGCGTGGGTACCTGCGGCGCTGTGTATAAAGCTGGCGGCGGCGGGGGGGTCCCTGCAGTGGATAAGAAATAACTAGCGCTATGTGGCGGCGCGGGAAGCGCTTCTGTTTTGAAAACACTGGCCGCACGCTGATTGGCTGAATAGCCCAGCGGATAGCGATATTTATTTCTTATTCACTGCAGGAACCCCCCACCTCCACCAGCTTTATACACAGCGCCGCAGGTACCCACGCGGCAAGGACACCACTGAAGGCTCCTGTCAGAAGCCGGCATGAACCCCTTGCCCGCTCCCCAGACGGCGCAGCAGGTACCCCCTTTGCACGGGGGACGAGGGTCAAACTGCCGCCCTCCAGTGGCCAACGCTCTAGGCAAATGCCTAGACCTGCCTAGTGGTGGCACCGGCCCTGCACTCCTTCACAGCGCTACACTACTCAGACGGATGCCGCCAATGCTCCCGCCACTCCCCTCTCCCCGAACCGACGCTACCAAAAGCGCTCCCTCTGCCCCTCCCCCCCACCCGCAGAATGTATTCAAGCTATCACATGAAGTTAAAAAAACACATGTGAACACTCCTGCAATTCGATAGATACCTGGTTGAGTATCCCTTATCCAAAATGCTCGGTACCAGAAGAATTTTGGATGACAGATTATTCCGTATTTCTGAATATTTTTAGATTTGAATGAGGTATCTTGCATTTATGTTGTATAAACACATCAAACACATGAAATACATACAAATATATTTTGTTTCTGCATATTTCAAACAGGTTTGTGCAGGGCCGGTGCAAGCCCTGTCCGCGCCCCAGGCAAAATCCCCTGCACCCGCTACCCTCCGCTCCCCTACCGCTCTGAGCAGTTTCAGGAAAGGGGGGGTGGATGCGGCTGCCGCTGATCTGCTCCATGGCATTGGGCGTGGGGGGGGGGGGGGGGTTTACCACGATCCACAGGAGGGGGGGCGGCACTGGGGAGTTACTCCCAACACCCCCTCCTCCCCGCAGTGCTGCAGCAGTGGTGGACAGCCCTCCTCCCCCCCGGCGGCATTGGCAGCTGTGACCCGAGTCCTGACATCCCCCCCTCCTCCTCGCAGCAGAAACATCTTAATTCATCCACAAACCCCAGAGGGAGAGGGACACGGGTGCGTGCAAAGCTTACCTGACTCCACGGGGGCTGCAGGCTACAGCGGCTGCCGCTTCCATGCTGCAAAGTGCCGCCCTCCAGTGGCCGGCGCCCTAGGCAAATGCCTAGAGCTGCCTAGTGGTGGCGCCGGCCCTGGGTTTGTGTAATATCTCAGGTACTGAATTTGAATGCCAAGCATTCATTTTCTTACACATATTTAATGCCAGTTACATATCATGGCCTCAGTAGTGCTGTTATAAATGTCCCCAGTAGTGCCCGTTACATATCATGTCCCCAGTAGTGCCAGTTACATGTCATGTCCCTAGTAGTGCCAATTACATGTCATGTCCTCAGTAGTGCCAGTTACAGATGTCCCCAGTAGTACCAGTTACACATCATGTCCTCAGTAGTGCCAGTTACATGTCATGTCCTCAGAAGTGCCAGTTACATGTCATGTCCCCAGTAGTGCCAGTTACATGTCACGTCCCCAGTAGTGCCCATTACAAATGTCCCCAGTAGTACCAGTTACACATTATGTCCTCAGTAGTGCTGTTACATATCATGTCCCCAGTAGTGCCAGTTACATATCATGTACCCAGCAGTGCCAGTTACATGTCATGTCCTCAGTAGTGCCAGTTACAGATATCCCCAGTAGTGCCAGTTACATATTATGTCCCCAGTAGTGCTATTACATATCATGTCCCCAGTAATGCCAGTTACATATCATGTACCCAGTAGTACCAGTTACATAGTAGTGCCAGTTACAGATGTCCCCAATAGTACCAGTTACACATCATGTCCTCAGTAATGCCAGTTACATGTAATGTCCCCAGTAGTGCCAGTTACATATCATGGGGGTTATTTTAGTTCACTCACAAAGGCACAATAACTATCTAATGGACAAAACCATATGCACTGCAGGTGGGGCAGATGTAACATGTGCAGAGAGAGTTAGATTTGGGTGTTTTATTGTTTCTGTGCAGGGTAAATACTGGCTGCTTTATTTTTACACTGCAATATAGATCTCACTTTGAAGTACAAACCCCACCCAAATCTAACTGCAATACAGTCAGAAGGTTAAGCAAACACAATAATGTTACACCAAGGCCATAGCCTTCATTATTAATATTATAAACACTCACTTATCAATAGAGGCAACGATTGTACTAATCAGGAAAAAGCCTTTGATGGTAATCATGTTACCAAACAGCATTAACACAGCCCATGGTCACCCCCTAGTGGCTGATCTGAGAACTGTATAGTCATATACACATACTGGTCCTTATTCTGGTTTTGGTTGTGAATTTTGCAGCCTTGTGAGTCCCCCAGATGTCTCCTGCCACTGGCACAGCCGTTCGCTACTCCTGGCTAAATTCATGTTGCTCTCAGCTAGTTCTGGCTAGATACAGGTGAAACTCCTTGCCAGATATATATTATTCTTATATACTCTGGCTAGATACACATGGGGCCTGATTCTGGTTCATTGATTCAAATGCACATTCGCACGTGGCCGTGTGAACAGCAATTACATGCACACAGCCTGCAAAGGCACTCCCATAACATGTGCAAACCTGTTAGTTCGCAATGACAGCCAAAGGGGAGTGGACCGAAAGTGTGGTTTAAACCAATGAAAGATATAATAGATATGATGCATGAAAGGTCCAAATGTTTAAAGTGCAGTAGTGTGCTTCCCGTGTGCCTGCATTGAGCAGATGTGGTTAGCTAATTGGTTAATGAGAGACACTTGTATGGTGCATGGGTGAGTATTGTGTGCAGGTGCATGGGTGTGTATTGTTTGAAGGTGCATGTCATGTGCGTGTTGATTGGTGTTGCGAATGTTTGTCCCCTAAGCTGTTGCCTTGCGAGACCTGAGACTTGTTTTTTTCTTGCGAATGATTTTGAGCTCGAGCACTCCGAGTGCTCGCACAGTGCAGCGAAGCCACCACCCAGCACTTGTAGTTACCACCCTTGTGTATGGCCCAGTTTCCGCTCACTTTTCTGGCCGCGGCCATACAAACGCCCACATCACGCCTACTTTGGTAGTGCTCATTTCCAAGCGTATTTCTGTTCACAAGGGTGCTTGCGTGTACGGGTGAACAAACCTGCACATGCTCACTGCAGACTGTACACATGCGTACTAAGCAAACACACGCGCTCGTTGCAAATTTGCATCTGAGTAAGTCAACCAGAATAAGGCCCTTGGTTCTCAGGTTAATTCTGGTCAGACTCATGTGGATCTCAGATACTTCTGGATAGATAAACCAGGGTTGCCTACCCTCCTGGAATGACTCGGAGGCTCCCGAAACTTGGGTCCCCCACCTGGCCTCCTGGAAAGGTGGGCAACCCTCCCGGATACTGGCACGTTAATTTCCTGCGATTTGTGGCTTTTCGGGTTAAGGGGTGGGGCTAAAGATGCAAATTGTGTCATTTAGCTCCAACCCCTCATCGAAGACCCACAAATGGCAGGATTTGCCTACTGGGGGCCTGATGTCTACATCAGGCCCCACCCTCTGAAGTACTGCTGAGAGACTCCTCCCGGAGAGGAGACTTTGAAAGTAGGCAACCCTGAAAGCTCCTAGCCAGATACATTGCTCTGATACTCCTGGCTAGATACACATGGCCCTCAGATAACTCCTAGCCAGATATAAATTCAGTGGTGCAAGTGTGGTGGTATGGGGTGGTACGATGTACCGCTAAAACATTGTGCCGGTACCCCGTGCCACCATAACAAATGACCCGGAAGCGCTCACTGTGCATGCACATATCTGGAAATGTCGGTGGGAGGGGCATGCAGGGAAGACATCAGAGCTGGCCACCACTTCGCACAAGGACATCATTGCGCGACAAAGACTCAGTGCATAGCCCTGCTCTCTCTGCTCCTCTGCCTGCAGTATGCTGTCAGATCCCACCAGACTGCCAAGGTGTCCCAGTTCCCTACCCCATACCTTGTTACCTTATGTACCTGTTGCTTTTCTGTACTGACCTGAGAAAGGTCTTGAGGAACTGAAATGTTGGCAGGCTCTGCATTGTACCATTAAAACTGGATATTGACCTAGATAACACCATCTACAAAATTCTGACGAGTGCTGTTTTCCCTTCTTTTTGCAGCTTCTGCTACCAAAAGAGTCCTCTTTAGACAGATCCTTGGAGTTACACCATTCCAGGTTCTCCACACTTTGGTCACTTTAAATTAGACCATCGCTCCCCAATGTAATGAGAACCCGTGTCCAGCGGGTGTTACAATTCTGTGAAAAAGAAAGGACAGAGGAGGGCCTCATAGTGTAGTATGTTTTTTTAATTGTCAAAATGCAAGTTTTCACACTTAAAAGCCAGAGGATGGTACGCGTACCAAATGATTCCTCAGGTGTGGTCTACGAATACCACAAGGTATTATATCTACCACTCCACGGTACCAGCAGTCAGCCTTCTCTCCAGCGCCGTGCTCTGTGTCCTCCACGGACAACACTGCACGTCTGGAACCTTCTCCTCTATGGACTCCGGACACGCCAGACACCGGGTAGAACAGGTCAATGTACCTCCGGTTACCCCTGACAAGATACTTGTGGCTCTCAGATACTCTTCGTTAGATACACATGGTCCTCAGGTTACTCCTGGCCAGATACATGTGTCTCTCAGATAATCCTGGCTAGATACACGTGTCCCTCAGGGTACTCCTGGCCAGATACATGTTTCTCACATACTACTGGTTGTCACGTCTGAGGGGTGACTTTGAACTAGGGCTAGAGTGTAATGGAAGCTGGGTTCTTTATTGAGTTTAGACTGCATATAGGACCACTAGGGATAGTGGAGGAACCCCGAGAAGGAGTTATGAGGAAGTCTCTGAAGGACTGGAGCCAGGGAATCACTGGTAAGTATGAATTAGCTCTAGCCTATGCTGATCATCGATAATGACTGACTGTTACGCTGCCCTGGCCTGGGCACCAGGGACAATACGGGTTCCAGACGGTGAGAAGATAAGGCGTGAGCCCACAGCCGGGACCGCCGGTTAGGACGGCCACAGCGGGTCCTACACTCTCTCTGTTGAGTCCCCGAGGCAGATGGCAAACCCCTGCGGAGCTAGGCTTCACCTGTGGCCGCCGCGTTCGAAGGAGCGAGTTAAGCCCGCTCCGACCCCGATGCAGCCAGGTCTTATGTGGTGACAAGGGGTAAGCGATCGCCACGGGGAACACTCAAGAGGATAAGCTGACTACTGGACCTAACTGGAAACTGGCCCCTAACTGCCGGCACCAGGCCAAGACGGGGAGTGCGACCTAGTCGCAGACACCAGTGGAAAGACGGGAGTCCCCAAGAATACTCCAAAGGGACCATGACTCCCAAAGCAGGGATCAGGAAGAACGGAGACACTCCTGCCTAAACAAGACACTAATGACAGACGGGGGCCAGGGTACACATACAAAAAGACGGGGACAAGAATACAAAAGAAGATAACCAAGGACAGTCCCACGGAGGGGCTTAGCCACGGAGGGCCAGAGAACCAAAGAAGCAAAAGACCAGAGCTCCACTGGAGCACTTACGTGACCCACGGAAGATGGAGACAGTGGGTCCGCTGCAGGCTCACAGGCTGACGATGGAATACAGCAGAGGAGTCTGGTGAAGTGCTGGGAACAAGGGATCCACAGGAAAACACAGCTGACAGGCTGGGAGACAAGGCGGGCTGCAATGGAGACCTGCAGCCAGGAAAACTGGGACCAAGGACCCAGGGGACCGGAGAATGGCAGCAAATAGCCACAGGAGCTTAAAGCTATAACCGGCGTCTGTGCCCGGCAGACGCCGGCTATTTATTCAAATTTCGCGCCGCCTGACTGACGTCAGGCGCGCGCATTGCTGGCTGCCGGGCGGAAGCTCGGGGACGTTGCCTAGCAACGCCCCGACGCTTAGCCTCCGAGCGAGGCTTGGGACGCTGCTCGGCAACGTCCCCCGCCGCGTCAGATGACGCTGCGTCTGCAGCGTCAGATGACACTGTGCTCGCCGTCCGTCCGGGTGCAGGGACACCCGGACGGCGTGCAACACTGACTGGAGGAAGCACTGCATGTAAGTATGCTCAGGTGAGTATCACTAACAGGTGCAGGAGAGGTCTACCGATGATGATAGCAGCAGAGGATGTCTACCGATGGTGGGATATCAACGTTGCTTCTCTGAGCAACGGTGATTCCACCCCCCCCCCCCCCCCGGCACTGCGTAGATGCTGTAATAAGCAGAAGGTACTCAGAGGAAACAGGAATGATGTAACTCTAAGGACAATATTGCACTGACTGACTTCCTGGAACACCCTCTGCCTAGTTATAGGCAGAGCATACAGATAATTGGGTGTAGCAGAGTGATGTCAGAGATGGTCTGACCAGGAATGGCTGAGAGAATTCTGTGAGCGGATCCAATATGGCGGCACCTATGCTGGTGACTGGCTGGAAGCCTGGTGCCCGCATGGACAGGCCTGAGACCTGTGCAGGAGTAGGAGACTAGCACTGAGTGCCGCTCTGACAAGGCCGCAGACGCGTTCAAACAACGCCTCACCAAGATCACATTGCAGGAGCCGGTGACCGAGTGCACTCAGCACTGATAAGACACTGGAGCGCTGTGACCAGCCTGAAGAAAGCCGTCTCTGAGAAAGCCTGGAGAAACATCTAGATGGTAAATAGAGTAGGTGTTTATCACACCTTGAGTTATAACAGCACCCCCAGGACACTTCTTGGGCTTGCGAGGAAATTTTCTCTGAAACTCCTGAATGAGTTTAGGAACGTGAACATCGAAAGCATCAGTCCAGAAATGTTCTTCAGGACCATAATTCTTCCAGTCAATTAGGTATTGAAGACATTTATATTGGACACCGGAATCTAAAACCTTTGACACCTCGTACTCAACTCCCCTCTTAGTACGAATCTTTGGAGTTTTTCGGCAGCAAATAATGAAAATGATTTAGAACTAATGGCTTTAGCAGAGAAATATGAAAGGAATTTGGAATCTTTAGAATTAATGGAAGCTTCAGCTTGTAGGCCACTGGATTGATGATACCCTTTTCAGAAAAGACAGGGAAAATAAAAGGGGTGGGGTGCCTTTATGTAAGAACTGACTTAAAACTAATCCGAGAAGGAGATGAGCTCAGGGATAGAGAAGATAATACTGAGGCAGTGTGGGTAGAGTTAACAGAAAATAATAAAAAATCGAATAACATTTTAACTGGAGTATGCTACAGACTGCCGAACATTAATGAAAGGGATGAGTCTCTACTTTTAAACCAAATAAAGAAATCTACAGATCAGGGGCAGGTATTAATTATGGGGGATTTTAACCTACCAGACATTGACTGAACAATGAGACATCTAAGTAAAAAAAAAGCAGTAGGTTCCTAAACTTACTCAAGGATCAGTTTATCACACAATCGGTTGAAACACCAACTCGTAATGGGGCATTATTGGATTTAGTATTAACAAACAATATAGATTTAGTTTCAAATACCAAAGTAATAGAACACCTAGGTAACAGTGACCATAATATGGTTTCACTGGAAACTTCTGTAATCTACCACATACGGGACCGGCTAAAATATTACATTTTAGGAAAGCTAACTTCGATTTATTCAGGGACTCTTTAAAAAAAAGAGTGGGAAGTGTTATTTGAGGGGAAAAATGCAGAGGAAATGTGGGATACACTAAAAAATGTGCTCGATTCACTAACTATTAAATATATTCCTAAAAGGCAATAAGGGCAAATTCAATAAGAAAAAGCCTGCATGGTTGGAAAAAAAAGTAAGGACATCAATTAACAATAAGAGAAGAGCATTTAAATTTTACAAGGATAGCATGAACGAGGAGGCGTTCATCAAGTACAAAGAATCAAACAAAATTTGTAAAGGGAAAATGAAGAGTGCATAGCCACTGAGAGCAAAACCAATCCCAAGAAGTTTTTCAAATACATCAATAATAAACAAATAATTAAAGAGAACATAGGCCCATTAAACAATATAAATGGTAATAGCATTACAGAGGATAAGGGAAAAGCAGAACTGCTAAATGCGTTTTTCTCATCAGTCTTTACTAGGGAAGAGCAGACAGTGGAGCATACAGGTACTATTAAAGGGACAAACATCCCGGATCTAAAATTCACTTTCACGACAGATGAGATAACATTACAACTGAATAAGGGCCTAAGTCCATCAGCAGCTCCCAAATCCAGAAGGGCAGGGAATTTTCTGAACTGTTGGCCAACTTGTAAAGAAGCTTGAAGAATACAGAAATTGAAGGATGGAGAGGAATTGATTACTCCTAGCCGGCCCTCTCCCTGATGAGCTAGGATCTGGAGTTTCCCGGCTTTTTAGGACAGGTGTAGGAACCTATAATGGTCTGCCTCTCTCTTGAGCTCTTTCTCTGAACCTTAAATCAACTTTATTACACAGGGAAATCAAATCTTCCAACTTAGAGGGTAAATCTTTGGTAGCCAGCTCATCCTTGATCCAGTCGGACAGACCGTTCCAAAAAGCTGCATAAAGGGCCTCATCGTTCCAGGATAATTCTGAAGCTAGGATCTTAAATTGGATGAGATACATAGTCTTGGTACCCTGTCGTACACACAGGATGTCCGTGGCTGCTGAAGTCATTCGTCCTGGTTCATCGAAGATGAGACGAAAAGACGATATGAATTTTTGAAAGTCGGCCAATTCCGGATTGGATTTCTCCCAGAGGGGTGATGCCCAGGTTAAGGCAGAGCCAGCTAGTAGGCAGATGATGTAAGCGATCTTCATGCGATTCAACGGGAAGTAGTTAGACTGAAGTTCGAAGTGGATCTCACACTGATTAATAAAAGTAGGGTGACCTATTGAACTTAGTAGGAAGTTGTAAATGAGAAGTAGTGGTGGTTGCCAGGGGCGCAGTGGTCTCTCTGCGTGCTGGCGGAGGTCCCGTTCCATAAACACCTTGCAAGGTGGTCTGAATAGTATCCAACCTTAATGACAACCTTAATGACAGTTCTTGTAATGCACGAATAACCTGTCCTTGAGCTGCCTCTTGTTCAATTTGGGCTGCCAGACGTTCAACAGGTGCAGAGCCTTGATCTTGTTGTGAGGCTGAATCCATGGAGTCTGTGCAAGCTGTCACGTCTCAGGGGTGATTTTGAAGTGGGGCTAGAGTGTAATGAAAGCTGGGTTCTTTAATGAGTTTAGCCTGCATATAGGACCACTAGGGATAGTGGAGGAACCCCGAGAAGGAGTTATGAGGAAGTCTCTGGAGGACTGGAGCCAGGGAATCACTGGTAAGTATGAATTATCTCTAGCCGATGCCAACCATCGATGACTGGAGGAAGCATTGCATGTAAGTATGCTCAGGGGAGTATCACTAACACAGATGCAGAAGAGGTCCACTGATGATGGCTACAGAGAATGTCTACCGATGGTGGTGATATCAACATTTACTCTCTGAGTGGTGATTGGTAAATATGATGATACTGAAGGATGAGCAGGAGACTACTGCAGACAGAGAGAACTGATGATCTTGATGGTTAGGAAAAAACAGATAATACTGTGATGACTAAATAGCACAGAGCAATTTACCAGTCTGGACACTGGAGGGAGTCAGGCTGCAACAAGGTGGTAAGCCGCAGATGCTGTAATAAGCAGGAGGTACTCAGAGGAAACATGAACGCTGTAACTCTGAGGACAACATTGCACTGTCTGACTTCCTGAAACAGCCTCTGCCCATTTATATTTCTCATATATTCCTGGCTAGTTACACATGGCCTTCAGTTACTTATGGCTATATACATGTGGCCCTCAGATTCTCCTGGGCAAATACACAAAGCCCTCAGGCAAGGGCGTAACTACCATAGGTGCAGGGGGTGCAGCTGCTATGGGGCACAGAGCTGAGAGGGGCCCACTTTGTCTGTCAAAGTATCATGCGCTATATACATTTTTCAGCATTAGTTGATGAATACGGGCCCTTACAAACTTTTGCTATGGGGCCCACGTGTATCTAGTTACGCCACTGCCCTCAGGTATTCCTAGCTAGATAGGCTACACCTGACCCTCAGTTACTCCTGGCTACATGCATGGCTTTCAATTACTAAATTTAGTTGTACCAGCTTTCACACAAAGGCTCCCTGATAACCATACAGTAGATATTAAGGGTGACATTTCATAGGATGTGCGTAGTGTTTTTTTGCCAAGTCTTTGGATGCTACTTGGAAAGAAGAGAACGCGATTTACGCCGGAGGACCACCATGAGTATGTTTTCCTTCCACGGGTACCCACATTGGATTTTCTTCAGGACTGTCGGACGGAGGATAGCTACCTACATGTGAAGGTAGGTATCTGTAGGAATGGGCTATGGATGTAATAAAGTTATACTTTTATTGTGTGTTTGTGTTTTATTTCACTATTTGTATTGTTGTGGAATTACAAGTTCCAACGGACCCTGTAATGCAGGGACTTGTGGTTCTCCAAGTCCCTGCATGCGGTGCAGGCTTGCTGGGACTTGTAGTTCCACAACAATACACAATCGTTTATTCTAATTTTACCATTTATCAGCCCGATGCCCACCGCCCAAAGGGCACCGGGGACAGACCCGGGCTTCAGCATGGGCAGGGGTCACTCTGGAGGGGGACCTTTGCTTTGGCTGGGGAAACTTACGTAATAAGTTTCCCAAGCTGTGGCATTACCCTGTTGGCTGTTTGGGCCCGGAGCCTGGTGCTGGTTTTAAAAAATCTGGGGGACCCTAGTCAGTTTACCCCGTGATTTTTGGAAACCAGGACCGGCTATTTGAGCCCGGGACTGGTTATGCTCAGGAGGGGGGACACCACGCTGTTTTTTTGGGACAGAACCATGCACAGATCGCACTGGTCTGTGCATGGTTATCTGTCCATGGTTCTGATTTCTGTCAAAATCACCCATCACAACCTGGTCTGTTTGCAGGGTTGGACTGGCCCATAGGGGCACAGGGTAAATCCCCGGTGGCCCCACTGCCTGGGGGCCTTTTTCATCCTCTAGGGATCAGGTTACAGCCAGTGCAGTTGGCTGTAACCTTTGTTATCTCATAGTGCAGATGTATTCTCTACAGTGCATTGCAGTTATTAATGGGAAACGGTCATTTAGCAGACACACTTAGGTCGACAGTCATTAGGTCGTCCACGTTGGGTCGACAGGGTTGTAGGTGGACATGGGTTTAGGTTGACAGTCGTTAGGTTGACATGGGTTTTTCACTGTTTTTTGAGCCGACATGTGCCGACAGGAGGTATTTCATGCCCTACCATCCACCAGGGCGTGGTGGGAGAATAAAATAGGGTACTCTTTACTTAGTTGGGCGCCCATCGCGGTGATCGCGGGCAGTACATTAACGGCCGCGACGCGATGCCCGCGATCACCGCGATTTCCCATAGGGTTCAATGTTAAATTTAGTGCTACCCGCGATTTTACATTCAATGCTTCAATGGCCGTGATTTGGCCATAGGAATCAATGTTAAATGGGCTACAGAGCCCAAATAGGCACAATTAACACTTAAATGTCCCCCCAAATTTGTAACGTCACCCCACGATCCACGCCAACCCGAAGCGTGGCGAGCGCTGCGAGCCCGCGAGGGGCGGCGTGACGCGTCCTCCGACCTTTTCATACCCCCACTATCCACGTCGGCGTGGAGTTGAGAATAGAATAGTGTGGCGAGCCACCGAGCCCGAAGCGTGGCGAGTGCAGCGAGCCCCGCGAGGGGACGTGGATACCTGTGAAGCCCGCGTAGGGCCACGTTTACCTGTGAAGGTATCCGCGTCCCCTCGCGGGGCTCGCTGCGCTTGCCACGCTTCGGGCTCGGTGGCTCGCTGCGCTCGCCACACTATTCTATTCTCAACTCCACGCCGAAGTGGATAGTGGGGGTATGAAAAGGTCGGAGGACGCGTACCGCCGCCCCTCGCGGGCTCGCTGCGCTCGCCACGCTTCGGGTTGGCGTGGATCGTGGGGTGGCGTTACAAATTTGGGGGGACATTTAAGTGTTAATTGTGCCTATTTGGGCTCTGTAGCCCATTTAACATTGATTCCTATGGCCAAATCGTGGCCATTGAAGCATTGAATGTAAAATCGCGGGTAGCACTAAATTTAACATTGAACCCTATGGGAAATCGCGGTGATCGCGGGCATCGCGTCGCGGCCGTTAATGTACTGCCCGCGATGACCGCGATCACCGCGATTTCTTTACCCACAACGCCCGCGATGGAGATCGTGGGCGCCGTGATAGGTAAAGAGTACCTAAAATAGTGTGCCCGAAGCATTGCGAGCAAAGCGAGGGGCTGTGGGTCACCTCCACCTCCAACTGTGTCCATTTCAACTGTGTCGACATTCGGGTAAAAAAAAAACCCAGTGAAAAACCCATGTCGACCTAACGACTGTCGACCTAAACCCATGTCGACCTTGTCCCATGTCGACCTAAACCCATGTCTATCTTGACCCATGTCGACCTACAACCCTGTCGACCTTCCCCCCTGTCGACCCAATGTGGTCGACCTAATGACTGTCGACCTAAGTGTGGTCTGTTAGATGATCCACACCCTTATTAATCTGGTAAATCATCATGCACTGACTAGCAAACCTCTGTGGCAGCTGGCCACAACCCTAAACATGGGCCCCTACCACTACATTCCCCCGGTGTCTGTTTGCGTGACGATTTCTAGTAACATTTTCCCGAAATCGCATCCCATTAAATTTACGATTTGTATACTTTTTTTTTTTTTTTTTTATAATAACTTTTATTGTGCATTGCATTGTATAATCATGACAATAGCATAAAAACAACAGTTTACAATAATATAACAATCAGCTTCATTTGGAAAACAATTGGCTGACATTGTTTGAACATTACATGTACACTTTTCATCAAAATAAATTTACATGTGAAACTAACTAAAATCTCTTATGAGTGATTATTTAGGATAGACCTTTAGTAAGTGTATGCAGAGCATGGCAACTATAGTAATGCGCCCTCCCGAATAATACATTTGATTATCATGACCTGAAACCCTCATTTACAGAGCCCTCCAAAATGACTAAGACAATTAAGTCACTACTATAGGTGGATCACCCATCAACCTCCTTGTTCCGTACCACTCTGTGTGTTGTAGTGTGGCTTCAATCCTCTTTTGAAATTCTACCAGGAGGGTCGCAATGTAACTCTCCCAGGTTTCAAAGAACTTAGGGGTTCGTTCCTCCCTATCCAGAGTTGTTTCAAGCCAGTCCATCTGGAAGATATGATTGAATTTGGTCGGTAGCAGGTAGCAGGCGGCAGGAGTTCACTAAAGTCTTTAGAAGTATTTCACACGTTAAATCAGGGAAGTCTTTTAGCCATAGCTTCATACCTGATCAAGTGTTAGCATGTACTATAAGTGGTCTCCGGTAGTTGTAATGTATGGAAATAGCCCTTTCGGTTGCGGGATTAGCTCTCAATATACAGATGGAGCCGGCCTTAGTGTTGCTGGCGATCCGCCAGCAACACGGCGCTCCATCTGGTGGATCGCCAGCGCTCCATCTGGCGCTCCATCTGGCGGATCGCCAGCATGCTGCTGGCGTTCCGCCAGCAACACGGTCCCCCACGCACGCGCGTCTCAGTATCCGGGCAGCGAGGCGGACGCAATACTGTCCGCCTCCCGCTCGAGGGGGCTGGGGGGGACCCAAGGGCACTGCGGGGGGGGTGCGGTCGCCCCGGTGTGGGCACCGGGCGACCGAGGGCAGCACCGTCGGAAGGGGACGCGCGCGCACCTCGTGCACGCGCGTCCCCTTCCGGCATACAGATGGCGCGGGGCAGGGGATGGCGGCTGGCGTCGCCATTGCCATCCCCTGCAAAGATGAATCCCGCTACATCTGTACCGTCAAGGTCATTGTACCAGTCCTTGTCAGAAAGATTTTTGGTTGCTGTTTTTGCAAAATGGCTCATTTGGAAATAAGCGAGGGGAAAGTTATTCAATATGGGGAATTTCAGGTTAGCTTGTTGGAAGGATAATACTTTACCCAAAGAGGTGTCGCATATGTCATTTAAATCAGTGATACCTTCTCGATTAAATAGAGTAAAGGGATAGGCGGCCTCCCCACGCTGGAAGTCCCCGTTACCCACAGATGTCAGGAATAAAGAGTTGTGGGCATTTAGATTTTTTGCAAGTCTCAATTTATGCCAGAGTTTATAAGTAGAGCACGATGGGAAAACATCTGAATGCGAATTGAAACTTCAGAATGTGTGAATTCGCAGTAAAAAGTGTGTTGTTTTTATTTTACCACAACTCGCATACCATTAACTCGGCGATTTCGGGAAAATGTGCGAATTCGGACGTTTTTTTTTTAACAAAAAATTGCCCCAAAAAAACACCAAAAAACAAATTCACATCCCCTAAATGTAAACTTAATATAAAATTCTAGTTCGGCCTCTAGGTACATCCAGGTTGAAGACCTCTCTCAATTTCCTATAGCTGGCTTATCAATAGTTTTTGATAAGAGCGCAAAGCCTCCAGCACGACCCCTTCCAGCAGGTACCAAATGCTCTGTTTCCGGAGATCTCTCTTTATTTACAGTGCAGTCAGTGGTAGGGTCAGGAATAGAGAGGAAGTAAAATGACAAGCTGAGGGTCAAATACCGAGATACAGGTCAGGAACATCAGAATGCGCTATAAATAGCAAGAGATCAATGATCCTATTCTGCTAATATAGAAGATGCACTTCTTAGGCGGGAATGCCAGCGCATGGTCTCCCTGGTCTCGCTCAGACAGCGTCCGTCTCTCGAGCACACCTCCAGATATTGCTAGAGTCAAGACCATGGATGCAGGTGTGCAGGCTGCCGTGGCAATCCGATGCCCTAATAAGTGACTTTATATTGGCGTTTCCAGTTACATCGTCATCTACTTGTGTATAGTGAGCAAACAGCATACAAAGCCCACACGTACTCATTCCATTAGTAAAGATGTTTTACATAAAGACCAGACCACAGCTAAAAACTCATAAAAAATGCCCAGATCCATAGTATAATAGAAATAACAGATCTATACAAAGCCACGTAAAGACGAACAATTTACATACTGTCTGGACTCATTAAACCCCCATTAAAAGGAGCAATAAATAGCAGCTGTACTCTAAATTTAGGTTTTCCGATGGTTGTTTTTTTCCCTCTTTTATTACGGAATGCTTAATATAATTCCTTGGGTAACTTGTGATGAGTAATAGATGTGAAAACGACAATCTATAAATAGATCCTTGTTGGCGGATTTTACAGTTCTCCTGCAAAATGCCAGAAAATGATTTGTTGAATATTTTAGCTGACGGTGAACTAGTTTTAAGTCAAAAAAGGTATTTTTAAAATGTGGCAAAAGGTTAAATGTAATTGCATGTCACAAGGTGTTATTTCCGCACAAAAACTCGTCCTCCCCACCCCATGCAGGCTACGTCCCCCCCCACAGGCTATGGATTGCTTTGTGACGTCTTGCACTTACAGGACTGTGTTTTGTTGGATGTTAGATGTAATGAGATGCAGGGGAAGGAGGGGGGAACTTTTGTAGAAGCGCGGAGCCTCAGCTTCGCCATGAAATTAATCTCAGGAAGTGTGACCATCCTGCTACTGATTCGAAATCATCGATGGTTCATGGCCGATGTCGAACACTTTTGCCATCGATGGGGGAGAACCAGCTGGTTTCCCTCCATCGATGTAACAGCAAAACGATGCTTTGCTTTTTTTTTTTTTGTTCAAAGTGCCGGGACACTGAGCATAGCTCCGCCCCAGACACCCGCAAAGCCCCGCCCCCATGTTCTGATTGGCCCACAGGCCTATCAATCAAACACAATGGCTGACCATATGTAAAAATATTGATGGTCAGCCATTGCATAGTTTAGCACTATCGATGGCCAGTTGCAGAATTGCAACGATGGCCATCCCTACTACTTGCATGGTATGGCTTTTGTATCACGGAGAAGCATTCCAGCATGGTACGCTCCTGTATATTCACCAGCAAGAGTACGGTACTACAGTGGTGAAGCCTAAGCTGAGTGACAGTGGTACACTATGTATACACAATGGGGGTTATTCTGATTCACTCGGAAAGGCACAATCACTCTCTAATGGGTAAAACCATATGCACTGCAGGTGGGGCTGATGTAACATGTGCAGAGAGAGTTAGATTTGGGTGGAGGTGTACTTCAAACTGATATCTATATTGCAGTGTAAAAATAAAGCATCCAGTATTTATCCTACACAGAAGCAATAAAACACCCAAATCTAACTCTCTCTGCACATGTTACATCAGCCCCACCCTGCAGTGCATATGGTTTTGTCCATTAGAGAGTGATTGTGCCTTTCCGAGTGAATGAGAATAACCCCCAATATTAAGAGAGCGCACATGTGACACTGAAGTTTATATTAATTTGAAAAAAAAAAAAAAAAAAATTTGGACTACAGTTTTACATGAATAACGGGGACCACTGACTGACTGTTATGTGAGCTCCGGGACTGGGTTGAGCCAGGAGCTGGGCTGCCTGCAGAGCGCAGCAGAAGCCGGCTGAGGGGGAGACGGATCCTGGCCTGGCTGCAAGGGGCAATGTCTCTGTCCCTTGTGTCCCCCTGCCTGCCTGCCGCTGTCCGCCAGTGAGGAGGGGAGATGGCGGCGGGGGTTACAGCAGGAGCCCCTGTGCCTGCGCGCAGTGACCGGGTTGCCGGGCTCACAAATAGTGACCCCCCCCCCCCCTACAGACAAGGCACCACTTGTACCTGGTGAAGCTTTCTGATACCGGCTCCCAGAGCTCCCTCTCCCGCGAGTCTGCTGTGCTGCAGGAGCGGCAGTATCCGTCAATGCGGCTGGGAGCTTGTATCAGTATTTGCAGGGACTGATACAAGCTCCCAGCCGAATTGACGGATACTGCCGCTCCTGCAGCACAGCAGACTCGCGGGAGAGGGAGCTCTGGGAGCCGGTGTCAGAAAGCTTCACCAGGTACAAGCGGTGCCTTGTCTGTAGGGAGGGGGGCGGGGGTTCCCTCAGCACCGAGCTGCACACTATTTGTGAGCCCAGCACCCCGGTCACTGCGCACAGGGGCTCTGGCTGTAACCCCCGCCGCCATCTCCCCTCCTCACTGGCGGACAGCGGCAGGCAGGCAGGCAGGGGGACACAAGGGACAGAGACATTGCCCCTTGCAGCCAGGCCAGGATCCGTCTCCCCCCTCAGCCGGCTTCTGCTGCGCTCTGCAGGGAGCTCCGGCACCAGGTACAAGCGGTGCCCTGTCTGCAGGGGGGGGGGGGGTGTTCCCGCAGCACCGAGCTGCACACTATCTGTGAGCCCAGCCCGGCACGGCACCCCGGTCACTGCGCGCAGGCACAGGGGCTCCGGCTGTCCGGATCCCCACTGTTTGTCAGCTCCCTGCCTGCTGTCCATCAGCCCCCCGCCCGCTGTCTGGCTGCTGACAACACTGAGTATTACTGTATTCTGCCTCACCCCCCGCTGGCCTCTTTCACCCCCCCCCCCCCCCCCTTTGCTGGGCTCCTTCACCCCCCCCCGCCTTTGCTGGGCTCCTTCACCCTCTCTCCCCCCCCCCCCTTTGCTGGGCTCCTTCACCCTCTCCCCCCCCCCCCCCCTTTGCTGGGCTCCTTCACCCTCTCCCCCCCCCCTTTGCTGGGCTCCTTCACCCTCTCTCCCCCCCCCCCCTTTGCTGGGCTCCTTCACCCCCTCCCCCCCCCCTTTGTTGGGCTCCTTCACCCCCTCCCCCCCCCCCCTTTGCTGGGCTCCTTCACCCCCCCCCCCCTTTGCTGGGCTCCTTCACCACCCCCCCCCCCCTTTGCTGGGCTCCTTCACCACCCCCTCCCCACCCCCATTGCTGGGCTCCATCGCCCCCTCCCCCCCCCCTTTGCTGGGCTCCTTCTCCCCCCCCCCTTTGCTGGGCTCCATCGCCCCCTCCTGCGCTCCATCCCCTGCTGGGCTCCTTCACCCCCCTGATGCCCACCTTCACACCCCCCCTTGCTGGCCTCCTTCACCCCCCATGATGCCCACCTTCACCCCCGCTTGCTGCGCTCCACCCCCTGCTGGCCTCCTTCACCCCCCCTGTCAACATAGGTAAGTATCAGTATGTGTGGGCTCCGTGTGTATTAAAGGTTTATTATTCTGGTGTCAGTGTGTGTTTATTTTACTATTTGTATTGCTGTGGAACTACAAGTTCCAGTGGGCCCTTTAATGCCCCGCATGCTGGGACTTGTGGTTCTCCAAGTCCCTGCATGCAGGGGAGGCTTGCTGGGACTCATAGTTCCACAGCAATATACAATAGTTTCTTCAATTTTTACACCATTTATCAACCCGGTACCCACCGCCCAGGGGTACAGGGGACAGTCCCAGGCTGCAGCCTGGGCAGGTAAATTCTCGAGGGGGGGGGGACCCCTTCCTTGATGTGGTCCCCAGGACCCCTGCACAGGCTGACCGGTCATGGGGATAATGTTTTGGCTGTGGGACCTTGTATAAGAAGTGTCCCCCGGCTGTGACATTACCCTGCTGGCTGGTTGGGCCTGGTGCTGGTTCTTCAAATACGGGGGACCCCTATTCATTTTGTCCCCCATATTTTGGGAACCAGGACGGGCTCTGTGAGCCTGGGGTTGGTTACGTCCGTGGGGGGGGACCCCATGCCATTTTTATTATTTATTTTTCTATATTTTTTTTTACACTGAAGCCTGCGCGGATCTGAATAATCCGTGCAGGCTTCTGCGAAATATGCCTGGAAAACTAAGTGTATTTTCCTTACATATTTTACCATCAATTAGCGGCTGGATACCGCTAATTGCAGATAATTACCTCTGTAGTGAAAAAATACGAGTACGTCTAAAAAATTCTTATTTTCTAATACAAATACAATTTTGCTAGGGGTATTTGCCTAATTAAATGTCCCATAATACTGTAGGTCGACCGTGATTAGTTTAGAGTCAAAAGGTTTACATGCATTAGGTCGACTTGTAAAAATTGTCGACATGGAAACAGGTCAACATGCATTTTTATCGTGTTTATGTTGGCAAAAGTCAACATGGACACCATATAAGTGTACCATGTCTGCTTGACATGCTTCGGCCACAATACCTTTTTCATGTCGTTATATTCCTTGTGTTGACATATTGTTTGTGTCAACCTAATGCATGTCAACCATCTTCATGCATTGACATTTTGACTGTCGACCAATAGTGGTCAACCTATTTTACTGTTGGCCTATGGACTGCATCCCCCTGAAACTTTGTTCCTGTGTCAACTTAAATCACGTCGATCTTTTGGGATTGACACATACATGGTCAACTTAATATACAATTATTATATCCATGATTTACATACTTTGGCCCTCATTCTGGTTGACTCTGTAAGTTGCAAAGCTTGCAGCTTACCGTGTCCTAGAGGGGCATAACACTGAATGCTGGGAAAGACAATGCGACATGGGTAGAGTAAAAAAAAAAAAAATTATAAAAATCAAAATATATTCATATGGGCAATAATAAACATACTAAATATATTTACAAACAAAATGAAAATAAATTACATTGATTCATGTCAAAAACTACATAAATAAAATAATATTTAAGGTTTTGTAGAGCAGTCCCGACAGAAGAAATTGTCTAGTTCACTTTGTCTAAAGCCTGCCTGAAAACTGTAGAATCCATTTAGACAATCAGACACTGAATAGGCTAAATCAAATTAACATGACGGAGTTTAGACAAAGTGAAACAAAAAGTCTAAATGACTCATTTAGACAGGCGAGGCAAACGAAAAGAGTTGACAGGTGAAATGCTTTAGACTGTCTAGAAAAAATGATACTGAATACTACAATTCATCTAGACTTTTTTTTCAGGCGTAAAATATGCTGTTTTAGACAGAATGGACCTAACGACCAACAGTGAATACACCCCAAAGTGTGGTGCCAACTACAGAGTCTGCTAATTGATGCGCTGCCCGGCTGTGGCACTTAATGCAGTGCATTTAAGACGCCACATCCACACTTCACTTTAGGGGCTGGACAGTGGGTATTGGTGGCAGGTTGGGGGTCGTCAGTAGATTGAAGCCTTACATTAGCCCTGCACATAGGTGGCGCTGTTGTAACAGCTGTGTAGGGAGAGTTCACACTTCAATCATTTAAATTATATATAGAACTAGAGCACTATACATATATATATTTACTTCTGCAAGCAGTAATGAATTTTACGGTACTTTTGTAGTTTCACGGCGGAACTTCCCAGCACATCGTATGTAAATTGTATGCAAATCGTATGCGATATTTGCATATGATTTGCATGCGATTCGATCGGTGATGCGATTTAGCACACCCCCACTATCCACGTTAGCCCGAAACGTGGTGAGCGCAGTGTGCCCCACGAGGGGATGCAGTACGCGTACTCCCGACCTGTTCATACCCCCACTATCCACGTTGGCGTGGAGTTGATTCTATAAAGTGTGGCGAGCCACCGAGCCCCGAAGCATGGCGAGCGTCCGCTTAAAACGAGGTCGAAGCGTCGCGAGCTTCGGGCTCATTTTCCGCGTCCCCCCACTTTATAAAATCAACTCCACGCCGACGTGGATAGTGGAGGTATGAATAGGTCGGGAGAACACTTACCGCATCCGCTCGCCATGCTTTGGGCTGACGTGTGTAGGCGGATCGAATCGTATGCAAAACGCGTGTGATATTTGCATATGATGCGATCCTCAGGGATGTGCCGCCGTTAAACTACACAAGTACCAATTTTACTTACAAAGACATTGTCCTTTACAAAGAAGCTACATAACAATATGTAAGTTTCCTCTGTTCTCTGCTGTGTGTGGTCTGCGGAATGATTCAGACGGTTACAGGACAGATAAGCCCACAGACAGACAGCAGTGTATAGTCATTTGTCTGCCTAGTCTTGGCAGGTGCCTGAGATGCAGTTGATTTGAAGTGACTGTGTGTGGGATAAATACAAAGGCAGGATAATACATTATTCTCTGCAGGGAAATAAATGCCTGTTGCATCACTGCTGACCTTTCCCTTGGATGTGCATACCGATTTCACAGGAGCAGATGGCACAACTTAAGGTTAAGGGGTGTATTCACTGTTGGTCGTTAGGTCCATTCTGTCTAAAACAGCATATTTTACGCCTGGAAAAAAAGTCTAGATGAATTGTAGTATTCACTATAATTTTTTCTAGACAGTCTAAAGCATTTCACCTGTCAACTCTTTTCGTTTGCCTCGCCTGTCTAAATGAGTCATTTAGACTTTTTTTTTCACTTTGTCTAAACTCCGTCATGTTAATCTGATTTAGCCTATTCAGTGTGTGATTGTCTAAATGGATTCTACAGTTTTCAGGCAGGCTTTAGACAAAGTGAACTAGACAATTTCTTCTGTCGGGACTACTCTACAAAATATTAAATATTATTTTATTTATGTAGTTTATTAAATGAATCAATGTAATTTATTGTTATTTTGCTTATAAATACATTTTGTATGTTTATCATTGCCTATATGAATATATTTTGATTTTTTTCATTCTTTATTTTACTCTACTCATGTTGCATTCTCTTTCCCAGCATGCAGTGTTGTAATGCCACACCCCATAATGCCCATCACACATAATGCTACACACAGTAATGCCCATTTTAGTAAAATAGGGACAACAGGCGCACACCAAAAACTTACACCGTAATGCCTATTACACGTCACACAGCCATTACATAGTATACCAAAAGCCATAATGCCCATTACACGTTATGCCACACACCGTAATGCCCACGTTGCGCATCACACTGTTATGCCCATTACACACTGCGCCTCACAAGGTGATGCCCATTATGCCTCACACCGTAATACCAATTACATATTAGGCCACACACCGCAAAGCCAATTACCTATTATGCCCCACACCGTAG
The DNA here is from genome assembly GCF_055691185.1 of Crinia signifera. Lineage (NCBI taxonomy): Eukaryota > Metazoa > Chordata > Amphibia > Anura > Myobatrachidae > Crinia > Crinia signifera. Next base: position 103,704,972 of record NC_139227.1, read on the forward strand.
TGCCAATTAGGCCAAACTCCGTAATGCCAACTACATATTATACAGCACGCCATAATGCCCATTACATATTATACAGCACACTGCAATGCCCATGACATATTATACAGCACACCGCAATGCCCATTATATATTATGCCACACCCCGCAATGCCCATTACATAGTATACAGCAAACCGCAATGCCCATTACATATTATACAGCACACTGCAATGCCCATTACATATTATACAGCACACCGCAATGCCCATTACATAGTATACAGCACACCGCAATTCCCATTACATATTATACAACATGCCATAATGCCACACAGCGTAATGCCTGTTACATAATATGCCACACAACTTCGGCTTACCTACATGCTCATTGCTAGGAGTTATATGCTTGATGCCAGGGATTTCTTGTTCGATGCCAGAGGTTACATCTGGTTGCCTGGGGTCTCACGCTTGTTACCAGGGGAGGTGGAGGCCCTGCACCGGGGATCGCGGGTGGGAGGAGGAGGAGTCCCTGCACTGGGGATAGGAGGCCCGGTACCAGCGATCCTGCAGAGGATGCCTAAGTTCCTGTTGTTTTTTTTTAAAAGCACTGTCTGCAGCTCCAGTATATCAGCGACCAGGGGGGGTTACCAGGTACTCGGAACCCCCCCCCTGAGTGCGCATGTGCTACTGTCTGATGTGAACTGGATGTGCTCCCATGTTCAGCTGCACTCTGTCAACCCCTGTCAGTCCTCCCTCCTGCTCCCCAATGCTGCTGCACACAGGTAGTGGAGGTGTAGGAGGGGGAGAGCTCTCCGTGCAGCAGACCAGGAGCTGGGCTGTCAGGGTGCGGGCACTCTGCCTCAGATTGCTGGTAGACCACACAGCGATCCACCAGACAAATCAGATCTCACCCCGCAGCCTCCTGCCTGCCTGGTCCTGGTGATCCTGCTGCTGCCCCTTCATCCCCCGTTCCCCCGGCGCTAACAACCGCATAAGCATAAGTAATCTCAACCCCTGTCAGTCCTCCCTCCTGCTCCCCAATGCTGCTGCCGGGACCACATAAGTGGAGGTGTAGGAGGGGGAGAGCTCTCCGTGCAGCAGACCAGGAGCTGGGCTGTCAGGGTGCGGGCACTCTGCCTCAGATTGCCGGCAGACCGCACAGCGGTCCACCAGAAAAATCAGATCTCACCCCGCAGTCTCCAGCCTGCCTGGTCCTGGTGATCCTGCTGCTGCCCGTTCATCCCCCCGTTCCCCCGGCGCTAACAGCCGCATAAGTAATGAGCGGGTTCGGAACGGAGGACGAACGGGCAGCAGCAGGATCACTAGGACCAGGGGAGGATCTGATTTGCCTGGTGGGGTACACAGATACTGGGGATGGGGATCGCAGGGGGGATGATTTAGCAGCGTAAGCTGCCGGGGGAATGGGGTATGAATGGGCGGCAGCAGGAATCTCCAGGACCAGGCAGGCTAGAGGCTGCGAGGAGGATCTGATTTGCCTGGTGTGGTACACGGCTACTGGGGATGGGGATCACAGGGGGGATGATTTATTTTTGTTTTTTATTTACTGTAATGTTAAGTTTTGTCTACCCGTACTGTTCCTTTGTATGCCCTTTGTACGGTGCTGCAAAACACTTGTGGTGCCTTATAATTAAATAATCTCTTATATATTTGGCTACATCTGTCACTCAAAGTGTGTCTGGAGCTATAACGCTGGGTGGAGCCTCTGACTCACATGACTGACTCACATGACAGAGAACCAGCCCAGTGAGCCAGACACCTTCTGCCTCTCCATGTTACACAGCAAAGACACAGCTACTCACCAGACACACCAGGTGAGCGCCCCCCACCTCCATACCTCCCAACATGACCCTCTCCAGGAGGGACAGAATACTCTGTTTGTGGACTTCCATCTTAATTTATGATTGTCATCACCTGTCATTTTAAACAGGGTAATTGATAAGAAAGGTGTTTAAGCACAGGTGATGGTAATCCATAAATTAAGAAGAAAGTCCAGCAACAGAGCAATGTGTCCCTCCTGGAGAGGGTCATGTTCGGTATGCACCTCGCTCCCTCCCCCCAACCCCCCCCCCCATTCACGGCATCCCCACGATTAAATGGCACATGCAAAACACTGACATGGCTATGGTCGACAATGAAAAAGGTTGACAAGATTTATTTTTCACTTTTTCAATGTTTTCATATTCATTCTCATGCGTCGACATGGACACCAATGAAGTGCCACACTTATGTCAACATTCACATGTGTTGACCTTTCTGTGTTGATTTTTTCTTGTGGCGATTCGCGGCACCCCCCGCGACCCCCCTCCTGCGATTTGCAGCACACCCCCCGCAATTCGCGGCACCCCCCGGTGACTTCCGCGATTCGCGGCCCCACCCCGTGACACCCCCCCCCTCCTGCAATTCGCGGCACCCCGCGACCCCCCCTCCCACGATTCGCGCCAACCCCCCGGGCCCCCCCTCCTGTGATTCACGGTGCCCCCCACGACCCCCCTACCGCGATTCCCCACCCCTGACCCACCCTCCTGTCATTGCGGCAACCCCGCGACCCACCCTCCCGCGATTCACTGCAACCCCCCGAGCCCCCCCCATCCCACGATTCGCGGCACCCACACCCCCCCCGACCCCCCCTCCCGCAATTCACGGCATCCACCCACAACCCCTCCTCCCGTGATTCACAGACACCCCTCACCTCCTCCCTCCCCCCACCCCCGCGCGTGATTCACGGCAACCCAGGATTAAATGGCACATGCAAAACACTGGCACGGCTATGGTCGACAATGAAAAAGGTTGACATGAGTTTTTTGAAGATTTATTTTTCTTTTTTTGAATGTTTTCATATTCATTCTCATGTGTCGACATGGTCACTGATGAAGTGCCACACTTATGTCAACATTTACATGTGTTGAACTTTCTGTGTTGATTTTTTCTTGTAGCAATTTTTTTCCAGTGACAACTATGAACTATGTGCAAGTCAACCTACACATCATCAACCAATTCTTTGTATAATATATAACACCTGTTCTGTTTTACTGTAGGTGTTTTAAGTCAGACCTTTTACTGCTACTATTACTGTTTATGTAAATGCATTCTGAATGACAGCAACATCCTACCATCCTTCTACAAGAATATATAACCAACTAGGTGATTCATCGCGCCCCGTGCCCCCCCCTCCCGCAATTCACGGACCCCCCACGCACCCCCCCTCCCGCGATTCGCAACCCCTCCTCGCGCAATTCACGCCCCCTCACACGCTTTGCGGACCCCCGCCCTCTCCCGCGATTCGCGACACCTGCGCCCCCTCCCTCCCTTGATTCACGGCACCCCCCGTGCCCCTCCTGCAATTCACGGCACCCCTAAGACCCTCTTTGGTCCATCGTATACTCACACACCCCTATCACTACCCAGCTTCCTGCTCTCCTGAACCATAACTTCCACCACTGGGGAGTCGCTGACGCTGTTTTGCCCACATGCCCCTATCATGCCTCATAGCCCAGCCTCCTGCTCTCATGCACCCGAACTCCCACCCAGTAGGAGGAGACACTGACTAAGGGCCACCATCCTGTACTCCTGTACTGCCACGCTGGATCCTCACCCACTGGCAGAAGCTGCACAGTATCTCCCACCCTCCTCCTTAGTCTCCCTTATGCCCACACACCCCTATCACTACCCAGCCTCCTGTTTTCCTGTGTCGTGACCTCCGCCAGTGGGGAGCCGCTGACTCAGAAACACCCTACTATACTATTGCACACACACACCTAAACAACACGCACACACAACCCCCCCCCCCACACCCACAAATGTCCTTGTACCTCCACACTATCAATGTACATCTTACTCTGTAACCGCTTTTTAATTAAACAAAACAATACACACCCCCTTCCACATCATATGCTCTCTATTTAACACATTTCACCTATAACTCAAGCTGCAATACAGGCCTCTTACATACAATTCTAACCATCTTTAGGGCGCAGCCCCTTACGACGGTGTGAAGAGCGCCCGTAGGGCGCGATGAATCACCTAGTAATAATAATATAAGGGACAATACTGTGGGCATTATGTGTATAAGGGGCTCTACTACTGCGGGCATTATGTGTATAAGGGGCACTACTACTATGGGCATTATGTGTAAAGGAAATTAGTTCCACCACCTCTCCAGGACCACTTTAACCCTGCACTGAACGCTGTGGTGGTAATTATATAATGGGTTCTAAAATAGGGTATTATTGTGCAACGTATAGTTCTAACTGGGCTCTGCTACCATGTATGTATGACCTAGTCGCTCAAACAAATAGAAAGTGACAACATCCCCTAGTATCCAGCAAGGGATAGATGATGTATGGAGGAGGAATGTGCCTGAGACCGGATTCCTTAAAATACAGAAGTGTCCATCACTCTAAGTGAGGGGGAGATGGAATGATGAGAATCCGCAGACCGGCAACTATACTTATCCAACTGCCACAGGATGAGGAAAAGTGCCCGGGCCAGTAATATACATACAGAACGTCACACGTATTCCTATACGTTCCTCGTACATGTGTATGCAGCGACAGTACAGTACGGATAATCGTGTGAATGCTGAGAACCTGCTCTCTCATCACACGTAGCTTTTGGTTTGTGAATTATTTTAGCCAGTTTTGGCTATAGATAATATGGGTATGGGACGACCAAATTAAGGTCAACATACATTGTGTCGACCACTTAAGGTTGACAGTCCTTAGGTCGACACAGGTAAACGGTCAACATGCCTAATGTCGACATGGTAAAAAGGTTGACACAAGCCATATGTCGACATTGTGAATGTTGACAGCTAAAAGGTTACCGTATTAGCGTACCGCGTGCCCTCGCTGCGCTCGCTATTCTATTCCCCCTAAATGCCCACTTGTATCGTGAAGTAAGAACAAGTCATTAAGAAAACAAATCATAGAACACTCATGTTGACCTTTGCTTGCATTGACCATTAGAATAGCAACCGTTTGTTTGCGCCAACCTTTTGCCACTGTTGACCTATTGCATGTCAACCTTTTTTATGCGCAGACCTATTGCCTGCCAACCAATAGTGGTTGACCTATTGAATGTCCACCTAGATTCTGTCGACCTATCAACTGGAACCACCAGGAAATCAACTGTCCTGATATTTGAGGGACAGATCCTTTTTTTTGTGTGTGTGTGTGTGTGGGGGGGGGGGGGGGGGGGGTGGGGGGGTGGATGGACAGGGGGCATGGCCAGCAGCCCACATAGTGCTGGCTATGCCCCCAAATTGACGCGAAACAGGGGCATGGATAGGGGTTGCAGCCTTGCCAAGGCCGTGCCCCCTTTAAAGTGTCCAAACCCCTTTTTTGGGAGTGTGCGGTCCGGCTGGAGTCCCAATCGGTAAGTTGAGAGGGTACGTACCAGTTTATAAGAACAACTTTCAGAAGCTTTTTATAGCTGTAATATGTGGGATTTACCTGCTTGGCTGATCAACTGAGAACTGGGTTGTTAACCTGGCAGAGACTCCACCTAATACTATCTGGAAGTGGAGGTGGCAGGGGTGAGTAGCTTATGCTGGGTGGATGCATACAGCTAGTGTTCTATTGCCTCCACTAAGGGTGGCATTGCAACATCTCAAACGATCACCTCCTGGCGTGTTTAAGCACAACAATCTAAAAGAATACATTTAAATTAAAAGCAAAACATGACAGGATTTTAGTAAAAGCATTGCCCTTACAAATGTTTATATTTATTTACTAGCACGAGTTTGACTGTCATGTTCCCTGATACAATACAAAGTAAGATCTGTCACATTCCAGCTGGAGCAATAAACAATATTTCCTATAAGTGCTGTGCAAGGTATACCTTTGAAAACTAGTTTCAGGGAGATTATAGTTGGTAGAATTTTGCACAGCGTCCCATTTAGGCATTAGGGTGTATAATGCTCCACGCAAAGGGGGTGTCTACTTCCATATATGGAGATATTGTGAAAAGAGATTGTGAACGTGGCACCTAGAAGCGTGGGTGTGCACTGCTACATCTACGGGGAATCTTTTAAAATGACTTGTATACAAATGTAAATGAGCCGCAAAGCAGATAGTAAGAGATACTAGACTTGGTAAAGTGCTGGGAAATGGTGCTGATGATTCAATGTAAATGTATCTATCTCTCATTGCTTTTTTCTCCAAAAATGTAACAGTGTAATGTGGGCTAGGTGAAATGAGGGAGATTGCTAGAATAATGAGGGAGAGAGGGAGATTGCTGTTATTTCAGGGAGTCTCCTGCAGAATGCAGGAGGGGAGGTAACTATGATGTAACTGTGTAATGTAGGCTAGGTAAAATGAGGGAGATTGTTAGACTAATGAGGGAGACAAAGAGATTACTGCTATGTCAGGGAGTCTCCTGCAGAATGCAGGAGGGGAGGGAACTATGATGTAACTGTGTAATGTGGGCTTGGTGACATGAGGGAGATTGCTAGACTAATGAGGGAGAGGGGGAGATTGCTGCTATGTCAGGGAATCTCCTGCAGAATGCAGGAGGGGAGGTAACTATGATGTAACAGTGTAATGTGGGCTAGGTGAAATGAGGGAGATTGCTAGACTAATGAGGGAGAGAGGGAGATTGCTGCTATGTCAGGGAGTCTCCTGCAGAATGTAGGAGGGGAGGGAACTTTGATGTAACTGTGTAATGTGGGCTAGGTGACATGAGGGAGATTGCTAGACTAATCAGGGAGAGAAAGAGATTGCTGCTATGTCAGGGATTCTCATGCAGAATGCAGGAGGGTAGGCAACTATGGTATTAGGAGGCTGAATATGCACTAAATTGCGGCATTTGGTATTGGTTTTCTAGTGAAATTTGAGTTGTTTTGGGTGGTTGTGTCCTTCCCTCATCCACACTACACAGGAGGGTGTATTGACACCTCCATTCTCCAGGCTCTATAAATAGACTTTCAGATCCACACAATGCAGATAGAATTTACAAGTAACGTGCTGAATGCCATTTCACAGGCGGAGGAAACAAAGTTGAACTTGAAGATGACCGTTCCTGGGCCACACCACTCTATAATATTATTTACAATGGTGAAACTCATGCAAACTCTCAACTGTACACATTCTCTGTGTGGTGCAAATCTAGAACAGACATCTATGTATTAGCTGTCTGATATATGTGTGTGCAGTATCACAGATATATAGACAGATAGAAAAAAAATGCACTCAACAGAGAATATATATATATATATATATATATATATATATATATATATATATATATATATATATATATATATAAACCTGTACCTGATTATGAGGGAAATTTACTAAAATGAGAGTTCTATTTCATATGAGATGTTGCTATGGGCAACCAATCACTATCTATTATATTCTAGGAAGTGCTAAATAAATAAGTAGAATCTGATTGGTTGCCCATAGCAACATCCCATTTGAACTAGGAGTCCCATCTAAGTACATTTCCCCCTGTGTCATAGATACTAAGAGGTTCAGCAACTGAGTTGCTGCTTGTTATTGGTGGGAAAAATGCAGACAAATAAGAATGCTTTCAAAAATAGGAGTTTTTTTTTGTTATCAATTAGCAAAATGAATGAACAGAAGAGACATCTAAATCAAATCAATATGTGGTTTGACCACCCTTTGACAAAAACAGCATCAATTCTTCTAGGTACACTTGCACAGATTTGTAGAATTATAGTAGAATTATAATCAGGTGTATGATTAACTAATTATAGGAAACAGGTGATAATGATCATCATTTCCATATGTAGGTTGAAACACAGTCATTAACTGAAGCAGAAACAGCTGTGTAGGGGTTGAGAAACAGCCAAGCTTGGCTATATAGGTGAGGTCGTGGAAGACTGTCTCATGCGATTTCTTGTCACATGCCATGTCAAGACTGAGCATAGCAATAAGACACAAGTTAGTATACTGCATCAGCAAGGTCTCTCCCAGGCAAAGATTTCAAAGCAGACTAGAGTTTCAAGATGCACTGTTCAAGCTCTTTTGAAGAAGCTCAAAGGAACGGGCAAGAAGCTGTGGTCGGTCAAGGAGACTTAAGGTCTCCGGCGAGGGCCCCCCGAATCCCCTCACTAGCATGCAAGCAAATGTGTTCACTTACACATCCCCATCTGCACTCATTGTCTACCCCATTTGTGTCAACCCTGTGTGTCTGCCCCTTCCCTTATGAGCAGGGCCCTCGTCCCCCATGTGCTTTTCATTTTCTTACTGAAATCATCTTCAATGGCACCAAATTCTGCAGTTTTCTGCCCCCTGATACTTATGTCAGTGGCGTCTGCTCAGGGCCATCTTAACAGCAGTGTAGAGCCCTAGGATAGCAATACACTGGGGCCCCTGCACACCTATTCATGGGAATTAAAATGTAGCTCCGTAACAACTGCAGCAGTACTGCGTAAATCCTCAGATAAATCCCTGCTGCGCCATTCCTCTGCAGATCTGCGCATGTGCATTAATGTCTGAGCCCTCCAGTGCTCAATGTAAGAGATGTCCCTAGGTCTGCTGACGCAGCTGTGGTTATGTGCCCTGTCCTTGTCCTTTTTGTATTCCTCTGTAAGTCACTGTTTTGCTTAAGGCGCCCAAGGGATTATGTTGGTTGCCTTGTGTTGTTACCTTTACATTACTGCCTAGAAATAATTCACGCGGACACCTTATCTAAAAATAAGACTCAGACAACCATGGCATAAGTTTAAAATGGTCAAGTTATTTATTTAGGTGGTATGACCCTTGTTTGTCTATCAAAGGGATGGCCAAGAAAGCACTTGAGACCAGCACCAGTCAGAGGTGTATGCCAATGGAAGCGACTGCATCGCTCCAATCTAACAAACACACCCCTTACGTAAGGTACAGCCTGCACTGTGACGGCTCCCCGCCCCCTCTAAGGTAGGGCGCGGACACCTCAAGGAAGTGCCCACCGTCCCCGCTCAGTTCGGGACTCGCCCACCGTCCTGGCAAGGGGGGGTAATACCGCACGGTGACCACCTGACACCTCACCCGACTGCTGGTCGAGAGCGCCTTCTCGCCGATTTTTAAACTAAAAATTAAATTTACCAAATCGTTTGGACAGCCCGAAGGCAATGAGCACCAGAGAGAAGAAGAAAAAGAAGGGAAGGGAGGGTGGGGATCCGGATTCCAAGAGGAAGTTCCTGCCCCAGAGCTGGACCCTAAATACCCCGCTTAAGCTGCCTCCCCTTTTGGTGCTGATTGGCCCAGCTACACCACATGCTAAACTGCCTATGAATCATACACTGCTCTGTGCTGCATTGCATATGAAGTTAACCCCCAAATCCCCGGGCTCTTAACTGCACTCTGGCCTATGCTGCCCTCGTTTTGCCTATTCGTCTATGTACTCTGTAATTGGGCGTTGATATCCCTTTTGGTGCCATATTAATTATAATGACATTATGTAGTTATACAGTGTTTGCTCTGTAGAGCCTGCACTCATGTAGTGACCAGCAGTTTGGAAGGCAGGTCACCTTGATGTAATGAATAACACTCTAATTAGCACAAGCTGGACAGGGGGGCCATGGTCCTGACTCATGCTGGAGAAGCATTATTAATATGTGAGCCATTAGGCTAATCTCCGGCAAGGTGATCATTATGTCCTATCCGGAGCTTTGATGACATGTGGGGATTCCGGACTCATCTGCTCGGAGATTCCCTATAAGTCTGAGACACGCAGGGGGGCCCCGCTGAAGTCAATAACAGAGCAGAATATTTGTCCGTATCCGTCGTAAACACATCTTGCTCATTGTCGGTAGCAGAATGATTAAAGCATCTTTATACACCAGGCCTGGGATGATAAACGATCACAAGAGGAGTAAAGACATATAAAACACGATTTCTACCATATGTCTACAACCGAAAACATGCAAAACCATAAATAAGAATGAAGACATTTTGGGTTTCCTCCAGATGGAGAATACTAATCCCACATTAGAAAGCCTGATCGTGTTTGAAAAACATTGGTTATACCAATACAAAAACTGCTTTAATAGACCATCCTGTATATGGCAAATCAAGTAAATTCCTAATTAACTCCTGGTCCATGATTGGGAGGATATAGGGGACAGAAGTCCTTTGCATACCAAAGAGGTGACATCAGCCTGCAGAAGACAGGACGATGGACAGCTAGCTCCCATTAGGTACTTCTGCCTTATCAATATTCTGATGGCTGGACACCACACTAGGAATCAAGTCCCGCTCCTTCCTCAGCAGCACAAAGACAGTATGATGGACAGCTAGCTCCTATTGGGTACCGCTGCCTTATCATGAATCTGATATAGTGGGATGGGCACCTCGCAAGGAGACAAGTCCCCTCTCCTTCCTTTGCAGCACAAAGACAGGACGATGGACAGCTAGCTCCCATTGGGTACCACTGCCTTATCAATAATCTGATATCGTTGGCTGGGCACCACGCTAGGAGACAAGTCCCCGCTCCTTCCTCAGCAGCACAGAGACAGTAAGATGGACAGCTAGCTCCCATTGCGTAACGCTGCCTTATCAATAATCTGATATAGTGTGATGGGCACCACGCTAGGAGACAAGTCCCCACTCCTTCCTCAGCAGCACAGAGACAGGACGATGGACAGTTAGCTCCCATTGGGTACCACTGCCTTATCATTAATCTGATATAGTGGGATGGGCACCACGCTAGGAGACAAGTCCCCGCTCCTTCTTCGGCAGCACAGTGACAGGACGATGGACAGCTAGCTCCCATTGGGTACCACTGCCTTATCAATATTCTGATGGCTGGGCACCACGCTAGGAGACAAGTCCCCGCTCCTTCCTCAGCAGCACAGAAACAGGATGATGGACAGCTAGCTCCCATTGGGTAACGCTGCCTTATCATGAATCTGATATAGTGGGATGGGCACCACGCTAGGAGACAAGTCCCCGCTCCTTCCTCAGCAGCACAGAGACAGGACGATGGACAGCTAGCTTCCATTGGGTACCACTGCATTATCAAGAATCTGATATCGTGGGCTGGGCACTACGCTAGGAGACAAGTCCCCGCTCCTTCCTCAGCAGCACAAAGACAGGACGATGGACAGCTAGCTCCCATTGGGTACCACTGCCTTATCAATATTCTGATGGCTGGGCACCACGCTAGGCGACAAGTCCCCGCTCCTTCCTCAGCAGCACAAAGACAGGACGATGGACAGTTAGCTCCCATTGGGTACCGCTGCCTTATCATGAATCTGATATAGTGGGATGGGCACCACGCTAGAAAACAAGTCCCCGCTCCTTTCTCAGCAGCACAAAGACAGGACGATGGACAGTTAGCTCCCATTGGGTACCGCTGCCTTATCATGAATCTGATATAGTGGGATGGGCACCACGCTAGGAGACAAGTCCCCGCTCCTTCTTCGGCAGCACAGTGACAGGACGATGGACAGCTAGCTCCCATTGGGTACCACTGCCTTATCAATATTCTGATGGCTGGGCACCACGCTAGGAGACAAGTCCCCGCTCCTTCCTCAGCAGCACAGAAACAGGATGATGGACAGTTAGCTACCATTGGGTACCGCTGCCTTATCATGAATCTGATATAGTGGGATGGGCACCACGCTAGGAGACAAGTCCCCGCTCCTTCTTCGGCAGCACAAAGACAGTACGATGGACAGCTAGCTTCCATTGCGTAACGCTGCCTTATCAATAATCTGATATCGTGGGCTGGGCACCATGCTAGGAGACAAGTCCCCACTCCTTCCTCAGCAGCACAGAGACCGCTTTGTAGGTCTTTCAATGAATGGGGCATGTTTATTACCTATTGGAACTTGTCCTGGTAATTATTATATCTTATCATCCTTGCAATGTGTACAAGTAATATGATCAATTTATTTCTAGGATAAAAACCAACATGTCTGAGGATGAGTGCATGCATGTACAAGTGGACTTTGCCAGGGAGGGATAATAAAGATCCCTCTCCTGGTACATTTTGTGTAGCCCATACGTTACAATGGCTAACAGCACCCGAAGATGGCATTGGATACTGGGGCAAGCTCTGGAATGATTGGCATTGATCATTGTGCGGAGTGTTGGGAACGAGTAGAGTTCATTAGTTGTGAGGGAAAAGGAAGGAGGTGAGGCGACAGTGTGCACGGAGGGGATGAGAGAGGGGCTGATAATCCCAGAGAATATTGGATAGAATTTGTTTTGTTCAGTATAGCAGATAACATCAGATGCTACAATAATAGGGAGAGATGGCAGCGGTTACAGAGGGAGGTTACTGGTGATAGAATAAGTAATAGAAAGTTTATCTTTTTTTTTTTTTTATTGTTGTATAAGTTACTATGAATTGTAACATAATACAATGATAGATGTTACTGTGTTATATCAGGTCCCTTTCTGTGTAATTGCACCTACCCTCTGTACACAATACTACTTAACCATATGACTGCTTTTGTAATTATCATATATCACCCCCACATACAAAAAAGGCCAACAAAATTTTGGCATGTATTAAGAGGGGAATGGAAACTAGGAACTCAAGGGTAATTATGCCACTATATAAAGCATTGGTGAGACCTCACCTAGAGTACGGAGTACAGTTCTGGGCCCCACACTATAAAAAGGACATCATAGAATTAGAAAAAGTCCAAAGGCGAGCAACAAAGCTTATTAGGGGAATGAAGAATTTAAGCTACGAGGAGAGATTAAGCAATTTGGGACTATTTACATTAGAAAAGAGACGTTTAAGGGGGGACATGCTCAACATGTACAAGTATATCAAGGGCCAATATAAGGAACTGTCACACACCCTCTTTTCTACTAGTAAGGAATCTAGGACACGAGGGCATGAGTATAGATTAGAAGAAAAAAGATTTCATTCAGCTAGTAGAAAGAATTTCTTTACGGTCAGAACAGTCAAACTCTGGAACTCTCTTCCCAGAGAGGTGGTAACGGCTGGCTCATTAAATGCGTTCAAGGCAAAGTTGGACAAACATTTACTGGAGAAAAACATTCATGGGTACAAATAAGAAATATAATTTGTCTGTAAAATACCAGAACCTACCAAATCAGCAATGGATATCTATACCAGGTTGAACTAGATGGACGCAAGTCTTTTTTCAACCTTACCTACTATGTAACTATGTAATATACTGTGCATAGCATAACTCCGCCCCAACACCTGTTAAGCCCCACCCCCATATTTTGATTGTCCCACACAGGACAATCAAAGAAAATGGATGACCATTGAAAGATAAAAACACTGCCATTGCATAGTATGCCACTATCGATGGCCAGTTGCTCTATTGCCATCAATGGCAACCATGGCCATCCCTAATGTATGCTGGCTGCAGTGTGGCTAGAGGTGGGCTTAAATCGCTTTTTTTTTTTTACTATGCTTTAATCTAAGGGTGAATGGCCACGCCTCCCCTGATTAGCACAAGTTCAAGTCTCCAGTATGTCTCCTGACTTCCATGTAAGCAGCAGTGATAACACCTTCATCCACATTTAAATATATACTGTACAGTATATATATATATATAGAGAGAGAGAGAGAGAGAGAGAGAGAGAGTTAATTTGCACAGACATAGTAAACATAGATTGGGCATACCTCCCAACTTCTTGGCTGCTGGAATAGGGACACTCGCGTGGCGGGGCCTATGCAAATGAGGGCACGGCTTATGCAAATTAGCCGCGACCCCATTTTCAGCCGCGAATAGACGTTGTGCGCATGCGCACAGCATCTATTCAATCAGCTTGGGGGGGCTCCCAACTGCCACCCCCCGCAGCGGGACAATGCCGGCCGCGGGTGGGACAGCGGGACAGGACCCGAAAATCGGGACTGTCCCTCTGAAATCGTGACACGTGGGAGGTAGGAATTGGGGGAAATTTACTAAGATATGTATTCTACTTCACATGTGATGTTGCAACGAGCAACCAATCAGATCCTGTATTCTATCTTTTAGAGCAGTGGTTCCCAACCTGGGGTACTAGTACCCCTGGGGGTACTCTGCAGACCAGTTGGGGGTACTTGAAAATAATATCGGTAATGGCGGACGATGAAAAGGTCTTTTGATGGCTGAAGAAGACCCATTGCCATGGAGACAAACCATGTTGTGTCCTATACCTGACCAGAAATCCACTGGGAGCTTCCCATGCTGCACTCAGACATCAGCAGTCATCTGCCCAGCACTGACAAAGGTGGAGGAAGCAGCGGCATTAATCCTTCCGGTGTTAGCGGGAATCCTGGAGATAATACACAGACAGTGTCTAGACACAGAAGGGCACGATTCCTTGCTGCATACTACTCCTCCACTCCTCCTTAATGTAAGGACATGCATAAGGATCCGCATACCGCTAAGTACTGTCCATATTTAAAAATGAGAGGAGGGGGTACTTATCAATGAAAAGCCTAATCAAGGGGTACGTGAGAGAAAAAAGGTTGGGAACCACTGTTCTAGAGCAGTGGTTCCCAAACTGTGCGCACTTGCAGGGTTGCCTCAGGTTGGTGGTCCAGAATCAATTCAAGTTATTTATGGCCAATGAAATAGGCAAAATCAGTGCTTGTGGCTTCCAATTAAGAATATGAGGTTAAACAGAAGTGAATCATGTTTCTCACCACATAACTGGACCTAAGGAAAACATTTAAATCACAACTTTTTTAAATATTTTTCCTGAAATTAGTAACCAACTTTTGGCCTAGGGGTGCCATGAAAAGTATTCTGATACTTTATGGTGCTGTGATTCAAAAAGTTGGGAACCACTGTTCTAGAGGGTGCTAAAAAAATAAGAAGTATATTCTGATTGGTTGCCCATAGCAACATCACATGTGAAGTAGAATACACATCTTAGTAACTCCCCCCATTATGTTTTGTGAGTTTTATTATCAAGGCCTTTCTTTATTGCAAGGGTTGTGACTATTTCCCGTTCGCGGTAAGGATCAGGATGTGACGTCAGGTGAGGGCGGAAGTTGTTAAATGCCCCTACAGCGTTTTTTATTTTGTTTGTAATCTAGTTTGGTGTAGGTTATTTTTTTTTTTATTTTAGCTGCAGGGCATGGTGGCTCGTTGCGCTCATCACAGATTACTATTCCCCGTCCAGGAGATGTGGACCCAGTGCATTATGGGAAAGGTCTTCCCGGCGAAGGGGATCTAGCTGCTATTTTAGTGCAAGCAATGTCAGTGTTTTCTGAAATATATTAATTGTTGTTATTTTTACAGTTTACAATGTATTGTTTTATCACTGATCCCTTTAGGTCATTATAAAATTACAATACAAAATCCCCGCAGTCATCTCATACGTTCAGCGAGTGTGCTGAAAGATATACTAGAGCAATGTTTATTGTCATTCAGTTCCTTTGGATGGTGGCAAAGTAATCATGTACAGTAATGATGTAACCTTTCTAAAAGTGGCACAGGAATGCGCCCGTCCTGCCACAGTGACAACCATTTACCCTACTTGAAAAGATTTGACAACACTTTTAAGGCCATGGACAGGAGGACTTGTGTAATCATTTTAGCGCTGCAACACACAGAATTAACCCCTTGGTCGTGTAGGGCCCCTGAACTCCGGCACATACCCAGCATGCTGATGGACTAACCCATAATACTCCATACAGTATGATTCGCTGCCTGTTGTAACCACGTGCCGCTTATACGTAGTAGTAATAATAATTCTGATATGTTTTATAGGTTGAACTACTGTTGTGTACATATACATAGCACAGTATCACACAATCCTCCCTAAGAATACAGCATAGGCTCATGTTTTAATAATGTAATTACTATGCAAAGTGCCCTATAACACGGTCTTCAATGCTGGAAATTGGGAGCACACAAGATATGATCAAATTGGTTCCATAAAAAAACTTGAATTTGATAGCGGATTAGTACCGCTCGGCCTATCTAGTCTTCCCCTTTTTTTATCCTTTAGGGTATAATAACTTCCATGCTGTCACTTTTCCCATGCACCTCCCTGGTACCGCTGGTGCCGCTATCCAGGTTCCTGTCCACACTGCGTGTGTTTCTCCTGCAGTCCTGCTCCATCCAAGTAGATAGACTGTCGCCACTGCAGGGACAGAACGGGGAAGGGAAGATGGGAGGGTGCAGCATTGTACATCATGCGGTTCATTGCATTGCGTAATGTCACTAAACTCATTAATACGGAGAGCCAGACCGGTGACCAGGCCTTTGGGGGACCGGAGGGGGTCCGAGGAAGTTCCCATCCAGGAATCCAGGCGGGCACCGTAATAAACCATTGCTAGGAGCTGCACTACCGCAGCCATGCATACAGATGGGTGCTGCATTTTGCTCAAGAGCCACAGGTTGGACATTGCTGTTCTAGAAGATAATAGATCGAATCGATAGAATTCCCAACTTAGTAAATTTACCCCATTATCTGTTGCGGGAAGGAAATACAGACCTATTATGGATTTGGGATATATTACTTTATTTTTGTACAAGGAACTATTCAAACTGTAAGGCACCAGAACAGCTCTAAAAGTCCTTTGGCTGCCTCACCAGTGTCAGGGAATATAGTCCGATGGTGTGCCCGTTGTCCGACGGTTGGTGCAACCTTTCCACCATGGCATATTAGAGCAGCAACTGTCGGTCATCTCAGAAGACAGCTGCAACATTAGCATAAATCCACAGTAGCGGCCGTGACACAGGTGGCAACCGCTACGCTATGGCATGCTCACCCACGTTGTCCTTTATTTATATGATGACGTTTACACGGTTAAACCTTCAAATGAAGTCAAAAGAATGTAGCTAACAATCTGTGCATCATTTATTGGACTTTGGACCATACCAAGATAGAAGGAATGTGGCTCAGAGCAAACACAAAAGAGAACTGGGATGGGTGTTAGATTTTGCAGTTACAAACATCATTTCTGTCTATGAGAACAGAATAGGAAAAAAAAATCTTCAACCAGTTCTGTAGGGCAAACACCAGAACGACCGTGACCATGTGACAATCGTTTCCTTGAAATCGTATGATGGTCGCACGATTGGATTGGAGTACACGATCTGCACCCAATCCAGTGTAGATGACGAATCTTTAGTGCAGCAGGAAAAATCTCCAAAGCAACCAAACGAGCGTCAGGAACGCGCATCAAATCGGAATCGGATTGAAAATTTACAATTCTGCTCTTTTTTCATACAATCGGCCGTAAGATGCGTCAAAATTCAGAGAATTGAGTCCAAATTGTTCTGGTGTATACCCAAGTCTAAGCAAAATTGAAAAATTCTGGTTCTAGGTCCCCAAAAAAATCAATCACTGTTTGATCTGTCTAAGCAGGTACAACGTACAACAACCGTCATTGTACTTCTGGTTGTTGAGTCTGGCCAGTTTGGATTTTTCCCACATGATTCTTCTATCTGCCAATCAGGTACCAGCAGCCACGCTCATGTGACCTGTTCAGCCAAAAGATGTTGGGAGCACCCTATTTACAACAGTCTCCTGGCTGTACTAGCTTCCAGCTCTGTTCCATTTTCCCGCATCTGTTTCAGCTTTCAGAGATTTGCCTCCACAAACTGCTTCTGCAACTGATTCTGCCTCCGGTGACTTGCCTCCACAAAGTGCCGCTGCATTTGATTCTGCCTCCAGTGACTTGCCTCCACAAACTGCCTCTGCATCTGATCCTCCCTCCAGTGACTTGCCTCCACAAACTGCCTCTGCATCTGATTCTGCCTCTGGTGACCTGCCTCCACAAACTGCCTCTGCATCTGATTCTGCCTCTGGTGACCTGCCTCCACAAACTGCCTCTTCATCTGATTCTGCCTCCGGTGACCTGCCTCCACAAACTGCCTCTTCATCTGATTCTGCCTCCGGTGACCTGCCTCCACAAACTGCCTCTTCATCTGATTCTGCCTCCAGTGACTTGCCTCCACAAACTGCCTCTGCATTTGATTCTGCCTCCAGTGACTTGCCTCCACAAACTGCCTCTGTATCTGATTCTGCCTCCGGTGACCTGCCTCCAGAATGTGCCTCTGCATCTGATTCTGCCTCCGGTGACCTGCCTCCAAAAACTGCCTCTGCATCTGATTCTGCCTCCGGTGACCTGCCTCCAAAAACTGCCTCTGCATCTGATTCTGCCGCTGGTGACCTGCCTCTGATTCTGCCTCTGGTGACCTGCCTCCACAAACTGCCTCTGCATCTGATTCTGCCTCCGGTGACCTGCCTCCAAAAACTGCCTCTGCATCTGATTCTGCCTCCGGTGCCCTGCCTTCACAAAGTGCCTCTGCATTTGATTCTGCCTCCAGTGACCTGCCTCCACAAACTGCCTCTGCATCTGATTCTGCCTCTGGTGACCTGCCTCCACAAACTGCCTCTGCATCTGACTCTGCCTCCGGTGACCTGCCTCCACAAACTGCCTCTGCATCTGATTCTGCTTCCGGTGACCTGCCTCCACAAACTGCCTCTGCCTCTGATTCTGCCGCTGGTGACCTGCCTCCACAAACTGCCTCTGCATCTGATTCTGCCTCCGGTGACCTGCCTCCACAAACTGCCTCTGCATCTGATTCTGCCTCCGGTGAACTGCCTCCACAAACTGCCTCTGCATCTGATTCTGCCTCCGGTGACCTGCCTCCACAAACTGCCTCTGCACCTGATTCTGCCTCCGGTGACCTGTCTCCACAAACTGCCTCTGCATCTGATTCTGCCTCCGGTGACCTGCCTCCACAAACTGCCTCTGCATCTGATTCTGCCACTGGTGACCTGCAAACAAGTGCACCCATTAGTCGTTCAGTCTGCATCTATTTTCTGGGTTGTCCTGTACAGCGCATTCCATTGAGCAGGTATCCTATTACATAGGGTTCCATCTAGCTACATCCTGTGCATCGCACCAATATCTAGTCTCTTGCAGGCTGCCATCAGCACCACAAGCATTCTATTGTGGTCACATCTGCTACCTGTTTTGCTTTACAGCTTTGTATACGGTATCTCTGAAAGTCTATATAAAACCTGTACATACATGAACACTGAAACATATCTCTACTCTACCTGCTGCCTATGTCAGCACAAAATGGAAAATCTTCTGGAACCACGATCACCAGTTTTCCTGGTCAACCTGGGTCTAAGAAAACTTTTAGGTTCCTCTCAAGAGGGGTTGGTCAGCTGATTGCTGATGTAATGTTGGTGTGAGGCCGGAGATTGCTCTGCTTTTTCAGGCTTGGCATACACTAGGCCAGTGGTGCACAAACTATTTTGAATCACGGCGCCCCAGAGCCTCAAATGATTTTCACGACACCCCTAGGCCGAATGTTTCTTATTGATAAATTTTGGAAAAAATATTAAATTAAGTAAGAGGGTGTTTTATGTCTTCCTTGGGGTCACTTGTGGGGGATTTGCTTCTTTTGTCCACAAATGTAATGATTGGGAGCCACAAGAACTGGTTTTGTCTGTCACTCTGTTCATAAATAATTTAAGTTGGTCCAGGGCCGCCAACCCAAGGCACCCCTGCAAGTGTCCAGCGGCACCCCAGGGTGCCACGGCACACAGTTTGGGAACCAATGCACTAGGCTGATTTCTCCCCTCAAATTACTATGGGCCCAGAGGCTTAGGGGGGCCCGGACCCAGTTCATAAAGTTGCATACCAATTTCCCAGATTTGCCTGCTAAGCTATTGGGTCTGATTTAATGCTCAGCCTAAATTGTGTGACATTACATTTTAAGTGAGGGGTGTGTGTGGTGGATGCTATATGTAAGGTGGCACAATATGAACTGTTATGTGTCATAATCTGATCTGGTCATTGTAATGTGGAGGGCACTATAATGTTATATAACAGGGGCTGGGGCACTAATGTGGCACATTATGAACTGGAGGGCACTGTTTTATGTGTCATAATCTGAGTTGCTCATTGTAATATGGAGGGCACTGTAATGTTACCAAATAAGAGCTGGGGTGCTTTAAGTGGTACTATACAATATGACTTGGATGCACTATAGTGTGGTATAATATGAACTGGGGCACTTGGAAACATTTGAACTGGAGGGCACTCTAATGTGGCCCAATATAAATTAGTTGTACTATAGTGTGGTATTATATAAGCCTGGGATATTTGTATGTCATAATAAGAATTGGGGATACTGTGTTGCATAATGTGTACTGGCAGCCCAACTATGTGACATCAAGTAAACTATGGAAATAAGATGGTGCATAAAATAAACTAGAGCACCACTATGGGGCATAATATTAACTAGGGCACTGCTATGGTTCATACAATAAACTAGAGTACTACTATGGGGCATATTATTAACTAGGGCACTGCTATGGGGCATAATATTAACTAGGGCACTGCTATGGGGCATAATATTAACTAGGGCACTGCTATGGTTCAAAAATAAACTAGAGCACTACTATGGGGCATAATATTAACTAGGGGACTGCTATGGTTCAGAAAATGAACTAGGGCACTGCTATGGGGCATAATATTAACTAGGGCACTGCTATGGGGCATAATATTAACTAGGGCACTGCTATGGTTCAAAAATAAACTAGAGCACTACTATGGGGCATAATATTAACTAGGGGACTGCTATGGTTCAGAAAATGAACTAGGGCATTACTATGGGGCATAATTTGGTACTTGTTTAGTTTCCCGGTGGCAGCACGAGACGCTCTGGCTTGAATATTGGCAGTTTGCCAGACTGCCTTAAGCTGCGCTTGTAGTGTAGCGACTGTTTGGATTCTGGCAGCTTGCCAGCTGCCTAGCCGCCTTACAGTATCAGACTACTTGTTTAGTTTCAGGGAGGCATCGCGTGCCGCCTTATGCTGACTTCTCCGTGGCAGCCCAGCGCTGCTACCCCTAACCCTCCTGTCAAGTGAGCGCCTCTCACAAAGCGCTTGTGCCCGCATGATATGCCCTCTCCTGTGGAGAGGGGATCATGAGGGTGCCGGCGGAGAGGCGCTCCATGTTTGTGATACGTAGGAGCTTCTCAGACGCTACAGTAGCAATGCAATCATACGCTCCATGTGTGTGATAGGTTTCAGCGCCTCAGACTCTCCAGCAGCAATGCAATGATACCCTCCTGCCTCTGACCTCTGAGTAGCTATTGCTCAGATGTATAATATGGCAGGTTTAAATGTGTTCTTGAAACACCCCCACCATCCCAAAGCGTGGCGAGCACAGCGGTACGCGTCCTACCGACTTTTTCATACCCCCACCATCCACGTCGGCGTGGAACTGACTTTATATAGTGTGGCGAGCACAGCGGTACGCGTCCTACCGACTTTTTCATACCCCCACCATCCACGTCGGCGTGGAACTGACTTTATATAGTGTGGCGAGCGCAGCAAGCCCCGCAAGGGGACGTGGATAACTTCACATGTATTCCGCGTCCCCATGTAGGGCTCGCTGCGCTCGCCACACTATATAAATTCAACTCCACGCCGACGTGGATGGTGGGGTTATGAAAAGGTCGGTAGGACACGTATCGCTGTGCTCGCCACGTTTCGGGGTGGCGTGGATGGTGGGGGTATGAAATGCAGGCATTTGCCAGTATGTAACATGGAGCACTGGCAAATGCCTCCATTATTTTGCATCAGACGCAGGAGAGTCTCATTGCTTGAGCGTCTGAGATGCTCCTACGTATCACAAAAATGGAGCGCCTCTCTGCCGGCGCCCTAATGATCCCCTCTCCACAGGAGAGGGCATATCATGCGGGCACAAGCACTGTGTGAGAGGCGCTCACTTGACAGGAGGGCTAGGGGTAGCAGCGCTGGGCTGCCACGGAGAAGTCAGCGTAAGGCGGCACGCGATGCCGCCCTGAAACTAAACAAGTAGCCTGATACTGTAAGGCGGCTAGGTAGCTGGCAAGCTGCCAGAATTCAGTCGCTACGCTACAAGCGCAGCTTAAGGCAGTCTGGCAAGCTGCCAATATTCAAGCTAGAGCGTCTCATGCTGCCACCGTGACACTAAACAAGTACCCATAATTGTAACTATGGCACTGCTATGGTTCAGAAAATAAACTAGGGAATTACTATGGGCATAAATTGAATAACTGCTGCAGAGAGGCATCTCTCAAGTAGCATTGAGATCGGGCTTCAACAGGGGCGTAACTAGATATTCGTAGGTTCCATAGCAAAAGTTTGTAAGGGCCCCTATGTACCAACTAATGGTGATAAATGTATATAGCAAATATAACTTACACAGTATAGATGGGCCCCCTTCAGCTCTGGGCCCCATAGCGGCTGCACCCCTTACACCTATGGACAGGGCCGGTGCCAGACATCGGAGCGCCCCAGGCGGGTGGGGGGATGGGGGCGCTCCACACGGGGGGGGGGGGGGGTGTCCGGGTATTACGGTGGCAGGCCGGCCGCTCCACACAGGGGGGGGGTGTCAGGACGCCGCTGCGACGTTCCACGGGGGGTTGTCAGGGGTGGGGGGTAATGGGGGATGCGGCCAGTGCCGCTACGTAACTCCAGGGGTAGGGAGGGGAACAGGTCCAGTGGGGTTGTTGCGGACGCTGCCGCCATTCACCTCGCTCCAGGTGGGTGACCTGCTCCAAATTGCCACCCTCCAGTGGCCGGCACCCTAGGCAAATGCCTAAGGCTGCCTAGTGGTGGCGCCGGCCCTGCCTATGGAAGTTACGTCCTTGGGCTCCTCCAATATGTTTCTATGGGGCCCATAAAGCTCTTGTTACGCCTATGCAGGCGATTTTGAAGTTTGTGTAAAAAGGTAACCTTTTTGATTGTTTCTGTGTCACTTCTGGAAATAAAGCAAGGCCTCCATCCTACGTAATTAGCTTTGTATTTGGCATTGTTACCAATTTCTGAGGGTCTTCGTGACGTAATCTGGCCTCATTCAGTAAAGAAGTTGTTACATTGTATACAACAAATGGCTGAGCTTACAGCATCATTGAAGGCTGAATCCTGAGCAGACAGCTGTGTTAACAGCCTCATGAACTAGTGAGTCACAGGACGAGACAAAAAGCTTGTAGCCCTCACATCAGGAGTTCCTGCAGTGCGGAGTGTGTTGTCTGGGTGCGCTGCGTATACTCTCTACCCTTTTATAGAACGTTTCCAGTGACAGCATCGTCTGCTTCGGAGAGGAAACAGATTTTCACTTTCAAAGTGATTGGTTTGAAAAGATTTGTGTTTCTAAAGCCCCCATACACTATGCGATTTGGGCCCAATTTCACCACACTCAGATGGATCGGAGTCAGGAGGTCGGACCGGCTGCACATAAGATTTGTTAAATGATGTCGACTTGGCCAAAAGGACTATTATAGGGGTAGTCCCCTGTATCCCTAAAAGAGTGGGTTTCCCATCATCATCCTGTCTACTTCCTAGAGAATCAACTTGGGATTTTAATGTGAGGGGGTGTGGCCTAATATGATGTGTGGGGCCCCGCTCCTATAACCACCCCTCTTCTTCTCCTCTCTGGTAGGGTACAACAAGGTCGACAAGCATTAGGTCGACACCACTAGGTCGACATGCATGAAGGTCGACATGGGGTTAGGTCAACAGAGTCATTAGGTCGACATGGGAAATTTTGACAGTCAAAAGATCGATATGGGGTGTTTCATTTTTGTTTTGGTCCCGAATGCCAACACAGTGGACATGGGCACTAAAAAAGGGCACCGCATCCCCTCGTGCACCTTGCTACACTCGGCACACGATTTTATTCTCCCGCCATGCCCTAGCAGATGGTAAGGCATGAAATACCGCCTGTTGGCACATGTCGGCTTAAAAAAAAATAAGTGAAAACCCCCATGTCAACCTTTTGACTGTCGACCTTCCCTGTGTCGACTTAATCACCCTGTCGACCTAACCCCATTTCAACATTCATGTATGTCGACTTAGTGGTGTATGTAGACCTCATGATCGTATCCCTCTGGGACTGTCCCAGAGAGTCCAGTTCTATAGTTGGTAAGGATGTATAGTCAGTATGTCCATTTACCTGTTGTACGTTGCCAAGTTGATGACTATGAGGATAATAATGATAAACACATTTTTGTGCGTATGTAATTATAGCTGTAATTGTAACCCCATCCTTATGTCTAACCCAGTGGTGTCTTCCACCAGTGTTTAGATGCTTTCTGTAACTGGGAGGCTCTGAGGAGTCTGAGGGCAGAACACAGAATAAGTTACATCAGCTAGAAAATGTAGTGGCCAAATTATCATATATTACAGTGGTCAGGGAACAGGGGTAAATTACCCCAAATAGGTAAAAATTAAATTCCTGGGGGAAATGGACAGTTGTGCTGCCGAGACACAGCCGGGAATGCATATGAATCTACAGATGGAGCCGGGCTCCCTCTTGCTGGCGAATCGCCAGAACGTCACCGCTGGCGATCCGCCAGCAGCCCAGCTATCATCTGACTGAGACGCGCGTACGTCTAACGTGCAAGTTTCCATGCGGCGGGGTGAGGGGAACCTGTCCGTCTCCGCTTCAGGGAGACGGACAGGGTTAGGGGGGGGTTGCGGGGAGGCGGTGGGGACTCCGGGTGACCGCCGACAAACCGGCGGGAACCGTGCAAAAGGGGACACATGCGCATCTCGTGTGCGCACGTCCCCTTTCGCAGATACAGATGGCGGGGGATGGCGGCTGGTGTCGCAATCGCTATCCCCTGCAAAGAAGAGACCCGCTCCATCTGTATATGCCCCCATATGAATCTATATGTATACCCAGCCGTGTCTCAGCATCGTGACGGTCCATTACCCCCAGGAGTTTCATTTCATTGCCTATAGAATATATATATATATATATATATATATATATACTAGGTGATTCATCGCGCCCTACGGGCGCTCTTCACACCGTCGTAAGGGGCTGCGCCCCCTTAATTTGTGAACGTTTGTATATGAGAAATATGGTTAGAATTGTATGAAAGATGCCCTGTATTGCAACTTAGGTGTCCGCGAATCGCGGGAGGGGGGGTCGCGGAGGGTGCCGCGAATTGCAGGAGGGGGGGTCGCCGCGAATTGCAGGAGGGGGGGTTGTGGGGGGGTGGATGCTGCGAATCGCGGGAGGGATTGCAGAGAATCGCGGGAGGGGGGTCGCGGGGTGGGTTGCCGCAAATCGCGGGAGGGGGGTTACGGGGGCGGGGCTTGCGGCGAATCATGGTAGGGGGGGTCGCGGGGGGTGTGCCGTGAATTACGGGAGGGGGGGTCACGGGGTGGGGTGCCGAGAATCGCGGGGGTGTGTGTGTGTGCCGTGAATCGCGGGAGTGGGGGGAGTGGGGGGGTGGGGGTGTGTGTGACGCGAATCGCCACAAGAAAAAATCAACACAGAAAGGTCAACACATGTAAATGTTGACATAAGTGTGGCACTTCATTAGTGTCCATGTCGACACATGAGAATGAATATGAAAACATTCAAAAAATGAAAAAAAAAACCTTCAAAAACTCATGTCAACCTTTTTCATTGTCGACCATAGCCATGTCAGTGTTTTCCATGTGCAATTTAATTCTGGAGCTGCCGCGAATCGCGGGGGGGGGGGTGCCGCGAATTGCGGGAGGGGGGGTCGCGAGGGTGGGTGCCGCGAATCGCGGGAGGGGGGGTTACGGGGCGGGGGTTGCGGCGAATCATGGGAGGGGGGGTCGCGGGGGTGTGCCGTGAATCACGGGAGGGGGGGTCACGGGGTGGGGTGCTGAGAATCGCGGGGGAGGTGTGTGTGTGTGTGCCGTGAATCGCGGGAGTGGGGGTTGTGGTGGGGGGGGGGTGGGGGGGGTGTGACGCAAATCGCCACAAGAAAAAATCAACACAGAAAGGTCAACACATGTAAATGTTGACATAAGTGTGGCACTTCATTGGTGTCCATGTCGACACATGAGAATGAATATGAAAATATTAAAAAAATGAAAAAAAAAACTTCAAAAACTCATGTCAACCTTTTTCATTGTCGACCATAGCCATGTCAGTGTTTTCCATGTGCAATTTAATTCTGGAGCTGCCGCGAATCACGGGGGGTGCCGCGAATTGCGGGAGGGGGGGGTCGCGGGGTTGGGTGCTGCGAATCGCGGGAGGGCGGGGTTCACAGGGGTTCCGGTGGGGGGTTGCCGCGAATTGCGGGAGGTGGGGGGTGCCGCGAATCGCGGGAGGGGGGGTTGCGGGGGGGTGTGACGCGAATCGCCACAAGAAAAAATCAACACAGAAAGGTCAACACATGTAAATGTTGACATAAGTGTGCCACTTCATTGGTGTCCATGTTGACACATGAGAATGAATATGAAAACATTCAAAAAATGAAATAAATCTTCAAAAACTCATGTCAACCTTTTTCATTGTCGACCATAGCCGTGCCAGTGTTTTGCATGTGCCATTTAATCCTGGGGCTGCCGCCAATTGCGGGGGGTGCCGCGATTTGCGGGAGGGGGGGGGGTTGCGGGGGGTGGGTGCCGCGAATCGCGGGAGAGCGGGGTTCATGGGGGTTCCGGTGGGGGGTTGCCGCGAATTGCGGGAGGGGGGGGTCGTGGGGGGGTGCCGGGGTGCCGCGAATCGCCGGAGGGGGGGTTGCGGGGGGTGTGACGCGAATCGCCACAAGAAAAAAATCAACACAGAAAGGTCAACACATGTAAATGTTGACATAAGTGTGGCACTTCATTGGTGTCCATGTCGACACATGAGAATGAATATGAAAATATTCAAAAAATGACAAAAAAACTTCAAAAACTCATGTCAACCTTTTTCATTGTCGACCATAGCCATGTCAGTGTTTTCCATGTGCAATTTAATTCTGGAGCTGCCGCGAATCACGGGGGGGTGCCGCGAATTGCGGGAGGGGGGGGTCGCGGCGGTGGGTGCCGTGAATCGCGGGAGGGCGGGGTTCACAGGGGTTCCGGTGGGGGGTTGCCGCGAATTGCGGGAGGTGGGGGGTCACGGGGGGTGCCGCGAATCGCGGGAGGGGGGGTTGCGGGGGGTGTGACGCGAATCGCCAGAAGAAAAAATCAACACAGAAAGGTCAACACATGTAAATGTTGACATAAGTGTGCCACTTCATTGGTGTCCATGTCGACACATGGCAATGAATATGAAAAATTTAAAAAAAATAAAAATAAATCTTCAAAAACTCATGTCAACCTTTTTCATTGTCGACCATAGCCATGTCAGTGTTTTGCATGTGCCATTTAATCCTGGGGGTTGCTGCAAATTGCGGGGGGGGGTGCCGCGAATCGCGGGAGCGGGGTCGCAGGGGGGGTGCCGCCAATCGTGCAAGGGGGGGTCGCGGGGGGGTTCTTTTTGCCGCGAATCGCGGGAGGGAGGTCGCGGGGGGGGGTGTTTTTTCCGCGAATCGGGGGGGGGGGGTCACGGGGGAGGGTTTGCCGCGATTCGCGGGAGGGGGGGGTCGCGGGGTGGTGGTTATGCCGCGAATTGCGGGCGGGGTCGTGGGGGGGTTCTTTTTGCAGCGAATCGCGGGAGGGGGGGTCGCGGGGGTGTTTTTGCTGCGAATCGCGGTAGGGGGGGGTCGCGGGGGAGCGGGTGTTTTTGCCGCGAATCGCGGGAGGGGGGGGCGGTTTTGCCGCAAATCGCGGGAGGGGGGCGCTCACCTGGTGGCTGTGGAGTAGCAGTGCTGGGCAACATGGGAAGGCAGTGGGTGTCTGCCACTGTCTGTGGGCTCACTGGGCTGGTTCTCTGTCACATACCTCCCAACATGACCCTCTCCAGGAGGGACACAATGCTCTGTTTCTAGACTTCCCCTTAATGTATGATTGCCATCACCTGTTTTAAACAGGTTAATTTCTCAGAAAGGTGTTCAGCACAGATGAAGGCAATCACACATTAAGAGGAAAGTCCAGGAACAGAGCGTTATAGACACAGACACCCACTTTGAGTGACAGATGTAGCCAAATATATAGGAGATATGATGCTATATGCATACCCGGCTGTGTGTGTGTTACAGTACTGAAATGTACAAAGACCTGACGCAGTGCAGTGCATCAGCCCTTTTGTATAACTCGCTTCCCTGCGTGATCCCCGGGCTCCGCCTCCAAATCCACCTACTTCTTCAGCAGAGTCAACTAGTAGCGCCATCTTGGGCATCTGTAGTGCCACTGCGGAGCCGAGTTTCTTTGCCGGGTTTAGACTTCTGTCAAGGTATACCACTCTCTAGTCTAGGGAAAACATTGCACAGACTGTCACTATATCATCTAGAAATATTGACACTAATAATTACCCGGACATCACATTATCAATGGCTATACCACACACAGCCTGGCAACCATTGGTGATGATAATGATGATTACCATGTATGGCTGTCTGTGGTGGTAATCATTCATCGTCATTAGCAATTGCTGCTGGGCTGTCTACCGTACTAACAGGATATATCATACATTTCTGTGGGTACAGTGTGTATTACAATTATATCATTTCTTTCCTTTCAAATATATATATTTTGAGGTAAAAGGTAAAAATGTTCCCTGACCCCTGATATTTTGCATGATTACCTTACGAATGTAGAAAATTTACACACTGAAGATATCATTAATGATATTGTTCAATGACGTCACCAGGGCTGGCGCATTGTAGTGAATTTAGTGTTCCCTCTAAGCTTCTTCTGCAGGGTGCCGCACCCTGCCCATTTTTAAAACCTCAAAATGCACCCTGCCATTTTTGTGTGTGTGGCATTGTGCACCCTTACGCTGCCCCCGACCTAGGATCAACCCTAATTTTTTTTTTAAACCGGTTCGGAATGCTGGACCGGGGTAATTTCAAATAGACCCTTTCACATTGCACGTCAATATGAAAGGGTTAATGCTAAGTCACCTGGGAAATGCAAGCAGTCAACGGGTCTGATTCAGATTGGGACACAAATTACCCAAAAATCACTATTAGCCGATGATTTTTGGAAATCTGTGCATGTGCACACATGTCAGTATGTGTGTGTGACCCCTTAAGGGGGCGGTGATGGGGTGGTGTTTTCTGGCCGGCTACCCGGTACTGCAGGGGCACGGACCGGACAACGCAGGCTTGTCTGCACCTTCTTATGGGGCGGACAGCAGTGGCCGTGTGACATCACACGCAGCCGCTGTGACCCAAAACATGACAGTCCTCAGACAGCTTGGGCTGTGCAGCCAATGGGATACCCTTACCATGCGAGCATAACAGCAATGTGATTGTAGTCGCACACGGAAGGGAACCGCATGCAGTTTTCACATAACTACCACCAAAGCTGAATGAAGCACAATTTTCTATCTTTTGCCTAACTCTCCCCATTATATCCCCTCCTGTCATCTTGGGCTACCGTGAGTAGTATCTATACTATCATCCTGATCAGCTCTGCGTACTATTGGGAGGACTGAGCCGGCTATAGTCACATCATTACAGAGGTGGTCCCTGGACTGTGGGTGGGAGTCAGCCCTATAAGGTAGAGGATGGCCTGGGAGATGGGAGTGACAGACACTGGGAATACATAAAGCTGGCTACATTGGCTCCTATGGGCCATAAAACTGCTCACACAGAGCAAGTTCATCAAATTGCTGTATAACCTCAGCGTTTCACTGTCCACAGCTGGACTCTGCCAGGACCAACAGCCAAACCCCACTGGGTGAGTAACTCAGCATCTTATACTTGTGTACTTCCCTTGTGCTGTATTATTGCACATGAGCCTTATATGTGTTTGTCTGTTCTGTCTCACAAGTAGTAACGCTGTCTATCCAGTGACCGACATCATGTAATAGTATGTTCTGCTTTCGTGAAATGGGGCAAATCCAGAGAATCTGCCTCCAGGTATCTGCTTATTGCTCTGTAGTGCACCATAACAGAGCAATAAGCAGGCTGGGTAAACTAGCCATGTTTTACTGGATGTTAAAGATTTAAATTGACATGGGAAGGTTACACACACACACACACACACACACACACACACACACACACACACACACACACACACACACACACACACACACACACACACACACACACACACACACACACACACACACACACAATGGGAAGGTTACATGCACATGTATGATAGGAAAGTTACACTGGGTATGATGGGAAGGTTACAAGCACACGTGTAATGGGACGGTTACAAGCACATGTGTAATGGGAAGGTTACACATACACGTATGGTGGGAAGGTTACAAGCACATGTGTAATGGGAAGGTTACACATACATGTATGATGGGAAGGTTACAAGCACACGTGTAATGGGACGGTTACAAGCACACGTGTAATGGGACGGTTACAAGCACATGTGTAATGGGAAGGTTGCACATACACGTATAATGGGAAGGTTACACGTACACGTATGCTGGGAAGGTTACAAGCACATGTATAATGGGAAGGTTACACATACACGTATGGTGGGAGGTTACAAACACACGTGTAATGGGAAGGTTACAAACACACGTGTAATGGGAAGGTTACACATACACATATGGTGGGAAGGTTACAAATGGGAAGGTTACACATACACGTATGGTGGGAAGGTTACACATACACGTATGGTGGGAAGGTTACACATACACGTATGGTGGGAAGGTTACAAGCACACGTGTAATGGGAAGGTTACACATACACGTATGGTGGGAAGGTTACAAGCACACGTGTAATGGGAAGGTTACACATACACGTATGGTGGGAAGGTTACACATACACGTCTGATGGGAAAGTTACAAGCACACGTGTAATGGGAAGGTTACACATACACGTATGGTGGGAAGGTTACAAGCACATGTATATTGGGAAGGTTACACATACACGTCTGATGGGAAGGTAACAAGCACACGTGTAATGGGAAGGTTACACATACACGTATGGTGGGAAGGTTTCAAGCACACATATAATAGGATGGATACACATGGGAAGTGTCACTTTTCATTCGATCCGTCGCAGCAACGTAAATAATCGCATAAAAAGTGGCCATATCGCACTAGTGGATTGCAGCCTTACAAAGCAATCTCTGACCTCCTCCAGGTGTTGTGGAAGTGAATTATATTCTGCTTTATGTTTAATATTGGTTAACATCGCTTTATGTAAGCCAGTTTTATGTGATCATCTATATATATTTCCTGTGTCCGCGAGTCTCCGAAACACTGCCATCTACTGTCAGAGAGTGAAACTACATCTCTTTCTCACACATGCACAAACACAGAAGGCAGCAGACTAACTTTCGAAGCTTTTGCTTCGAGCGGGCTTACTAGTGGTACTTTATTTATATAGTAGTATGTCATGGTGTTTTATGTGACCACCGCATAACACATCGCCAGCATGGCCAGTGCACTGACATACATGCCTTGTGTAATAAGTGTCTCTTAGTGGATGCTGCTGTCAGGCAGCAGAGTAATCCTGTCCCACGGAGGAGCGAGGGCTGATGGATGGCAGAGAGATGAAGCAGAAGCTCAGGAAAGGCCATGACACAAGCGCATCCTCTCTAGGCATCGGTTTACATATTACAACATGAATGCTACAAGGTTACATTACAATATGTGCAGCCCGCAGAAACCAAGTTTACATTCCGACATCCACGTGTTCCCAGTTAAGTTTAGTCTTAAAGGATCATTTATAGATGCAAATAGATGCAAGCTGGTCTGTTATAAATGAAGGAATTATTATTGCATTTACATATTGAGGGGGTGATGGGTTCCAGCGATAGAGTTTCTTTTGAAGTGGAATACACCATTAATCCTATATACTTTAATAAAAGGCCAATAAAGCAATTCAAACGTTGCTCAATTCGGCTGCACACAACCGCTGGCGCTGACATTACTGTTATGTTGTTCTGTCATTGTGACAGGTTGGGAACTGATTGTAGAAGTAACTTGTAACTCAGTACAGTCCAAGTGTTACCCTTGTATAACTCCGGCAAGAATCCACAGCTAGTACTGTACTTCCACCTGGCCAGCTAAGAATCTGTTCCTACAGTAGAGCCACAAGTCCTCAGCTAATGCGCACCAAGATCAGCCATCATCTAAATAACATCTACCACAGTCACTGACACATCACCCATCTCCTGATATACTCTGTGCTGCTGGAGACCCTGCTCCTCCCACTATATAACTCTCAGTCTGTGGCTTCCTGCTGCCTCCATTCCCCTCCTCACATCATGTCACTGCCCCTGTCACATGCAGCCCTGTCCTCACTGATACATCACCCATCTCCTGATATACTCTGTGCTGCTGGGGACCCTGCTCCTCCCACTATATATAACTCTCAGTATGTGCCTTCCTGCTGCCTCCATTCCCCTCCTCACATCATGTCACTGCCCCTCTCACATACAGCTCTGTCCTCACTGTCACAATACCCACCTCCTGATACACTGTGTGCTGCTGGAGACCCTGCTCCTCCTACTATATAACTCTCAGTCTGTGGCTTCCTGCTGCCTCCATTCCCCTCCTCACATCATGTCACTGCCCCGGTCACATGCAGCCCTGTCCTCACTGACAAATCACCCATCTCCTTATATACTCTGTGCTGCTGGGGACCCTGCTCATCCCACTATATAACTCTCAATGTGTGGCTTCCTGCTGCCTTCATTCCCCTCCTCACATCATGTCACTGCCATGTCACATGCAGCCCTGTCCTCGCTGAAACATCACTCAGCTCCTGATATACTCTGTGCTGCTGGGGGCCCTGCTCATCCCACTGTATAACTCTCAGTCTGTGGCTTCCTGCTGCCCCCATTCCCCTCCTCACATCATGTCACTGCTCCTGTCACATGCAGCCCTGTCCTCACTGACACATCCCCATCTCCTGATATACTCTGTGCTGCTGGGGACCCTGCTCCTTCCACTATATAACTCTCAGTCTGTGGCTTCCTGCTGCCCCCATTCCCCTCCACACATTATGTCCCTGCCCCTGTCACATGCAGCCCTGTCCTCACTGACATATCACCCATCTCATTATATACTCTGTGCTGCTGCTGCTCATCCCACTATATAACTCTCAGTCTGTGGCTTCCTGCTGCCTCCATTCCCCTCCACACATTATGTCCCTGCCCCTGTCACATGCAGCCCTGTCCTCACTGACATCTCACCCATCTCCTTATATACTCTGTGCTGCTGGGGACCCTGCTCCTCCCACTATATAACTCTCAGTCTGTTGCTTACTGCTTCCTCCATTCCCCTCTTCACATCATGTCACTGCCCCTGTCACATGCAACCCTGTCCTCACTGACACATCACTAATCTCCTGATATACTCTGTGCTGCTGGGGGCCCTGCTCATCCCACTGTATAACTCTCAGTCTGTGGCTTCCTGCTGCCCCCATTCCACTCCTTATATCATGTCACTGCCCCTGTCACATACAACCCTGTCCTCACTAACACATCACTAATCTCCTGATATACTCTGTGCTGATAGGAACCCTGCTCCTCCCACTACATAACTCTCAGTCTGTGGCTTCCTGCTGCCCCCATTCCACTCCTCATATCATGTCACTGCCCCTGTCACATACAACCCTGTCCTCACTAACACATCACTAATCTCCTGATATACTCTGTGCTGATAGGAACCCTGCTCCTCCCACTACATAACTCTCAGTCTGTGGCTTCCTGCTGCCCCCATTCCACTCCTCATATCATGTCACTGCCCCTGTCACATACAGCCCTGTCCTCACTAACACATCACTAATCTCCTGATATACTCTGTGCTGATGGGAACCCTGCTCCTCCCACTATATAACTCTCAGTCTGTGGCTTCCTGCTGCCTCCATTCCCCTCCTCACATCATGTCACTGTCCCATGTCACATACAGCTCTGTCCTCACTGTCACAATACCCACCTCCTGATACACTGTGTGCTGCTGGAGACCCTGCTCCTCCTACTATATAACTCTCAGTCTGTGGCTTCCTGCTGCCTCCATTCCCCTCCTCACATCATGTCACTGTCCCATGTCACATACAGCCCTTTTTCCTTCTGTGGAGAGCTGTCACCCACGGAGAAGCTTTAGCCAACCCTTGGAAGAAAGGGACAACCCCGAGTTGTGAGGCTGAGGGAAGCCTGAATACCCTTGCCTCTAAGGGACCCTCTGGCTCTGTGGGTTGGGGATTCAAGGGGTCCTTCTGACTTTTGGCAAGTGGTGACCCAAAGACACTTTTTCCCTCAGTAGGCCCTTTGGCTCTGACAGGATGGGGAGTAGCTGGACCCTTCTCTTTTTGGAGAGGGTCCTAAGTCCCATGCCACTGGCACAGTTTTTGCACTGTTTACCTGGTGACAATTATATGCACCTTGGGCTTCAAGGGAAAAAAACCCTACATAGGCCCCTTTCACACGCTCCAGCTCCTGCCGGACCGCGAAACCTCGCATGGCCAAGAAGCCGTGCCGCACACAGAAGTTTACAATGGTGCGGATGGCCACAGCCCGGCAGCTGTCCCTTCCAGTGGTCACATCCGGCTGCAAACGGGCGGCTGGGCCATGGCCGCCCCGTGTGAATGAACACAATAATGTCCATTATTAACTTCTGTGTGCGGCACGGCTTTTGGCCGCGCGGGGTGTCACCGCCCGACAGGAGCCGGAATGTGTGAAAGGGGCCCTTCCACACCAAACCAGTACCCGGGTTGCTTCGTCAATAACCCGGATGATTATTATGGTGATACCCGGCTCCACCTGTGCCTATGCCCCGCTTCAGCCTTGGCTAATCACATCCCAGACAAGTTGCATGTGACTATTAATTACCTTGATCAGGCTCTATGTGAATGCACCATAAAAACGGGGCCAAATAACTGCAGATGGGATTATGTTTTGTTGTTACTTTTTCCACAATAAATTACATCAAAAGGCCACAAAAATGTTTCTCTTCCTTCCTAATATATGACGTATTGTCTGCAATGTTTATACATGGTTCTAGATTCACCGCAGAGATTACTCTCACCCCCTCGACCATTCCAGGCTTTATGTACTGTGTTACCTCTCCTTCCCCATGAGGTCATGCGCTGTACTGTACATCTGAATGGTGTTATTCTTTCCCTGCAGACACCATGCATCTAATCCCAGACCTCACCAAGATTGGACTCATCCTGTGCGGAGTATCGCTGCTCTCTGGATATGAGGGTAAACCTGTGACGTGAGTTTCTACTCTATTTACATGTGCCTTTGGGGGGGGGGGGCCTTAGCGGTGGGGCCCTTTTCACTGCTATCTTTACTGACAGAGAACGGCCGTGGATTGTCGTGATCCTGGCTGCAGATCGACAATCCACGGCTGTTTACGCGGACACGACCCCTTTCGCCAATCGACAGGCGGGACATTGAATCCCGCCTGCCGATTTGCTGTCGGGCAAAACGCAAACGGGCCAGGATCACGGCTGTCGGGAGGGATTGACAGCTGTGATCCGGGATTGGATACCCCCTTAGTCTCCTTACGTGACACAACAAGCATTTTCTTCCATTTACAGTTCGGGGTCTTGTTAACTACTGTGATGAGGAATTGTCTTTGTATGACATCACATTTATGTACAGTCTGTGTGTTTTTGCTGCAGGAGAAGGGCAGTCAGCGAGATGCAGTTAATGCATAATTACGGGGATTTCAGGCACACCTTGCAGAGACAGGACTGGTTGCAGCAGAAGTTACAGACTCTGTACCCTGCTTCCATTAGCACCCCCCAGGAATCTACGCCCAAGGTCTCGGAGAGCAAGCCGCTAAAGCCTTACAAGAAAGACAAGTTTGTGGACAACCGCACCAAGAACACGGCTCATCAAAACCAGCGAACACACGTCAAGAAATCACACAGGCATGGGGCGAAAAACCACACAGAGAACTCCTTAAAGCCAGATTTTCAGTGACAGACCCGGAACCTGTAAATCCTAATGATCACAAACAGCTGCTCGGGGCGGACTATCAGTTCTAAGCTCATATACTCCGAGTTGCAATGTTCTGGGAGCCAGTGACAGGTAATAGGCGAGGAAATGATTAAGGGGCTATTTATCAATCGCATTTACATTGGGATCTGGGAGTGATACGGAAAGGTAATGCAATATGCCATTATACCAGCAGGATGTAATAAAGTGCAACCACAGGGACAAGAAGCCCGTTACTGCAATGTGGAAGTAGGACACAAATGCGGTGGATTGCTGGGAGTGTTCTGGAGGAACCCTCTACCAGCTAATCATGTAAAGTGTAGCCCGAAAGCTACAACGTGGTTAACACCATTATCAAATGGTGCCAGCTGCGGGGAATGGGCCCCTCTCAGCTCTGGGCCCCATAGCAGCTGCACCCCCTGCACCTATGGTAGCTACGCCCTGTGTATA
The DNA here is from genome assembly GCF_055691185.1 of Crinia signifera. NCBI lineage: Eukaryota > Metazoa > Chordata > Amphibia > Anura > Myobatrachidae > Crinia > Crinia signifera. The sequence continues at coordinate 103,741,054 of NC_139227.1, forward strand.
ACACATGTTACTGTGACAGGGAAGGTGGCCCCTCTCAGCTCTGGGCCCCACAGCAGCACTCCCTGCACCTATGGTAGCTACGCCCTGTGTATAACAAATGTAACTGTGACAGGGAAGGTGGCCCCTCTCAGCTCTGGCCCCATAGCAGTTGCACCCACTGCACCTATGGTAGCTGCACCCTGTATATAACACATGTAACTGTGACAGGGAAGGTGGCCCCTCTCAGCTCTGGGCCCATAGCAGCTGCACCCCCTGCACCTATGGCAGCTACACCCCTGTATATAATACATGTAACTGTGACAGGGAAGGTGGCCACTCTCAGCTCTGGGCCCTATAGCAGCTGCACTCCCTGCACCTATGGTAGTTACACCCTTGTATATAACACATGTAACTGTGACAGGGAAGGTGGCCTTTCTCAGCTATGGCACTCCCTGCACCTATGGTAGTCATGCCCTTGCTGTCGGGGTATGGCTGCAGTTGATACATAAGGAAGGGATAGCAGCTGATATAGAATAAATCTACTGTGATCCATCCTTCATACATGGGGCTAATATTATTGATAAATGGGTCCCTTAAGATAATATAAATTATGATAAGAAAAACAGTTAAAACATCAAAGACTGTAATACGCAGAGACCAAATTCACCACTTGCTACTTTCAGTTTATGCCCCTTTCTTGCAGAGCTGCTAGAAGTGATTTTCTCTGCACTGTTTTTAAGTGTAGAACATAGGATATAATGAGAAACGGTCATCTGTCAGACCAGACTTAGGTCGACAGTCATTAGGTCGACCCCGGAAGGTCGACAGGGTTAAAGGTCGACATGGCTCAAGGTCGACATGACTTAAGGTCGACATGGGCCAAGGTCGACATGGTTTTAGGTCGACAGTCATTAGGTCGACATGAGTTTTTCACTGTTTTTTGAGCCGACATGTGCCGACAGGCGGTATTTCATGCTCTACCATCCACTATGGCGTGGTGGGAGAATAAAATAGTGTGCCGAGCGCAGCGAGGCACCGTGCCCGAAGCATCGCGAGTGAAGCGAGCGCAGCGAGGGGCTGCGGCTCGACTCCAACTGTGTCGACATTCGGGTAAAAAAAACAGTGAAAAACTCATGTCGACCTAATGACTGTCGACCTAAAACCATGTCGACCTTGGCCCATGTCGACCTTAAGCCATGTCGACCTTTAACCCTGTCAACCTTGGGGACAGTCGACCTTCCAGGGTCGACCTAATGACTGTAGACCTAAGTCTGTTCTGACAGATGTACCGCTTCCGATATAATTGGGTTTACTATGTATAACATATAAGTATCCTTATATAAGAAAACTACTGATAGCATTCACACAAATATACGTCCCAACTGTCCTGATTTTCGCGGGACAGTCACATTTTTGAGACTATGGTTCATCCCACCTGTGGCAGTGTTCCTGCGGGGGTTTGGAAACAATTACTCGCACACAACATCTATTCAGGAAATCAGAGGGACAGGGAACATGGCCAGCAGCTCTCAGACTGCTGACCATGCCCCCACAGCGTTGAAATGGGGGCGTGGCCTCATGATCACAGACATTCCCGCAAAGCCACTCCCCATTTCCAGAGGCTATGCCCCTTATTGGGAACATGCATGCAGGAGGTTTACTGTGATTCTGGGCAACAGGAAACCCCCCACCCGAGCATTTGCCTATAGAATGCGATGCAGTAACGCAGTAACTTCAGACATATCTCATATCCCAGCTTCCGATGTATTTTGTGAATAATATCAGTACGATAACTTGTATTTAAGGATCGGTGGATCCTTAAACAAACAAAAAAAGTACTATTGTTCTGATGTTCCAACATTTTTGTATCTTAAATGTCACACAAAGTATTTTATTGACAAACCTCTTTTAATTGAGCTGCAGATGATTTTTCAGGTGGTAACAGACCAGGGCTTACCTGATACAAGGTGAACAGCCGGCTTCAGAAAGCATTTCCTATGATTCATGTACCATGCCTGATTTTGTATTAGATGTCTGATAATTCTTTAGAGGCTATATTTTGTTTGTCAACTTTTTATATGAATGTACCTCATTGGGGGGGGTATGAAGTATTAGTGGTATTAAGCGTACTGCCAACATCATTTAGTCAAGCCCTGTGGGCAATGTTCTTTCACTGTCATATAGGTACATACACAGTACACCAGTTTTTGTAATGATAAGCACGATAACGATATTGTTAATGATGTTATTATGCTATAAACCAGTGTGTACACACTATGGCCCTTATTCTGAATCGGACGGTACGGCCCGCGTGCGGCCGTACCGCCGATGTTTTTAGTCTGCACATGCGCAGAGGTCAATCTGCGCATGTGCAGCCCCATTCGCCGCAGACGTATTTCGTCCGCCGCAAAGGGGGCGTATAGGGGCGTGAGGGGCTTCATACCCTCATTTCCCTATGTATACGCCCCGCGTTTCATGGGCGTTCCCATGCAAACGCGGGGCGTATGCATGCTAATCAGGGTATGACGCCACTGATGGGGGCGGAAAGCTGACGTCGCCGGATGTCAGCTCTCAGCCCCCATACAAGCTATCACACGGACGATTGTCCGTGTGGTCTCAGCTTGCGGGAGCTGCTGTGGCGTGCGGCCCTGCCTTCGATGGTCGACGACCATCGAATGCAGGGGGCAGCTCCCACCATGGTGGAGGCGTACGCCCCACTATTTTTATGCGGATCGCCAGCCGTCCGTGTACGGACGGCCGTGGCGATCCGTCTCGTGGGCGGGGATTGGTTTGTGCGGCCGGAGCACCGTGTGCGGCTCCGGCCGCACCAACCAGAATAAGGGCCTATATTGGTAACGACCACCCCTTTCGTGTGCGGTCAAATCCTGACTATATCATACCTCCCAACATCTGGGACCCCGGCGGCGGGACAGGGTGAATTTTTCCTGTCTGGAAGGGGGCGTGGCATATACTCACAGCGCTGCTGCGAGGTCACGCCCCCGTTTTTCACCACGGTGGGGGCATGCCCAGCAGCTCTGTGAGCTGCTGGCCAGCCACTCTGCCTGCAAGAATAGATGCTGTGCACAGCGTCTATTCACGGACTACAGGGGGGGACTCCCAACTGCCCCCCCCCCCCCCCCCCCGTGCTACGGGACACTGTCGGCGTCGGGAGGGACAAGGGAATGTCCCAAAATATCAGGACGTTCCCGTGATAAGCGGGACTGTTGGGAGGTATGCTATATCGGCAATGAGACCATATTCAGAGTCATGTTAGGATAACGTCACTGAAAGATATTGTTAGCAACATCATTTATTATGTATGTATGTTATCGTTCACCCAGGAATTCAATGAAAAACCCTAACGATATCGCTCATGAAGCATATTGTATGGTGTGTACGCATTGGCCGACATTCACTGTACACACTGAATGATATCAATAAGTTATATTGTTCAGTGATGTCACTAGGACCTGCTGAGCATGGGGGGGTAGTTTTCAATGTGCGGAAGCAGACGCTAGTCACATTTTCGGTGTGTGAGTCTCCTACAATGCTCATCGATGCTTGACAACAACGTGTCCGGAGACATGCGCCGTTACCGCAAGAAGCACTTTAATTCTATTTATTGTTTTTTACTATGTAAATGTCTGAGCGTAATTATTTTTTTCACAATTTTTTTTTGTTTTTTTTTACTTCTGTAATATTAAATACCAAAAAATATATTTGTAAGGCACATATGTAATTAAACTTCCAGAATTTGAAATGTTTCCGAATTTCACTTTATTGGAAATGCATCATTTGATAATGTGATGTGGTGGACATGAAGGGGGGTTCCATAGGAAGAGATGGCATTAGCAGGTCGGCATGAATTGTTGTAGGAGTATTATTATGCCATTTTATTTATAAGGCGCCACAAGTGGATGGCAGCGCTGTACAGAACGAGTATATTGGTACTTACAAAATCAGAGCGACTTAGAGACTAAATTTAATTAGGGGCAGCACGGATGGTGTAATGGTTAGCATTGCCGCCTAACAGCACTGAGGTCATTGGTTCGATTAACACCTAAATATGCAGTTTGTATGTTCTCCCCTTGCTTGTGTGGGAAGAAACTGTACTTAAAGTAGCGTGCAGGGTCGATGTTAAATCAGCCAATCGTCAGCTGGTGTATAAATAGATTGTGTCAGAGAGGTGAAGTATTGGTTGCACTCCTCTCTGTATGCGGGTGGCAGATGTAGTGGGCGTGGCAAGAGGACCTGTCTTAGTTATGCAGAACACTTGAACTCCTTATCAATTTCCTGTTTTGGTACTCTTTACCTAGAACGGCGCCCATCGCGCCCATCGCGACCATCGTATGCACTAAAAAACGGGTGCGATGCGATGCCCGCGATGGCCGCGATTTCCCATAGGGATCAATGTTAAAAGTGAGATTGGACGCGATTTTAGTGTTCAATGCCTCAATGCCCGCGATTTTTCCATAGGAAACAACAATGTTAAATGGGCCACAGAGCCCAAATAGTCACCCTAAAGTCTGAAATGGCCCCCACAATTGTTAACGCCACCCCACGATCAACGTCAACCCGAAGCGTGGCGAGCGCAGCGGTACGCGTCCTCCGACCTTTTCATACCCCCACTATCCACGTCGGCGTGGAGTTGAGAATAGAATAGTGTGGCGAGCGCAGCGAGCCCCGCGAGGGGACGCGGATACCTTCACAGGTAAACGCATCCCTTCGCGGGCTTCACAGGTATCCGCGTCCGCTCGCCACGCTTCGGGCTATTCTCAACTCCACGCCGACGTGGATAGTGGGGGTATGAAAAGGTCGGAGGACGCGTACCGCCTCCCCTCGCGGGCTCGCTGCGCTCGCCACGCTTCGGGTTCACGTTGATCGTGGGGTGGCGTTAAAAATTGTGGTGGCCATTTAAGACTTCAGGGGGACTATTAGGGCTCTGTGGCCCATTTAACATTGTTTCCTATGTAAAAATCGCGGGCATTGAGGCATTTAACACTAAAATCGCGTCCAATCTCACTTTTAACATTGATCCCTATGGGAAAATCGCGGGCATCGCGTCACACCCGTTTTTATGTGCATACGATGGCCGCGATGCCCGCGATTTTTTACCCCCGACGCCCGCGATGCCAATCGCGGGCGCCGTTCTAGGTAAAGAGTACCCCTGTTTCTGTTAGGGGGCATATTTACTAACCAGTGTGTATTCAAAGTCGACAATTTTTCTTGGTATTAATTGCCAATTTGAGTATACATAACCAAAGTTGATGATGGTCTGCAGCATTGACAACCTGCTGGTTAGTAAATATATACCTTAGAGACCGACTCCGCGACATTCTTGTCTGCATCCTATACAAATGCACAGGAAGCCCTTCCATGGTAATATCCATGCGTATGAATGCGCATTGATACCCCCGAAAAATGCCACAATTTACAGGTCAGTGGAGAATGGACAGGACCAATAAAATGCGTTTCTATTTGAATTCTGCCATTTTGGCCCCAGGTTTTAATAATATTGTGCCTGCTCTCCTCTACATCTACCATTTATCACAGTGGTTCCTACACTCATAAGGACATCTAGGCTGGATACATGCAGCTGTGGCTGGACATGTTCATCTAGGCGGGACACATGTAGCTGTGTTTGCTGATCTTTGTAGATCTCCCATAGGGATCAATGTTAAAAGTGAGATTGGACGCGATTTTAGTGTTCAATGCCTCAATGCCTCTAATCACCTCACCTCTCCTGCTCTTCCATTGATTTTAGGTGTCCCCCAAAATTTTATTCTTGGCCCTCTTCTTCTCTTTCTCTATACGTCCTCTCTGGGTGAGCTTATTTGCTCACTCGACTTCCACTATCACATCTATGCTGATAACACTGAAATCTACCACTCCTTTCCTAATCGCTCTCCCTCTATCCTCACTCATATCTCCAACTGTCTCTCTGCTGTCTACTCTTGGATGACCCAGCTCTTTTTTAGACTTAAAATATCAAGGACTAAGCTGACCCCTTCCCACCCTCCTGCATAAAACCTGACCATCTCTCATACTAACCTGTTTATGCCCACTTCTTTCCCTTCTGTGTCACCCCTGTCTGTCTAACCCTCCCCTTTAGAATGTAAGCTCTCACGAGCAGGGCCCTCTCTCCTCATGTGCCTTTCTTAGAATATATAAACCACTGCCACCCTGATGATTGCTTCAGTGTTCTGTCCCCTGATGCAACTATCCATATTAACCATGTACTTGTCCTAAATGGTCTTGTGCTGTAAATTGTTATGTGTTTTTGCTAATAACTATGCTCTGTAAAGCGCTGCGGAATTTGTGTGCGCTATATAAGAAACTGTTAATAAATAAATAAATAAATAATGCCCGCGATTTTTCCATAGGAAACAACAATGTTAAATGGGCCACAGAGCCCAAATAGTCACCCTAAAGTCTGAAATGGCCCCCACAATTGTTAACGCCACCCCACGATCAACGTCAACCCGAAGCGTGGCGAGCGCAGCGGTACGCGTCCTCCGACCTTTTCATACCCCCACTATCCACGTCGGCGTGGAGTTGAGAATAGAATAGTGTGGCGAGCGCAGCGAGCCCCGCGAGGGGACGCGGATACCTTCACAGGTAAACGCATCCCTTTGCGGGCTTCACAGGTATCCGCGTCCGCTCGCCACGCTTCGGGCTATTCTCAACTCCACGCCGACGTGGATAGTGGGGGTATGAAAAGGTCGGAGGACGCGTACCGCCTCCCCTCGCGGGCTCGCTGCGCTCGCCACGCTTCGGGTTCACGTTGATCGTGGGGTGGCGTTAAAAATTGTGGTGGCCATTTAAGACTTCAGGGGGACTATTAGGGCTCTGTGGCCCATTTAACATTGTTTCCTATGTAAAAATCGCGGGCATTGAGGCATTTAACACTAAAATCGCGTCCAATCTCACTTTTAACATTGATCCCTATGGGAAAATCGCGGGCATCGCGTCGCACCCGTTTTTATGTGCATACGATGGCCGCGATGCCCGCGATTTTTTACCCCCGACGCCCGCGATGCCAATCGCGGGCGCCGTTCTAGGTAAAGAGTACCCCTGTTTCTGTTAGGGGGCATATTTACTAACCAGTGTGTATTCAAAGTCGACAATTTTTCTTGGTATTAATTGCCAATTTGAGTATACATAACCAAAGTTGATGATGGTCTGCAGCATTGACAACCTGCTGGTTAGTAAATATATACCTTAGAGACCGACTCCGCGACATTCTTGTCTGCATCCTATACAAATGCACAGGAAGCCCTTCCATGGTAATATCCATGCGTATGAATGCGCATTGATACCCCCGAAAAATGCCACAATTTACAGGTCAGTGGAGAATGGACAGGACCAATAAAATGCGTTTCTATTTGAATTCTGCCATTTTGGCCCCAGGTTTTAATAATATTGTGCCTGCTCTCCTCTACATCTACCATTTATCACAGTGGTTCCTACACTCATAAGGACATCTAGGCTGGATACATGCAGCTGTGGCTGGACATGTTCATCTAGGCGGGACACATGTAGCTGTGTTTGCTGATCTTTGTAGATTGCAAACATTAGCGCAGGCGTCTTGGAAACAGTCACATGATCACCTCATAGCCAATACCGGCACTGTTCCTTCATCAGCTGATCTCTGCAACCAATTACCAGTCACTAGCACCTATAAAAGAAGCTGGCAGGCCACTCCCAAGTTTGCCAGCGCAATGATGTCCACAGCCCAGCTGCATGGTTTTTGTGAATCTCCTGTGGATCTTATCCTGAACAGTGACTTCAGTGCATTCTATGATCTTGCTGCACTGCCTGGCTCCATCGGTTCCAGACGATGTCCTAAAGCTCGGCAGAAAAGAACTGATAACAAAAAGAATCAGGAAGGGGCGCAGATACTAGAGCTGGGTTGCAATAAAAGCTGCAGTACAAAAAAAGGGGGGTGTCACTCCCCAACAATGAAATACAAAGGGAAGAAGGGTGGACTGCGCTAATTAGAGAGGTGGAATCTGATACTAAGAAATGCAAGTAACCTTCATAAAAAGTACAATGTTTATTATATAATAAAATAAAAATGAAATTTAGCAGCACATATTAGAAACAATAAGTAGCATGAAAATTAGCATATAACATGATAGTGGATTAAAAAGGGAAATTTGGGAGAGCGTTTAGCTCTTAAAAAAATGGGTGAAGTGACTGAAAAAAGTATTGAATGTCCATACGGTACCGTATTAAAATGTCCAGCTGGGTTTATAAAGGGTGATGAGCCCACTAGGATCCGTTCCTATTTCGCCTCAGTTTTGCAAGGACCTGGATGGCAGGGGATGTATTCCAGTTTAGCTTTGGGGAATATATTCACCGTCTGTTAGTTCTCATTACCAGAATGGTATGTTGTAGGCTGGATTCATAGTAGTCTCCCGATATTGAAGCCAAAATTTGGTCTGGAGGCTGGTCCGGTCTCTCAGGGCTTAAGGCAGCTGTATTGGGTGGTATTGAGAGGGTTCAGTCACTTCAGGTATCCACCAAAGCGTTTCGCTCTATGGTTGAGCTTTTTCAAGGTGTGTATATGGCTGCATCCAGGGGGTTTATATACCCCTGACCATTGATTAGGGGGCGGTTACTTGGCACAGTGATTAGTCAATTATTATAAATAAACATAAAAAATAAATAATATATATTACCTATCATGAGCAGGAGACAGGAACATGCACACAAAACATTGATAATTGAAAAACGAGTATTATAAATGCAGTTTTTTGGATAAAGATATCTCCAAAATCTAAGTTTTGCCGATTCCGGATATCCGGAAGTGACGCGCTTCCGGTAGTTGGAATGCAGGCCACTTCCGGTATCCATAGTTCTGGACCGTAAGCCAGGGGTCCCGGCAGCTATTCCGGATGGATGTGGTGCATCCGGATGTTTCGTGATGACACATTTCCGGTAGTCGCAGCGTGCGCCATTGTTAATCTTGTTGGCTTTAGGCCACGCCTTCTCTGTATAGGGTTTATATCCTAAAGCTCTCGAGTTCCAGAAAATACTCATAAGCTCTAATTGGTTCCAAATGATACTCACAATATCCATATGTTCCAATATTCACAGTTTCCATTGGTTCCAGCCAATATTTACAGTCCCATCGGTTGCAGACAATACTCACAGTCTCCTTCTATTCCAGCCGATACCCACCATCACCATCGGTCAGTCACATTACCATCGTTTCCAACCAACATCCAAACTAACATAGATTCCAGATGGTATCCAAATCAGTCGATAACCAAAGAAAAAAAACAATTCCGCATCAGCTGTCACAGTCATTGTTCATGTACAAAATACTTTTCTTAAATTGTATTCACGCCTTCGGGCCTTCCTCTAGCGTCTCTCAGCAAGTCCAGCTGTGCACTATCCTGCAGGGGGAGAAGCTGGATTAAGGGGGTTATTCAGATTCAATCGGTCCCCCGCGCGTTTGCATGGGGGACCGATTGTTTGCGACTGCGCATAGGCTTTTATGCGAATGTGCAGCCGCTGTGTGCAAGTGCCCACAGCGCTCGCACACAGAAGTCTGGGCCAGGGGCTAAGGGCCGCAATTATCAATACATATTCGAAGCTAAATCCCCCAAAACACTGGTTATATTCTGCCCAGATCGCATTGTAAATGCAATCCTTCATAAATGGGCCCCTAAAGGTCAAGAATCTTAACAAGGTCGATCCTATTACACCAGAAGGGTGCGGATGCGCCTATTGTTTGCGAATATTTTTCAGAGTTAAAATGACACCTGAATGGCAACTCGGACCGTTCAGAGTTAATAGGGTCGACCCCTTATTATCTGCCGGACAATTGCATAGGTGTATATCCAGATCTACACAGAGACCCTTATTCTGGTTCACTCGCAAAAGCAAATTCCTTCTCAAATGGACAAAACCATGTGCACTGCAGGTGCGGCAGATGTAACATGTGCAGAGAGAATTAGATTTGGGTGCGGTTTTACTTCAAAGTCAGATCTATATTGCAGTGTAAAATTAAAGCAGTCAGTATTTTCCCTGCACAGAAACAAAATAACTCACCCAAATCTAACGCTATTTGCACATGTTACATCTGCACCCACTGCAGTGCGTATGGTTTTGTCTATTTGAGAAGGCATTTGTCTCTGCGAGTGAACCAGAATAAGGGACAGAGAGTATTAGAGTGATTGTCCACTAGAGGGCAGCAGCTAATTATACTTAGTAAAGTAAGTGGGGTATATTCAATGGTATCCAGACTCATGAGGGATTGGGCATTATTCTGGTTCACTCGTAAAGGCAAATTCCTTCTCAAATGGACAAAACCATGTGCACTGCAGGTGAGGCAGATGTAACATGTCCAGAGAGAATTCGATTTGGGTGGGGTTTTATTTCAAATTGAGATCTATATTGCAGTGTAAAAATAAAGCAGTCAGTATTTTCCCTGCACAGAAACAAAATAACTCACCCAAATCTAATTCTCTCTGTGCATGTTACATCTGCTTCCCGCTGCAGCACACATGGTTCTGTCCATTTGAGAAGGAATTTGCCTTTGCAAGAGAACCAGAATAAGGGCCATTGACTGGTTGACAGTCATAAAGTCGTGCACTATTGGTCGACAGTCAAAAGGTCGACGTGGATTTATAATTTTTTTTAGTTTTGAGAAGGCATGTGCCGACAAGCGGTATTTCATGCCCTACCATCCACTATGGCGTGGAGGGTGAATATAATAGTGTGTTGACCTTTTGACTATCGGCCTATAGTTGTCGACTTTATGACTGTAGACCTAGATCTAAAATTCCATAACCGTATTGAATGCCTATGATGAGCTGGGCCTATAGCTCGCGGGCCTGTATTCAACTGACCCCCATGCACTCGCTGTTTCCACCTTGCCGGGTTTTTCCAGCAAGGTGAAAATGGTGAGTGCAGCCGGCAAAATGGCGAGGGTCACCGCTATATGCAGCAGGCTCGCTGATTAGGGAGAATCCTCGCTGTCCTCTGACGGTGAGGATTCCCCTGGAACATAGATTAGGGTGAGCGGCCGGCGAGGGGGTTAGATGGCTTGTTTACGGTGATCCTCGCCAAAAGCAAGCCACCCTCGCCGCAGAAACCCCCTCACTGGCTCTGTCTGTAGCAGTCAGTGCTTGTGATATTCAAGGCATGAGAGAGAGAGAGAGCGTAAACCAGGGCTTCCCAAACTGTCTCCAATCATGGCACCATAGAGTATCAGCATTTTACAGGGCACACTTTGTCCAAAAATGTCTTATGCTGGGTACACACCAGGACGACTAGGGCCCGATCCCCTCAATCTAGATCCAATTCCGACCAATCGGATGTAGATTGTGAGCTGATTGGCCCTTTTCTGTCCTGGTGTGGACCGATACCGATCCAAAGCGCGGTCCCGCGGGTCGGTCGGTCGTTATTGAGATCCTACCTGCTGCAGGTAGGATCTGAATGACGACCATACAGCCGGGTGCGGGTCGCCATCGGATCGGACCCGCTCACGGTGCACATCGTGAGCGGGTCGTGCCCCCACACGTCACCGTGAGCGGGTCGGACGAGACACTGATGACCCGCTCACGATGTGCATCGTGAGCGGGTCGCCCTGGTGTGTACCCTACATTATTGATAAATAAATGTAAAAAAGTGATTTGTGCACATCTATCACCCTTCATTACAGATAAGTGGGGAGGACAAAGTTGTGGTTCTACGGCTGGGGACACATTATCCGATTTTCATTGACGATATGCACAATAATGATTTTCTGTGCATATCGGCTAATGGATACGCAATATATTGTTGGGTTGGGATCATTGGGTTGACCACCACTAGGTCGACAAGCATTCGGTCAACACCACTAGGTGGACATGCAGCAAGGTCGACATGGGTCTAGGTCGACATGACATTAGGTCGACACAAGCATTAGGTCGACATGGACTTGGTCGACAGTCAAAAGGTCGACATGGACACAGTCTGAAGTGCAACGCATCCCCTAACATCTCTTACTATGCTTCAGGCACATTATTTTATTCTCCCACCACGCCCTAGTGGATGGTAGGGCATGAAATAATGCCTGTCGGCATATGTCGGCATAAAAAAATAGTGAAAAACCACGTCGTCCTAGCCCATGTCGACCCAATGTTTGTGTCAACCTAATGTCATGTCGACCTAGAGCCATGTCGACCTTGACCCATGTTGATACTGCTGCATGTCGACCTAGTGGTGTCAACCCAATGCTTGTCGACCTAGTTGTTGTAGACCTAATGACCGTATCCCATATCGTTAATGATGCGAGTTTTATGGTTTTGCCGATTAGTTTGACCATAAATAAATTGTTTTGGTTCAGAATCACCTACCCACGGCGGGTATGGGTCATTGTGTCGACCAAATTAAGTTAAACATACATTGAGTCGACCACTGAAGGTCTACAGGCCTTAAGTCAACACAGGCAAAAAGTCATTATGCCTAAGGTCGACAAGGACAAAAGGTTGACACAAGCATTGACAAAAGTCAAATGGTTGGCATGGATTTTTCATGGTTTTTTTTACCCAAATGTCCACATGGTCAATATGGACATCTTATCGGTGCACCGTGTCCCCTCGCATGCCTCAATGCACTTGGCAAACAATACTATTCCAGGGTTGCCGACTTTATTATTCTCCTCTCCGGGAGAAGCCCGGAGAGGAGAGTTTCAGCAGCCGCTCAGGGGGCGGGGCTTAAGAGTGACATCACTAAGCCCCGCCACATGATGGTAAAACAGCGAAATCACGGATCTCCGTGGAGGGGGCGGGGCTAAAATGATGCGATTGTGCCGTTTTAGCTCCGCCCCCTCCTCTGAGACCCGAGGATTGCGGCATTTTAATGCCGCGATCCGGGGGACAGCGGGGATCCCCCCTGAATCCGGGAGGGTTGCCCACCCTTCCAGGGGGCCGGGAGGGGGACCCGATTTTCGGGAGACTCCCGGAAGTTCTGGGAGGGTCGGCAACCCTGAAACTATTCTCCCTCCACTCCCTAGTGGATTGTAGGGCATTAAATACCGCCTGTCGTCACAAAAATAAAGTGAAAAACCCATGTCAACCTTTTGACTGTCGACCTTGCTATTGTCGACCTAATGCTTGTGTTGACCTTGACCTTGTGCCTTCAGTGGTCGACTCAATGTATGTCAACTTTTATAGTGTCAGCCTAATGTCCGTTTACCTGGACCTACTGCAACCATATGCTGGACTGGAGAAAGAGGCTGACGCTGCTGTCTGACTTGTAGGGAGAAGGGCTGCATAGACCCAAGCCACTGCAGGGCCTTTCCAAGAAGCCCAGGCCATCAGTATCCCCTCCCCCTTTCACTGGGGTGTGCCTGCATTGCCCTTTGTGGCCACACCCCTCACCCTGATTGCCACTGCTTCAAATTTGGGCAGTATGGTGATCTTATGAATCCCAATGACTTTTTAACGCTGCAGTCGCAGGAAAATATTATGTGCATTTTATTAGCCTGAATCAGTCTGGTTTCATACACAATAGGGGTGCTTTCCTTTAATTTTCTACTACTAATGATTTACAGAATACGCCATGTGACTCCAGATGCAGGCACAGTCACATGAGATATGATATAATAAGCAGCATGCCCCCGGGTAATCCCCTCTCCTTCTTCCTCTTCCAAATCCCCCACCCCCCTTATTCCTCTTCCATAATGCACATACTGGCTCTAACCAACCAGGCTGAGATATACATATACTGTCATTTAGTTAGGGAAGCTATTCTATGTATTCCTGTAATCCATTTTTGGTAAAGAGCTATTAATCTCCTGGACCTGGAATAAGAGGATCACAGCGGCCTCAGCTGGGCCACTGACAGTCTCTGGCGAGGAGTATAGGCCGGGGGACAGTGGTTTCCCCCCTTGGCTGGGTGCAGAGTGCACAGAAATCTGCATTCAGCCATTTCTTTATGAGACTGGACTAATATTAGAGGCCTCACTGGGATGCTGATAACAATGTAAATACATAAATAAAACATTAAAATCAAGTCTATGAATAATTAAACAGACAATTACTTGTCAACAAGCTTTTTATGGAGACTGAATGTATGAATTTATAAACTTGTATTATCTGTAAACTCTTAGTTCCTGTACATAGAGGTCTGTCTACTGGCGCATGACCCGTCTACTCTAAGCTGTATATTTACTAAGAAGCAGTTTTATTATAGAGGTACCAATAAATCCTCCAAACTTACTAAACCAAAACCCCCGGAATCCCACCCAGAGTTCACACTTAAAACTATTGGCAGAGTGTCTATAAATACGTGCTGTGTGGTTGTTAGACGACACACTTAGAAGATATAACCAGCTTGAGGTTTATTCAAGTGACAAGCTTGTAGAATATAACAGTACTTCAGTAGTTAACTTCAGGTGTAATACAACTGATGCATGGAATCACAGTCTCAGGTGTTACTTAACTGTAGTGTTCAGCTTGTGCAGGGTTAATGGCAATTGACTGGTTTACGCTGCGGTATCTCTCCCAGCGACGCTGCTGCCACAGATGATGGATCTCCCTGTGTAAAGGTCACGCTTGTAACGGGAGTACAGCGGGGCTTTCTCTTACGCGCTCCGATGCACGTGGAGCTGCAAACAGGCATGGAGGATGTCACACACGCGCTGAGGCACACTATCTCGCTATCACTTCCCTACAGGAAAGGAAACGCTGCCAGCAGGGTCAGGGGTCTCTGCCCTGCTATTCGCTATGTGAGCTGTCACTCAGGGTGACGTCTAGCTACAGTGGCTGCAAGGGGACAAGGCAGTCTGTAGGCTGCACACTAAACAGTGTATGGAGACAGACGCAGGGCGCTGCATTCTAACACTCCCCCTCGCTCAAGGCTGTCTTCGGCTACATAAAAGAACTTAATACAATACTTTGTCCTTTTGTTATACCTGTAACCGAAAATATGGTTAGAGAGAAAAGACATTCAGAACATCAAAACTTTAAATCAACATTTTGAACTTAGACAAGTCCACAGTCCTTCACGAACTTAATAAGCAAGTTTGTCGACAGTCCTTTTGTAAGCATGTCAGCGACATTCTGTTCACTTGCAATGCATTCAACATCGATGGACTTGTTCTCCACTAGTTCTCTGATGAAGTGGTGTCTGATCGCGATGTGTTTCGACCTTCCATGGTGCTTGGTAGTACAGGAAAGATCTATTGCTCCCCTGTTATCACATGCGATGCTGATAGTCTCTTCTTCAAAAAGTAGACCTAACTCACACAAAGTCTCTTTGATCCAGAGTGCTTCCTTTGATGTCTCTGTAAGAGCCATGTATTCGGCCTCAGTTGTTGAGAGAGCAACGGTTGGTTGTTTTCTACTCGCCCAACTAACTGCTGCCCCGGCCAGTGTGAACAGGTAACCGGTGTGGGAACGACGATCATCTTCATCTGCTCCCCAGTCGGCATCGCAGAAGACTTTCAAATTTGAATTGCTTGTCTTGGCGAACTTTAATTTCAAGGAACTTGTACCTTTTAGGTATCTCAGAATCCTCTTCACTGCGATCCAGTGTTGCCTTCCAGGATTTATTGCAAATTGGCTCACCCGACTGACTGCATGAGTGATGTCTGGACGGGTTCCAATACTTGCATACATAAGACTTCCAACCACGTTCTTGTAAGGAACATCTTGCATTTCCTCTACTTCTTCTTGTGTGGTTGGTGACATACCTTTTGTAATCTTGATGCTTTTGTCAATTGGTGTATTTACTGACTTGGAGTCTGCCATCCCATACTTTAAGATTGTTGCCTCGATGTACATTTGTTGGTCGACTGTGACTGTTCCCTTTTGCATGTCTTGGACAATTCTCATTCCCAACAAATGATTGGCTGGACCTAAGTCTTTCAACTTGAATCTCTGTTTCAGTTGATCTCTCACACTTATGATGTGATCTTCGTGACCTGCTATAAGTATATCATCCACATAGACTGCTATGATGAACAACTTTTCTCCCAGAGTTTTGTGATAAAGGCAGTGGTCAGTCTCTGATCTAATAAAATTCATTTCAAGTAGTACTGTGTCCAATTTTATGTACCAGCAACGACCACTCTGTTTTAGGCCGTATATGGATTTCTTCAGAAGACACACCTTCTCTGTCTGAAGTTCATCCTCATTATAATGATCTGGTGATTCCATATAGATTTCTTCAAGTAGCTCTCCATTTAGGAACGCTGAGTCGAAGTCTAGTTGGTATAGCAGTAAGTCTTGTAAGGTGGCGACTGCAATTACTAATCTAAGAGTGTTATACCTCGCAACTGGTGAGTATATCTCCCCATAGTCAATTCCGGATCTCTGTGTGTATCCCTTAGCAACAAGATGGGCTTTGTAACGGGCAACTTCTCCGTCTGAATTTAACTTCTTGCAGAAGACCCACTTGTTCTTGACTGTCTTGCGGTTGCTTGGCCTATCTACTATGGTCCAAGTATCGTTCTCTTTCAGTGCTGATAGCTCTGTGTCTATTGCAGATTTCCATTTCGCCCAATCACTGCACGCTTTCGCTTCTCTAATACTCTGAGGTTCACTGAAAGCAATGTTCGCATATTCTTCCTCATATCTTCTGGCTGGTATGCCCTTGTTACTTCTTACGGAAGCTCTGTTTGTTGGTTCGCTTCCCTCTTCAGTATTTTCTGTTTCAGGTATGCTTTCTATTTCACACACCTCTACTAGTGCTTGCTTTTCTTGCTCTTTTGCTTTTGTGGGTGGTGCTGTTTCTTGAAATATCACATCTCTTGATTTCAAAAGACGTCTGTTCTCTGCATCCCAGAGCCTGTACCCTTTGCTCTCCTCACAATAGCCTAGCAATATGCACTGTCTCGATTTCGGGTCAAGTTTCTTCCTTTTCTCCTTTGGTATATGCGCATAAGCTCTGCTCCCAAAGACACGGAGATGACTGATGTCTGGCTTCTTCCCAGACCAGGCCTCTTAGGGGTTTTTTCCCTTCACGGCCACTGTGGGTGTTCTGTTTTTCAGGTATACTGCAGTAGATACAGCTTCTGCCCAAAAACTCTTCTCTAGGCCAGCATCGTTTACCATCGCTCGTGCTCTTTCAACGATTGTTCGGTTCGCCCTTTCACTTACGCCATTCTGTTCAGGCGTGTAGGCCATCGTCAGCTGATGCTTTATGCCATGTTTCCTGAGAAAATCGGTTAGTTCTTCATTTTCGTACTCTCCCCCATTGTCGGATCTCAGGGCTTTTAGCTTTAGGCCCGTCTGAGTTTCCACTAGGTTCTTGTACTCCACAATTTTCTTGACCACCTCACTTTTCTTCCTTATGAAGTACACGTGTGTCATTCTTGTGGCGTCATCGATGAGAGTCATGAAGTACTTGTAACCACTGGTTGTCTCCTCTTCCATTGGTCCGCACACATCTGTGTGCACCAGAGCTAACTGTATTTCTGCTCTGCTTGCTGACTTGGGAAATGGGTTGCGGGTCTGCTTGCCTTTTACGCAACTCTCGCACACAGGTCTTCCGGTGTCTTTCACTGTGATCCCTGTTGCCATCCCATCAGCTAATTTCTGGACATTATCATATCCTAAGTGTCCCAAACGTCTGTGCCAGAGTTCCATCGATTCATTTTCAGCAGAGGCTGCCAAAGCTACACATTCATCTGTGTCTAGGACATATAGTTGGTTGCATCGGGTTGCTGAAGCAATTACAGTCCCTCTTTCATTATGCACCATACACCTGCCCTTTGCAAACTGGACTCTGTAGCCTTTTGCCTCGAGTACGCTGATGGCGATGAGGTTACTTCCCAATTCTGGTACGTACAGGACGTCTTGGATATCTGTGACTACTGTCTGTCCCTCAATTCTTAGTCTCACTGTGATTGTCCCAACACTTGATGCAGTAAGGACCTTTTCACCAATCCCGGTAACTGTTGTGGGTGTACACTGTGTTAAAGAATTGAACCACTCCTTGTTGCAGCTGAAGTGTCTAGTGGCTCCCGAGTCCATGTACCAGCGATCCCTCCTTGGCTTGTCTGCTACATTCAGTGCTGACTCGTTCTTCTTGTCATGCCGCTTGTGCATACCACTAGTGTTCTTCATCCTGCATTCTGAAGCCTTGTGCCCTACTTTGTGGCACACATAACATTTGATTGTGCATTTCTTGGGTTTTGCACCCTTTGCTACTAAGGCAGAACCCTCAGCTATGGCTTCCTTGTGGATTCTCTCTTGGAACTGTAGTAGCTTGGCCCTCACAACTTCTGTTGTAAGCTTGGTTTCATTTGACTCTAGTGCGACAACTAGGAAGTCAAATTCTTCTGTCAAATTCTGCAGCATTACCATCGCCACTTCTTCCTCATCCACTTTTGCTCCTACACATGCCAATTGCTGAGCTATTGATAGTATCTTATCAATGTAATCGTTCATGTCCTTGCATGCATTCAACTTTGTTCCATACAGTGTGCGTCTCAAACTTATCCTCCTCATTAGGCCTTTATTCTCATAAGCACCTTGTAGAGTTGTCCACATGTCCTTAGCGGACTCTTTCCCACAGATTGTAGAATAAACATGCTGCTCTACAGCCAGGCCTATTGTGCCAATGGCCTTGTCTACCTCTTCTGGGTTTGGACTATCTCCTGGGGCTATTGTGACTTTCCATAGCTTCTCCCTTTTAAGCTGCATTTCCATAGCGAACTTCCATGTAGTGTAATTCTCTGAGCCTTTGAGTTTTGGAAAGTTCATGCTATGCCCTGTACTGTGCATTCTCGTTAACTCTTCCACAAATGACAATTTAGAAATAATTCCTTTGTGTTCTTTTATGTACTGCGCTAGCACTTGGTCTTTAGGGGGTTAATATTCGCGCACGTGACGTGCTGGGCCCATAACCTATTGGCAGAGTGTCTATAAATACGTGCTGTGTGGTTGTTAGACGACACACTTAGAAGATATAACCAGCTTGAGGTTTATTCAAGTGACAAGCTTGTAGAATATAACAGTACTTCAGTAGTTAACTTCAGGTGTAATACAACTGATGCATGGAATCACAGTCTCAGGTGTTACTTAACTGTAGCGTTCAGCTTGTGCAGGGTTAATGGCAATTGACTGGTTTACGCTGCGGTATCTCTCCCAGCGGACCTGCTGCCACAGATGATGGATCTCCCTGTGTAAAGGTCACGCTTGTAACGGGAGTACAGCGGGGCTTTCTCTTACGCGCTCCGATGCACGTGGAGCTGCAAACAGGCATGGAGGATGTCACACACGCGCTGAGGCACACTATCTCGCTATCACTTCCCTACAGGAAAGGAAACGCTGCCAGCAGGGTCAGGGGTCTCTGCCCTGCTATTCGCTATGTGAGCTGTCACTCAGGGTGACGTCTAGCTACAGTGGCTGCAAGGGGACAAGGCAGTCCGTAGGCTGCACACTAAACAGTGTATGGAGACAGACGCAAGGCGCTGCATTCTAACAAAAACAACTCACGATCTAAAGTCCATGGTTTTTTTTTTTTTGCTTTATAATTATGGAAATTCCAGATTTACTAAGCAGCAGGATGAGACCCTACCGCAAACGCACCCAAATAAATGATCCCTGGTAGACGGGTTCTAGTTAGCCATTATTGCTTCTCCAATGAACAGGGTAAAAATGTTCCCCAGTAACTATAACTAGGTTATACCAGAGACACCCCTCCTAGGAGTACCCAGCCACAGGCTTACTATTCTCTGGGCGAAAGGCCGTCTCCGTGTCATGCAGGCATCCTGGTACTTTGCAGAGAAACATAAAAACTAGAAAACAGTGAACAGTTTCCTACTAACTTTGCCTAGGAATCAAACTGGAGCACTCTGGTCATAGCCAGTGGGGTAACTACCGAGGGTGCAGAGCTATGGGACCAATGCTGTTGGCAGGGCTTGGAGCTCTCCTTGCACCCTCTCAAGTCTGCCTCCAAAGATCACCTCTCCTCCTGCCCTGCTGGAGAGGGTGGCCACTGTCATAGACTCTTGCTCAAGGGCCCCCGCTAGCTGCAGTCGTGGAGGATGTAGTGGTGCCCCCCCCCCCCCCACACACACACACACAAGGCAAAGTTTTCCCCAACCTGGCCAACTACTTTCGGTGCTGCGATTCATGGGTATTTGGGGGGTGGGGGGGGGGGCTAATGTTGGAAAGTGCTTGCCCCATCAGAGATGTGGCTGACTGCTGTGCTCAGAGTCCTGTAATGAAAAAAATCCCCCCTCTTCCCCTCTCTCTTCCTCTGTCTCCCTTCCTCCCCCTCTCCATGAAATTGCTTCACTTTTCCTGACACTTTCTCTCTCCACCTGACACTGTCTCTCTCTTCCTGACACTTTCTTCCCGCTTTAAAAAAAACTGGAGATTTATTACCAAGGGATGCTTTTATCATGGGGATAATGACCAAAAAAATTCGAAAAAATGGCCATTAACGTAAAATTTCAGTATCCCACAAATGTATCAAATGACTATCGCATTTCACAAAAAGCAGGGCACAGTTATCGCATTTGTACTGTTTTTTTGCAGTTCCTATGTTTATAATCGGAACTGCGATGTTTGCAAATGTATCAAGATCCAAAAGTATTTTGCTTTCAGATCTTGTACGGCAAAGTATAGCAATGCTGAGGCCGCGTAAACATAAAAAAGGTGCCGATCCCTCCCCCTGCAATGCTCACCCGCTTGCTGTCTCTTCTCCCGGCACACTAATATTATGGAGCCGAACACCGGCAACCACTGCACGGACTCCCCTGACTCCACGGAATGCCCAAGCATAAAAATATATATATAAATATTTCTTTAAATGTAACAATTATTTAAAATAACTTGGGGAGAGGAATGCAGAAATTGTAAAAAAATATTTTGCACTTCAGGCAGATTACTATTGCTTCTCTCACCCCTGCACTCTGCACTGCAGGTCAGTGGAGAAGCACTACTTGCCCGCCTTCAAAACACTGATTGGCCCGGGTGACTATAGGGGAGTGTCTTCAATGTGAGAAGACACTTCTCCCACTGTAGCCACTGATCGCCGGGACAGCCTTTGTTCGCACCCGCTGTCCTGGCACTGCCGCTTTGATACATCCCAGCAGCATTGCAAAATACCGCAATGCGATGGACAGCAATGTGCGGTGACCGCACCGCCATCGCTTCTTAATGATAAATGCTCCCCCAAATCTTTAATACCCCTTTTACACCGCCACAAAAACCCAGGTTTCCCCTCGTGGACCTGGGTCAGCGGCGGTGTACAAGGGGTCAACCTGTGTCCATTAAAAAACAAGACTTCTACTCAGGTCCTGACCAGGGTGGAACCGTTTACAGCAATGGGGATGCCCAACCTCTTACCCCCAGCCCCTCGGTCTCACAGAATAGATGCTGTGCATCTGAATGAAACCATCAATGGTCTCCGTTTACATAGTAGGTTACCATTGGTAGCAACAATCAATAGTGGATGCGCCTTAAGCCACAGTATGGAAAATGATGGAAAACAAACCAAGCTGGCATCATCGATGGTGGGAAGCCTGATATGTTTCTCTACCTCTACCCCTGATTCTCTACCATTTGCTGGGTTCGAAACATCAATGATGATGGTAATACCTAAAACATGGAGAACCAGGGGGTGGGTGAAACAAATGATGGTCCCTGTCTCGTCAGTTGTATGCCATCGATGGTTATTCACCAGGGAAGTCCAGGAACAGAGCATTTCTCATAGAGAGGGTCAGGTAAGCAAGTATGATTTACACTGAAGATGGATGGCCACCTTTGACTGGTGGACGGGGTCAGAGGTCATAACCAACTGTTTGAGAATGTCACACTCTACACGCCAGCGTGATGACATCATTCCAGTCAGCAGCTGGTTTAGCTGTATAGGGTGACGGACACACCTGAGTTATGCTACAGCCACAGCAGGTTCATGGCGTCACCGGGGTGACGTCATCCTCCCAGCCCATAGGTCTTTTCAAAGAACAATAAAGAGTCCATGTCCATGACCGTGCGACGTTACCTCGTCTCGCGAGAGCCGCCCAGGACGCTGCCCAGCTCTCGCGAGAACCGCTATCCCACTAATAGGACGGCCGCAGATCTCGCGAGATTCGGCCAGCAACGAGAGGTGACGCATTGAGGCTGCGGATCGGTGTCTGTGCAACGGTGTCCGGCGGAAGCGGCGACATGGAGGTGTAGTGCGGCCAGCAGGTGAGCCACTCGTTACAGCGCGTGTCCGGGGAGACCGGGGCCTTCGGGGAAGCGACAGGGTCCCTGTGCTGGGTCAGGCCTGGCTACTGTGACTGTGAGGTGTACATTTTCACAGTATGGGGTCAGAAGTTGTGTATGGGTGGCTCTGACCGCGGTATGGGGTAGGAGCCCTGTATGGCGTCGGCTCTAACAGCAGTATGAGGGCAGGAGCTGTGATGGGGGGGGGGGGGGGGGGGATGCTGACAGCAGTATGAGGGCAGGAGCTGTGTATTGGGGGCTCTAACAATATGTTGTGTATAGTTGTGTGTGACAGAAATGTGGTGGGGGCGGGGATATAGGTATAGGGCAGTATGCGGAGGCGGGAGCTGTGTATAGGGCAGTATGCGGAGGCGGGAGCTGTGTATAGGGCAGTATGCGGAGGCGGGAGCTGTGTATAGGGCAGTATGCGGAGGCGGGAGCTGTGTATAGGGCAGTGTGACAGGATTATGCGGGGTGGGAGTGACAAGAGGAGGCGGGAGCTGTGTATAGGGGAGTGTGCGGAGGCGAGAGCTGTGTATAGGGGAGTGTGACGGCAGTATACAGGGGCGGGAGCTGTGTACAGGGGAGTATTCGTGGGCGGGAGCTATGCATAGGGAAGTTTGTGGAGGTCTTGAGCTATGTATAAAGGATTGTGACAGGAGTATGCGGGAGTAATGCATAGGGGAACATTCGTGGATGGGAGCTATGGATAAGGCAGTTTGCACAGGTCTTGAGCTATGTATAGGATAGTGTGACAGGAGTATGCAGGAGCTGTGTGGAAGTGACAGGAGTATGCGGTGGTGGGATAGGGCAGTATGCAGCGGTGGGAGCTATGAATAGCGCGGTATGCGGAGGTCCTGAGCTATGTATAGGGGAGAGTTGCATGAGTATGGGGTAGTGGGGCTATGTTAGGGTCCTTTTGTACCAGGAGCGGTGTGTGGAGTGAAAAAAATAAACCAGAAGTGGTGGTGGTTGAGGGGAGTGTGTGATGGGGGCTATGTCAGGATCCTTATAAAACAGAAGTGGGGGGGTGGGTGGTAATGCGGACCAGAAGTGGTGGAGTGCATGTTATCTTATGCTGATTAGAATGATATGCAGCATGCCTAGTATGCAGTTGCTCACAGAATATAGGCATGCTGCATATTTTAATGAGCAGAAGCTGTATCTGTTTGCAAATAAGACCCATTTTAATAGAAAAGGTTAAACGCAAAAGGCACTTGGTGCTACCGAGTCACACGGAGTACACATGTCAATTAATGCTTTCTTGAGCAGAGGTAGTGTATTAGTGTTACATGAAATACATGTGGTCTTGTCAAGTTTGAGGGGATTTTGTGCTGATTACTTTCCCAACTTTGGATCCTGGGATGATTCCTTGTAGACACCGTCCCCTAGACTACTATTGAGGTGACCACCATTCATGTAATTCCTGGTAACCACCATCGCTTCTCTCACTTCATCGCCGTCCACCAGCGCTCATCTGGTATTACCTGCAGATGGGTGTCAAGGTGGATGGCTTTCCATAGTGTCCTGCTATGGAAAGCCGTCCGCCTCAGAAAATCACTTGGACGGATGGAAAACGCCCATTGTGTATGGGCTTTAAGCCTGTTATGGTAAATAGAAGCTTAGTGACCGGTCCTCTTCCAGGCCTCTTATAGATTACACGCCAGCGTTATCTGCTGTGATTTACAGGTAGCCTCACAGCGGATTTAGATTATTAGTCTGTATAGGATCTGTCTCCGCCAGGGTCAGACTGGTACATGTACCTAAATTTAGGCTATAAAGCCATGTGACCTAAATAATTCTGTGTCAGGTGGAGTACACCGCACATACGGATAATGTAAAACAGCCTGTGATCTGGTCAGTTACTGTATCCATTAAGTCATTAGAATGTGATCTGTTTATAATCCAAATGTGAATGTTTAGATTGAATCCCATTAGATTTATATATCCGAATTGATCTTTAATACAGTGGAGGGTGATGGTCAATGGATTTATTCTCCACATAAAGTTCTTGGGAGCATGCAGCTTTGGTTCTTGATGCAACATGCAGAAGAAGGGTCTCGTTGAAAATGTTTGAAGTGGTGACTACACTACTCTATGGAAAGCTGTGCTCCTGTGGGGAGCATTATTAGGAAAGCATTTCTCAACCACTTTATATGGGCTTAGAGACGTTCAGTCCTTTCATGGAATGGAAACCCTAGAACTGTAATGTTGTATGCATGGATCCCAAGTCACCTCCTTACTTATCTAATTTGTAGGGGGTTGCACTTTTCTTCCATCTTTATACAAATTGCACTGCTTTGGTGTGTCATCTGCAAGTGACGTCAGTGCGAAGGGGATGCAGTTAAAATCCCGGCGGTCGGGATCCCGGCATTCAGAATCCCGACCGCCGAAATCCCGACACATTCTCCCTCCGTGGGTGTCCACGACACCCCTGGAGGGAGAATAAATTAGTGTGCCGAGCGTAGCGATGCACCGGGTCCGCTGCGTGGCGAGCGCAGCGAGCCCCCAAGGGGGGGCGATCCACGTCCCCCCTTGTCGGGATTCTGAACGCCGGGATCCCGACCGCCGGGATTCAGTACTGAATCCGTGCGAAGAACTACCACTAACCTGGGCCCAGCCTACAGGGTGTTACAGTGCTGTGATACAACATAAAACCTTTGTTTAGTTTCCTTGGTTTGGACAAGTTTTTCTGATTCAGAGATGGATGTTCTTGCACAGCCTGAGGAGGCAACATTGGATCAGAACATCTTGCATTACTCAGGGTGTCTGGCCTGCTAGATATGGCTGACCTGAATGGTTGCTGTTGTCCGGATATGTACACGTGGACAGCACAAGATATTGTACTCGCACCCGCAGGTGCATTGCCTCCTGAAAATAATATCCCAGATGGTCCCTTCCCTTAGCCAGAACCCCAGGGGCTACTTCTTCCGTTCCCTGACCGCCTCAGGAAAAAGCTAATTGCAATCAAGAGATGAAGGGAATTTATAGTACATTATGGTGAGGTTCTGGGGTGTAGGATTGACCATGTTTAGGTCCACAATACCATGATCGACCCCTAGTGGTTAAAGGTGTCTAGTTAGCCTTCTAAACTTGGTCAGCCACTTCTAGTTACAGTGGCGGGAGAGCGACACCTGTGAATGGTCGATGAGAAAGTGGTCAAGGTAGACACAAGTTTTTCATGTTGTTTTTGGGTGCAAGTCCACTGTCTATGTAGATGCCGTTGACCTAAACATGACCAATCTGCCGTTCAGATGCGATCGAGAGAGAGAGATGTCACAGATGTGAATTCAGTTTATACTGACCAGTGCAACCACCGGTGCTTCTAAAGGTCTGAGGACAACAGTGATTGGGTCTTGGCACCTGCCCTAATCTCTTCACTTAAACTAATGCTGGATCCACACACTGATATCTGACATGACCCCATTACGTGCTGATAATCTGATGTTAGTTGGATCATTGTCAGAGTTAATTGTTGGAAAATGTGCTTGAGATGACATCATGGCCTGGTAGTGCCCAGCAGCCAGATGTTTTCCTGCATCAGATGGCTGTGTGGAAAATGGACAGTTCCCCATGTGCGGCCAGTGTACATACTAATATAGATTTATTACACAGATAGAGCTATCCTCATCTAGCCCTTTAATAGGATGAAGTGAGCCAGAGCTGTTGGACCTAATACTCTGCTGCATTGTTCTATGTATCTTATTGCAGCTGAGAACAATAGATGATGATGATGGCTCACCAGAGGAAGCTAGATGAGGAAGGCTCCATCTGTATATGTAGTGCATCGGCGGGTGAGTACACACATTGGGACGTTCCTGCAGCACAGCCAATGAGTGGCTGTGCGTATGGGTGACCACCAGTACACGGAGTGTGGGGTCAGACATTGTGCTCAATAATGCCGGCATCTGTTATTCATTTGAGCAGATATTATTTTGTTAGGGAACAGTGAGCAGTTTGAAGACTACAAGGGACCATTTTTGGAAGCTCTGAGGGGGAAGGAGGCACTTTTCCTCCTCCATTTAAACAAGGCCCATATGAAACCGGAACTGCAGTTACTTAGAGGCTGCTGGCCTTGTGAATATGCCTGTCCTGCTGAGATCAGTAAACTGGTCCCAGGCTGTCTGCAAGTATAGCCTTTTCCCATAGGGAATGGTTGCGGACTTAGGACTGTTTGCTTATTGTACAAAAGTTCCCCCCCCCCCTGCTTAAAGATGTAAACATAGACTCTGCCAAATAATGTTGATCGTGCCAACTAGCGAAGTAATAAACAGGGCGCATAGGAAAATGTTACTAGGGGACCCCTACTCCTGTCTGTGCTGCACGAAAGTGACCGACCTCTATTTACTGAATGGTACAGATCACTGCTTGTGCTCCTCACTGGGTTGCTCCATCTGGCCGCTGCTCTGTTGGAATTATACAACCAGCATGACTGTTTACAAATCTAAATAAGCTACATGCTTGTTACAGGGGATGCATTTCATTCATAGAGCCTATGCAGGGAAGGACTCTATTGCTCTGTAATGGTCACTAGTATTGGTTCTGTGTATAACTGGAGACTCCAACAAAATGAATTGTTGTACTTGGCGTACTCGTCTTCTGTACACGTCCTCTGTGCTGCCGCAAAACGGTGCACTCTATGCGTATTCACTGATGTAACTGCAGCCCTCACACTTCTGCCCTCACCTCGCACCCTGTATTTGATATGCTTTTGCTCTGTTGCCTGTATGTGACAATGTCCCACGTTCTGATGGCCCACATGACTGATATGCCAGCTAGTGTTACCAAGCACGCGCCTGCTTCTGTTCTGCATGACCTCCTGTGTTATCACTACTGCTGTGTTATATAGGTGATGTGTGCTTGCAGGAGAGTAGTGTGAGGAAGCTTGGATTGGCATGGCAGCTCGTCCCCCTCCCTATGACAGTAACTCCAGTGATCCAGAGAACTGGGATCGGAAATTGTGTAATAGACCGCGTAAACTGTACAAACACTCAAGGTAGGTACCACAAAGCTGGCAGCACCTCGTGATTGGCATGGCACTTCCTCTCCCATGCATCGTGGGTGCTGAGATGGCTCATTGCATGATGCTCATTCATTGCTGCTCCTGCTTTGTATTGTTATCACTGTGTATCTGTCACTAAGTGTGGTATTGCTCTAACCTGCTTGTAGGTGCGGGTAAAGTACTGCGGCCTGGGCCTGGCAGGTGTGAGAGATCAGGCGCTGGTGTGCTTACTGTGATGTGTATATTGTACAGCACCTTCATGCTTGGTGCGCTGGCGTCTCATTGCTGCTGCTGTGTATTGTTATCACTGTTTATCTGTTTGCGTTATTTGGTGTCTGTCACTAAGTGTGGTATTGCTCTAACCTGCTTGTAGGTGCGGGTAAAGTACTGCGGCCTGGGCCTGGCAGGTGTGAGAGGTCAGGCACTGGTGTGCTGACTGTGATGTGTATATTGTACAGCACCTTCATACTTGGTGCGCAGGCGTCTCATTGCTCTGTCTGTACACAGTTCTGTTGTTGTGGGATCCTATAGCAGTGAACTAACCTGGTATACTAGTAACTGGTATACTAGTACCCCTGGGGGTACTCTGCAGAGCAGTTGGGGGTACTTTAAAAATAATATTAGTAATGGCTGAAGATGACAGTCTTTCAATGGCAGAAGACCCATTGCTAATGGAGAAGAACCATGTTGTGTCACTTACGGTTCTGTCTTCAGCGTCTCATTGTGCTTTTGCCTGACGTCAATCCACTGGGAGCTTCCCATGCTGCCCTCAGACATCAGCAATCTACCCTGCGCTGACACGGGTGGAGGAAGCAGCGGCATTAATCCTACAGGTATTACTGGGAACCCTGGAGACCATACACAACCAGCGGCCAGACACGGAAGGGCCCGATTCCTGACCGCATACTACTCCTTAATATAAGGATACGCATACCGCTCACTTCCACTCCACTCTTAAGTACTGTCTACATTTCCAATTAAGAGGAAGGGGTACTCATCAATGAAAAGCCTAATCAAGGGGTACGGGAGAGAAAGGAGCGGGTGGGGGTCACCTTAGGGCTATTTCACATGCTCCGGACGGCGAAATCCCGCATGGCTGGGAAGCCGTGCCGCACACAGTAGTTTACAATGGAGGGGATGGCCACAGCCCAGCAGCCGTCCCTTCCAGTGGTGGGATCCGGCTGGGCCGTGGCCATCCCTTGTGAATGGACACAGTTGTGTCCATTATTAACTACAGTGTGCGGCACGGCTTTTCGCCGTCTGGCAGGAGCGTGTGAAATAGCCCTTAGACTGTACACGGTAATACCAAACATAAGCGATGCTATCGTGCCGATGCACACTCTCTATAGTACTGAGCACTGCTAATCCAAATCATTATAATCCATTCTGCAATCTAACATACAGCAAATTAGAGGCGATTAGCATAACGTTACCCCACAAATATGTGCCAAGTGACAGTGACCTTGTGCTGAGTCCATAACACACAGGACGTCCAAGGCACCACACTAGTGTTACATAAGTAATAAGCAGAAGCTATGCGTTAGGAGTGTTACATTGGTAGGAAGTAATAATTAGAATGGTAAAAGGTGTTGCATAGGTAAATATAATAATTAGGTGCTAATAATAGCATACAATATGTTATACTGACATTATTACATTCAGTAAAGATACAAAGTATCAGCTAGCCCCAGATAAACGGTATCGTTCTGCCACAAACTGTTGGCCGCCTTCTTCCCAAACGGAGCAGTAACGTGCGGTGTTTAGTTCTATGTAATCCTGCCATTATATTGTGTATTCATCTCATTGGTGTGAGCAGCTTTCACCAGGGGTCTAGTACATACATCCTTCCCTCCCCAGATAGGGATTTGTCCCCGTTAGGCTGCCATCTTGGGGCGCTGTTGGCATCCCCATGCCCTTACAGTACTTTTGGCCTTGTCTTCACAACCCACCACTCTTCCTTTTGCCCCATTTTGCAAAATACATATGAGTCAGCAGGGCACGAGGCACTTCGGCGATAGCATTGTAGCCACATTTTAAAAATAAACTTAAGGCCCCCAATACACTATGTAATTCACCTGCATTTCGGGCTCCTTTACTGTGATTGCAGCAATCCATCATAAGAAAAGAGCCCAAATTACAGGTGAATGACCTACCGAGGTGGCGCATAGGGGAATCCGGGGGGAGAAGTCGCCGCAGTGTATGGGGGCACCTGTACATCCAACACTGATTGCAGCAGATGTTCAGCTTGTATTAGGAACCACCATTAATATATGCTCCTCTTCTGGCAGCAAGGATTTGGGAGATGATTACATGTTTCTAGTACATAATATATTTTCTAGATAGATATTTTGGTACTTGTGTAGTTTCACGGCGCCGCTACTTCCGGGTTCTACGCTCGCCACAAACTATGTTAAAAAAAAGTAACTTAACTCCATGCCAACATGGATAGTTCATACCTCCACTATCCATGTTGGCATGGAGTTGATTTTAAATAGCGTACCGAGCCCGCAAGGGGACTCAGACGCGCCGTGAAACTACACAAGTACCGATATTTTTTAGTTACAGCACCCCTTACTAATTGGCTGAAGAGCTCGCTCACACGTGCATTATTTCTATACTTTGAATTGTACATGAATTGCGCTGAAAGATTTGTTGCGGTTGACCAATTCCCGCCTCCCCCTCCCCCTCAGATGTCAGCTATTGGTGGTCTGTGACTTTATTGCAGTCTGTCCATTCGAATTTGCTCTTAATTATACAGTAAAGTAACAGATCTGTCACCAAATAATTATAGTCATTTGGCTGTTTTATGCCACGTCCATCTCTGTCACTGGTATGAGGGCAATGCCAGTAGAGTACCCTTTCTGAGCCACTGCGGAGAGGATCCGACTGCTGCAGTCACATGTTCGCTGGATGACACAGGTTTAAGTCATTCTTTCGAGTAATTTGCAGCCGCCGTGTTAGCAGATCTGACGAGTTCTACTAGAAAATCTCGTTAGCCTGGGAATAGCTTTAGAAACCACCCCCTCCTTCCCGTCTGTGTTCTGCCTGTCACTGTGGGACATCCAATAGCAGGCAGCTGGTACGACTGCTCTCACAAAGCAGCACTAATGGGGTGGTGTGGCTGGAGACGTCAGCCCGATCACTGTGCACGGTGTGGACATGATTCCTATTGATACTGTATCTCCTGAAGAGCTGCCACTGAGGCTAAAGGACATCCAGAGCTTGTGCCGTGAGGTGGCAATATGCTGAAGTTGGCAGGGAATGCACAGAGATGCTGACCTGGCTGCTACAGCATCCCCCTTTCATGGCTCTGGCTTCCTTTGTGCTCTCATTCCAAAGGTTTTCCAGTGTCTGAGCGGACGAAGCACGAGGTGTGTATTCATTCACACGGGGACACTGGGGCACTGGGGAGTGTTGTGTTGTATTCATATGACATGTTTTATCTTTGTAATAACTGGCATCATTCTTCCATCCATGATGACCTGTGTAGCAGTAGGGTCATGTCGGTCTGTATATATGGACGTACTTGGTGTAAATTGTGCCATACGCCTCGCTCAGTGTCCTGCGATGCTGCAGCGCTCGGTGTAAGCCTAGAGGTGCAGATGTAACTTGAGGCTCCTGAGTGCTGCCTGAGGCCATTGATCGAGGGGGGGGGGGGGGGGGGGGGAAGTGCTTGGAAGACAAATATAAAGGTGACAGTGAATCAGAATGACTGTGTATAAGTATATATAATTATACTACATGTATATGCCTAAGCTGTAAACGTGGCCTCTGTAATTGGATTCCGTGAGCCGCTGACCGTAGTCCGGATTGTGAAGAGTTTATACTGTTGTGTAATGCAGCTGTGGGGCGCTCAGTGTACACGTTCCTTATACAGAACACCAGATACTGTACATAAGGAGAATGGTCAGTTTCTATAAAGATTTACCGCATTTTATTTAGGTGTGTGCTGTGTAATGTTAATGTGAAACCCTTCTTGGTCACATGGGCAGTGCCAGCTAGCTATTTGGCCCGGGCATCTGTACTCGGCTTATTGCAGTGATGACAAGAGATTGGTCCGTCAGAGCCTTGGTTATAGATCAGTAATTACATTTCCCATGTTCCCATCTGAGCATGGACTACGCTGTGGATGGTGCTGGGAGACAGCCAATGCCCCAGTGCTCAGCATATATAGAACCATTGTATGTTGGTGTCACATACTGAATGTACTACCTGCCAGTGTTTGCAGTCCTTTGTGTCTGACACTGCTATAATCTACTGTACATACAGCAGGCATCTGGCCGTCTCTTATCTTACTGTCTGCCAGCTGATATCTGGCTGGCACCTGTTCCTTTACCCTGCGTCCGTCCACTGATCAGAATTGTTCTGGGCAGAATGAAGTGCACTACTCTGATTGTTGCATACATATCCCCTAATTCTCCCCTGAACAGTCAGTGTCTCCTTTCACCCCTCGGCACACACCTGTAATGCTGTTATTTGTTCTTCTTTCCAGCACTCCATCACGCGGTGCTAGAGTGGGATCTAGCCACAGGAAGATGAGTTTTCATGGTGCCAGTGGCGGTCACGAACGATCAAGAGATAGACGACGCTCAAGTGACAGGTCACGCGACTCATCGCACGAAAGAGGCGAAAGCCAGCTGACTCCTTGCATCCGAAACGTTACCTCTCCTACACGCCAGCACCAAAGCGGTAATTAGCACAGTGTTCCGTTGCAGTCACACACGTTACATGGGCATAATGGGATGGGCAGATAAACGGCCAGGACGGACACATTCAAGGCCCACACACACCAAAAGTTCTTTACTGGAACCAAAAAATACTACAAACTGGTAGCAACAGTCAGATATTTACATGACAAATCCTGCCAACATTTACTGAGGAATGTTACATGATTTTAGCGTGTACTGTAGCTGCTTTTAGAGAAACCCCACCCATGCTTAAAATGTAGAAAATGTAGTATCAGGTGGGGTATTATGAGGACTTGCCTGGCTCCCAAAGTATTTGTCAGTGTCGCTATGTGTAGTGCCTATTTGTGTTGTGTTACTTTGTGGATTGCGCACATTGGGGGACAAATGACAACTGTCTCTCTGGTAACCGGGTAGAAAAGGGATGTTTTCTGTAATGGCCAATCAGATGATTGCTTTCATTTTTTATATTGCACAAGAAAAATGAAAGCCCATTGCACCATGGGAAACCTCTACACCGTTACCTGTAGTGCAGTTCTCATCCCGGTCACCCACTTAACCCTCTGTATATGGCTTTAATCTGTCACTGTGGTAACTGCATCATTTGTGACAATCACATGACCTCGTATACATCACAGGTGCCACGTATAACTCTGAGAATGTTGCGTTGGTCTGTAATGATTTGCGTCCTTTTTTTTTAGACCTCTATTGTGTGTGTTTCGTTTGCAGTTTTGCGTGGAACTCTGGCTGACGCATATTGTAGGTGTTCCTGCGATTTCTGGAGAGTTGCGCATGTGACTGCAGTTTAAGTAGTGACAGGGGGCGGCACCGAACCACTTGGGGGTAGTGGCTGAGCGTTTTATGGGAGGCGACTGTGCCACTCCGACCTAAAGCACAGCCAGCCTGCGCCTTGCTTCGTTGCCAGGGGGCAGCCGGTGATGTGCAAGCACTCGCACTTCAGTGATGCGCCCCCCAAACAGGGAGGGAACATGGCGGGGCAAGCAGGGCAATAAAAATATATAAATTGTAGTCTGCGCCAACTGGATTGTGTTAGCTGCTTTGTATCTTTTATGTTGGGATTTGTTTTTGTACTAAAAAACGCTTTATGTGGGGATGGTGTAATGTTAAGACAAAGTAGATAAATGAGCACCTGCGCTGGACAAGGCATGCAGGGCACCTGTGCTGAGCGGCCCCCCTGCCGCCACAGGTTTTAGTTTTGTGAGGATTCTCTAAACTACAACCCAATCTGAATTGGGCCCAAAGGACGGTGTTAGAAAGCAGGAGAGGAATTAAGACCCATTTGCCATGAGTATCATTAGGTCCTGTTCTTGTACTGCCGCTCACTACCTGTCATCTATATCCTGCACAGCTGTCACTGGTCATTTTAGCCATACATTTACTAAAGCCTCTAAAAATTAAGAGGTGTGGTTTCCCATAGCAACCGATCAGATTCTGTTTGCAATTTCTCTATTACAGCCTTCAACATCATACACAGAATCTGATTGCTGTGGGCAACATCACCTCTTCTTATTATTAGAAGCTTTAGTAGATGTACCCCCTTAGTGGGATGATCTAAAACGTATATTTCAGAAGTTCCGCCTCCCCCCGGGACCCTCTATAACTAGCGCAAGGTGAAGTCTTCTGTCTCCTCTCACCATGCCCAGAGCCTTGGCCTATGTAGATCACATAACTGAGCACTGTACAAGCTTCTCCCATTAGGGTCTTCGATGGGTGGGAACCCCAGTGTTAGCACCGTGCGGCTTGTATTCAAGCTTAGTTTATTATAATTAGCGTTGTCCCTATGTGCGATCTCGGTGGATGTAATTTTTATAAGCACTTTGTTTCATTTTTGTACATTTGCTTTATGTTTACGGTGTTTGTGGATTCATTCTGATGTGGAAGGAGCCATTTTATGTATAACCTATGTATATAATGTACATCGTTACCAGAATCTATGTGCTGCTCATTTCATCCAAATATCTGTGTGCATTGTGTGTCATTGTGCGAGTGGCTGCTTTTGGCTAAAGAACGATATTAAGTGGCATTACGGTACAGTCGCTCAGAGTATGGTCTTCATGTAATAGAACTATTGTGTGCGCGGGCATCACCGGCTGTTCTGTCATTACCGGCACACTAACCTGTACGACCGCCTGCGTGGCTCTGCTGACAGTAGGCTTTAGGCCAGTGATAGTTAACCTTGACACTCCAGCTGTTGTTGAACTACACATCCCAGCATGCCCTGTTACAGTTTTACTACTAGGCCATGCTAAAACTGATGCAAGGCATGATGGGATGTGTAGTTCAACAACAGCTGGAGTGTCAAGGTTAGCCATCACTGCTCCAGGCAGAGCTGTACATAGGCTGCTTATAAACTAAAAACAGAACCCCTTTTACTATATCTGTTTACACAGTCTGTTCTTGGTCATTGTCCGTTAGTGATTACTGAGAGGAGATTTTATTGCGTCTAATTAGTTCTCAGCACCATGTCCTGAAGTAACCCCAACAATCGGATACAGGAAACGAATAGCCTCAATCAATGACAATAGAATTACTCCGTGGCACTGCTTCTAGTGCTTGGATACAAGACAGGGGCACAGCGTTTCCTACAGGGGTGGGCCTGTTGGTTGCAGGACCCTCTGTATTGTAAAGCGACACTCTGGTTTCAGCAGTTTTTTGTTTGTTTATATTATAGCTGCTTTCATTTATTGAGCAAACTCGACAGAATCACACGGGGCTGGCAACTCTCATGCGGAAAGCCTACGCTCCCTGGTGGGGACATGTCTGTTGGTCCCTAGATGAGGTTGCTTTCTGCAGTGTAGGGGACAGGTGCCCCTAGGAA
Organism: Crinia signifera; assembly: GCF_055691185.1. Classification (NCBI taxonomy): domain Eukaryota; kingdom Metazoa; phylum Chordata; class Amphibia; order Anura; family Myobatrachidae; genus Crinia; species Crinia signifera. Next base: position 103,775,728 of record NC_139227.1, read on the forward strand.
TACACAGGCATCGGTTGCTTTAATCTCTGGTGTAATGTTAATTTTAGTACAGTTTTATAACGCTTTGCGGTACAACCTAAATTATAAGTCGCCGTAGCTTGGGAGACTTGTCCACCGGTGATGGCAGAAGCTGATTGGATAGGCCCTTCTCAGCGTCATTTATTGCTGAGCTCTTGCACTGAATTGGTGCTTTATAAATGACTCCCAGTTATTACTATGAGCGCTCATAAAAGGATAACGAACATATATACAAAATGGGCCGATAGGCTGGGCACTCACAGGATGGTATAGCTCCAGTATTGGCATTGTGGGAGCTGGGCAACTGTTGAACAGAACTTACAGTATAAGGTGTTATAGGGACTTTTTAGAGAAGTTCTGTTTTGCTATGGCGCAGTGTATTGCTGTTCTCATTTCTTCATGTACATCAGCTAGTTCCAGTTATTCAGGTCTCTAAACAGACAGCTGTGTCCTCATATATAACTACTGCAGTCACACCAAACAGACCCTCGCAGCGTGCCAGGTTCCGTGGGACTCTATTGCTAGTCGTCGTCTTTGCTGGCATGCCTCTTGGTCACAAGGTGATACATCTAGACGCGTCAGGAGACTCTGCTGATTCACTTATATATCTGTGTGCATCTGAGTCTGTATACGCAATATACAAGTTTCTTCATATTAATCAGCACAGTCTCATTTTGCAATCTAGTCGCATCACATTATAACAAAGGCGTTCCATGCTAGCGGAGTTGCACAGGATCTGGTGCCTCAATAGCACCATGTATCTCCTGCTGCATGGCGTATTGAGGCTAGATGGTCACATCTATGGCCATTTCTATAGAGCTCATTCATTTAAATCCTCTAAACAATATAACCTTAATCTGTGTCCTCGTTCCTTAATATGAGCTACTGGAACAGGACAAACCTATGTAACCTAAGGACACCTGCAAACTCCATTACACAAATTTTTTTCTCGTATAGTTTGCATCTGAAACAGATGCTGCAGAACATCTCGGCACTAATAAAACGCTCCCTGTACTGCAGAACATCTCAGCCGCTCACTGAAATGCTCCCTGTACTGCAGCACACTGAAATGCTCCCTGTACTGCAGCACACTGAAATGCTCCCTGTACTGCAGCACACTGAAATGCTCCCTGTACTGCAGCACACTGAAATGCTCCCTGTACTGCAGCACACTGAAATGCTCCCTGTACTGCAGCACACTGAAATGCTCCCTGTACTGCAGCACACTGAAATGCTCCCTGTACTGCAGCACACTGAAATGCTCCCTGTACTGCAGCACACTGAAATGCTCCCTGTACTGCAGCACACTGAAATGCTCCCTGTACTGCAGCACACTGAAATGCTCCCTGTACTGCAGCACACTGAAATGCTCCCTGTACTGCAGCACACTGAAATGCTCCCTGTACTGCAGCACACTGAAATGCTCCCTGTACTGCAGCACACTGAAATGCTCCCTGTACTGCAGCACACTGAAATGCTCCCTGTACTGCAGCACACTGAAATGCTCCCTGTACTGCAGCACACTGAAACGCTCCCTGTACTGCAGCACACTGAAATGCTCCCTGTACTGCAGCACATCTCGGCCGCTCACTGAAACAAACACTTGATTTTTTTTTATCCCCTATAGATCGAGAGAAGGAATATTGTTCATCCCGGCCAAGCAGCCCCCGTCCTCAGAAAACCTCCCCCAACGGTTCCAGTAATAACTTCGGGCTCAGTAGCCGTAACAGTAGCCAGTCCAGCCTGGAAGGGAACGGTAAAACTGCCGGGGAGATGGTGTTTGTTTACGAAAATGCAAAAGAAGGTGCTCGGAACATCCGCACAAACGAGCGAGTCACGCTCATAGTGGACAACACCAGATTTGTGGTAGACCCGGCTATATTCACTGCGCAGCCCAACACAATGCTGGGAAGGTTGGTATTCAGTGCGCGCGGGCGCCCTCTTCTGTTGTCTCGCTGCTGTAACCACTGAAAAATCACAATTTAAACCTGCTTTTTATTGGTTACATGTTGAATGACTTGTGCACAAGCACCAATCTCTTGTGTACGTGGCGCTCGCACCGTCGGGGACTGCGGTACACCAAGAGTTGTTAATATGTCTGACACCATGCCTTTTGTATCTCTGTACATTCCGCTTCCTGTGGCTGAAATATGGCAATCTTGTCGCGCAGGATGTTCGGATCTGGCAGAGAACACAATTTCACACGTCCTAATGACAAGGGGGAGTATGAAGTGGCGGAAGGAATCAGCTGCACGGTGTTCCGGGCCATTCTGGTGAGATTTTCCTGCCGGCGCAGTCCGTGTTTTCTCCCAGTATTGTGATAGGCTCCGATGGAGGTTATACTGTCAGTACCTCTAAGTCTCTCTGTATTATGTGGCTACTACGTTACTCTATGCGTGTGTAGAGTATGTCCGTCCTCTCGCTTTTCCCCCAGGCAACTTCATCCGCCATTTGTAAAGCGGTTTTCATTGCATGTTGCGGTAACTGTGGGCGGGATGAGTGTGGATTGGCTCCTGTGCGGCTGTGTGTATTCTGTGCACTCCGATACTTACGTATTCTATATTACGTTTGCTGTTAAAATATGCAGATTGCCCAAATCTAAAGGGTATGCAGTCGTTAGATCTACAGTGTCTAGGTCGACACGAGTTTTTCATTTTATCTTTGAGGCGACACGTGTCGACAGCTGGTATGTCACACCCTACCATCCACTACAGCGTGGTGGGAGAATATAAATAGTGTGCCGAGCGCAGCACGGGGAGCCATGCGAGGGGACGCCGTACATTCAGACGGTGTCAATACCGACCTATGTCGACCTAGACGCCCCAAAAAAACATGAAAAACTCACGTTGACCTTTTTGAATGGTGACCGTAGATCTAATATACCCGTAACCATGTAAAGATGGTGTCTAGTATGGTCTCCTGGAGGTCAGGCTGGAAACAGTAGTTTACCTGCAATATGGTGCAGAAGGAGAACCTCCATATATGCAGGCTGGCGGAGCCCAGGGAATGGACAGGATAAGCTAGTACAGTGGTGGTGGTATACCCTGGCTTTAGTCCCTGGCAGGAGTCCTGTGCGCAGGCTCTTTCCTCACCAAAGAGCAGTAGTAGATTTCTGGCAGTCTTGTATCACCATAGTCTGTTTCTGGTTTTCTTTGGCTGTCTCTGTAATGCTACCTGTGCGAGCGTGTCTCGGTGATATTATTGTGGAGCAAGTCCCTCGTACTGCGTGGCTGAGGCCAGTAACCGGTAGATGATAATCCTCTCTCCCTGGCATGTGTACTAGAACTGTAGGACTGCGGTCATACTCCTCACTAAGGGTATTTTACTGTGATTGCTTGCGGTGTCAGGGCTGTCGCTGAGATTGTAATGGGCCAGTAAAGTCGTACAGAATGAATGCACAGTGCCTTGTACATCACCGTGTATTTGGACATTAATGGTCTCTTGTCACCTCGGCAATGTGCCCTCTCCTCCGACCAGATCCCTAGGCCCTACTATATGGGGCTGGTTAAACGCCATAATAATTTTCTGGTAAAGTTGCTGTGAGCGGCATTCAGCCGAGGCTGGGAGCAACACTGAACGGCTCTGGAAATACCACATAGAGCGCCCCCTAGCTTCAGTTTTAGTGATCTGTGACAGTGTGGTGTTCCTGTGCTCCCAGAATGCTTGTGATAATGAAGGACTAACTGCCCTCTGTACTTACCCATAACCTCTATGTATGACCTGTATAACACGCGTGTCTCTCAGCTGTGCGGTTTGTGTCTTCTCACTGGTATCTTATTACTTTTTTTTTTTTCTTTGTAACTTTATTTATTTTCTGTAATTATAAGGATTACTACAAGACCGGGATTATTCGTTGCCCAGATGGAATATCTATCCCCGAGCTAAGAGAAGCATGTGACTATCTATGCATCTCATTTGAATATAGCACTATCAAATGTAGAGACCTCAGTAAGTATCCCAGGGGATCTTCGTGCCTGTCCTTTCATTTCATCACCTATCTTCTGACCACTTACCTCTCTGGGCAGATAAATGATGCAGTAACCAATTCTGGCAGCCTGCGTGCCGACCCTCCTCCTCTGTCGCTTCATGTCTGTCTGTCTCTCCCCACAGGAACTGCAAAGCTCAGGGCAGGACGCAGGCTATAAACACTGGTGGTACCGCGTAGAGTTGTCTCATGACGTGTGTGGGATCTTTGTTTTCCTACCTCCACATTCCCGTCACTTTCTTACAATACCAGTCACTGTTTAGTTATGTCCTCGGTTCCAGGGACCGGTATGGTGCCAACACAGGGCAATCACTGCGGGTGACAGCAGGCACTATCTGACCCTAATGTTCCCAACAGCATGGCTCCTTAAATAAATCCTTAGGGTTCTTACCAAGAGCAAATAAACGTTGTGCTCCAAATATGAACCGATAAGAAGCAGTGGCAGGAAAGAGGAACTGCACAGAATGAACACCATAGTTAAATTGACCAATCAGGTGCCACCTGCCCGGAGTGCAGTGTAGATCAGGGCATGGTATCTGTGGGGCCCCGGAAGCCTAGTTTGGCTGCTGTATTATGTTACCTCTACCTATTGGATAGCTGCTATCATCCTCGGTCATCTCCACTGATAGACGAGTGTCCATATTACCACAGTAACTTGCAATAAGGCTGAATAGCCTTAATTCATGCTTTTCGGCCATTTCTTGTATATAGGCGTTCCATCCGGCACCGGGAGAAGGAACCCCATCCTACACAATGGGGAGTAGTTATAGGAGATATTTAGTGTGGAACCCCTGCAGTATTACATTGTATCTAGAGGAGGGAACAATGATGTTCCCAGTACAATTCAGGTTACTTGGTGTTCTGTATATAGCCCTGAGCATATTGCGGTTCCTGGTCGCTTTTATCTGGGTACACACCTGTACAGGTATCGGGCCTCTACATGTAAGTGTATATGGAAGATGGCTTCTAATGCTCCTGTTCTGGGGGACACTTCCTGTCCGTTACTCATAGCTCCCCGGTCTCCTCTCTCCTAGGTGCTCTTATGCATGAATTGTCCAATGACGGTGCACGGAGACAGTTTGAGTTCTATTTGGAGGAGATGATTCTGCCCCTGATGGTGGCCAGCGCTCAAAGTGGGGAGCGGGAGTGCCATATTGTGGTCCTAACCGATGACGATGTGGTAGACTGGGATGAGGAATATCCTCCGCAGATGGGAGAAGAATATTCTCAGAGTAAGTATCTTCCTCTGTACCTCTCCCAATGCTGCTGGGTATCTGCCTCTGTACCTCTCCCAATGCTGCTGGGTATCTGCCTCTGTACCTCTCCCAATGCTGCTGGGTATCTGCCTCTGTACCTCTCCCAATGCTGCTGGGTATCTGCCTCTGTACCTCTCCCAATGCTGCTGGGTATCTGCCTCTGTACCTCTCCCAACGCTGCTGGGTATCTGCCTCTGTACCTCTCCCAATGCTGCTGTGTATCTGCCTCTGTACCTCTCCCAATGCTGCTGTGTACCTTCCTTTGTACCTCTCCCAATGCTGCTGGGTATTTGCCTCTGTACCTCTCCCAATGCTGCTGGGTATCTGCCTCTCTACCTCTCCCAATGCTGCTGGGTATCTGCCTCTCTACCTCTCCCAATGCTGCTGGGTATCTGCCTCTCTACCTCTCCCAATGCTGCTGGGTATCTGCCTCTCAACCTCTCCCAATGCTGCTGGGTATCTGCCTCTGTACCTCTCCCAATGCTGCTGGGTATCTGCCTCTGTACCTCTCCCAATGCTGCTGGGTATCTGCCTCTGTACCTCTCCCAATGCTGCTGGGTATCTGCCTCTGTACCTCTCCCAATGCTGCTGGGTATCTGCCTCTGTACCTCTCCCAATGCTGCTGGGTATCTGCCTCTGTACCTCTCCCAATGCTGCTGGGTATCTGCCTCTCTACCTCTCCCAATGCTGCTGGGTATCTGCCTCTCTACCTCTCCCAATGCTGCTGGGTATCTGCCTCTCTACCTCTCCCAATGCTGCTGGGTATCTGCCTCTCTACCTCTCCCAATGCTGCTGGGTATCTGCCTCTCTACCTCTCCCAATGCTGCTGGGTATCTGCCTCTCTACCTCTCCCAATGCTGCTGGGTATCTGCCTCTCTACCTCTCCCAATGCTGCTGGGTATCTGCCTCTCTACCTCTCCCAATGCTGCTGGGTATCTGCCTCTCTACCTCTCCCAATGCTGCTGGGTATCTGCCTCTCTACCTCTCCCAATGCTGCTGGGTATCTGCCTCTCTACCTCTCCCAATGCTGCTGGGTATCTGCCTCTCTACCTCTCCCAATGCTGCTGGGTATCTGCCTCTGTACCTCTCCCAATGCTGCTGGGTATCTGCCTCTGTACCTCTCCCAATGCTGCTGGGTATCTGCCTCTGTACCTCTCCCAATGCTGCTGGGTATCTGCCTCTGTACCTCTCCCAATGCTGCTGGGTATCTGCCTCTGTACCTCTCCCAATGCTGCTGGGTATCTGCCTCTGTACCTCTCCCAATGCTGCTGGGTATCTGCCTCTGTACTTCTCCCGGGGCGCCTCCCACCCCCTTGTGTGCCTGACTAGCAAATCATGCAAAACCCACTTCTATTTTCTGCATGTTAATATGGGGTTAGGTCCTTTAGGTTACGGTTAAGTTGTGCGGTATTTGCATGGGTTTGTGACATCAGTAAGGCTGTGTCTGCAACAATCACGTGATTGGTATTTAAGGTAAGCGTTTGTTTGCTAATAATCCTGACGAAAGAGCGATTTTAAAGACCTGTTTTGAAATGTTGACATTGACTGTTTCAAGTGGACCTTAGTGCCGCCTGTTGAGGTGTGAGTGACCTTTTGCAGAGCGCCGGCACAATTGTATCTACCACCGCAATACTAATAATAATAATAGGCTCTGTACAATGTATACAGAATGTTAGTGTGTGAGAAAATAGCGCCATCTAGTGTAGTATATCAGAAATGTCCAAATGTGTCCACTGCCGTAGGTCTGTACGTTGTGCACAGGTGTGATTGTGTGTCTGTCTGCTCAGTTATTTACAGCACCAAGTTGTACAGATTCTTCAAGTACATTGAAAACCGAGATGTCGCCAAATCTGTTCTAAAGGAGAGAGGCCTTAAAAAGATCCGCCTGGGAATAGAAGGTAAGTTTCCCATTGCGTCACTTATGTATACAGTATGTGTGTATCCATGTATGAGGAGCCCCGGGGCCCAGTCACTGAGAATACGCCACAGAGCAATCAATACAAAACTGTGTTCTGCCCTGCTGGGTTTATTTCAGGCATTAACTACAATTATTGGGGCAGATGTATTTAGCCTTAACAAGGGATAAATGCAAGGGTGCTAAAGGGGCAGATGTATTAAGCCTGGAGAAGAGATAAACTGGAGATAAAGCACCAGCCAATCAACTCCCGTCATTTTCAAACACAGTTCGTTGGCTGGTGCTTGATCTCCTTTCACTTTATCGCAGGTTATCTGTTCTGCAGTCTTAATACATCTGCCCCAAAGAGAGATAAACGTCCAGCCAATCAGCGCCTTACTGACTTTTTTCAAACACAGCCCGTAACATGGCAGTTAGCAGGTGATTGGCTGGATGTTTCGCTCTTTATCACCCTTGCATTTATCTCTTGTTAAGGCTAAATACATCTGTCCCATTGTGATCTGTTATCATTAGTATATATATATATATATATTTTTTTTTATAGCCTCACAGATGAATCATTACAATAGCACAAACTAAATAATACAACGTAGGAAATCGTGAGAGGCAAGGTCCCGGATTGCATCATTTTAGGGGTGGAGGGAAGAAACTCTGCGCTGTGATCTGATCTACCTGTGTCAGTCCCTTGCAGCAATATATGTGACGGCTGCACGGACCTCTATCAAGTCTCCCATGTAGAGGTGTCACATCCGCTGACCTGTGTATGTGAATGCAGTCATTGGGCAATAAGTGCAGCTCAGACGCCAGGAGCTAGACAGGGCTACGTAACTGTGTACCGGATCTGAATCGCGGCACGCCTGTTATTGGCACAAAGTTTGCGAATAATATTGTGTGCGGACTAGAGAAGGATAGCAAGATAGAGCTTTAAGTTGTAATGATATATTCGGTATGTATTTATTACCAGTTATTTATATAGGGCAGACTCCATCCATCCAGAGTATGCAGCCATTCACGCCTGTCCTGCCAATTGTATGGATTGTATTTACGCTGTAAACTTGCGATGAGCCGACTTCTGTGCGCACTTCCCTCAGTCCATGCGGAGTATTGCACCAACCTTCCCCAGTAACGTTCTAACAGTATTTGGATTGTGGAAGGAAACCAGAGGGCATGGCTGACAGACAATATCTAGGTTGACTACATATGGTCAACACAAGCAATATACTGACATGGAAATGGTCAATACATGAAAAGATCAATGTGCGTTTCACTCATATTAATCTTTTAGGGTTGACATCTGAGTTTATACCTATACATTGTCTGTGGGCTATTCCACACCGAAGTCTGAGTGCCTGGTGGAAACGCACTCAAGCAGTGGTTTCACCATTACACCATCGGCGTGTCCGTGTGTGTTTATATGTAATGTCTTATAGATGCAGATTCTGCATGTTGGTTATCCCTTATATTAAACACCCTGCATCAGATTGGCTGTGATGCTTCTAGCACATTGTGGTCTGTATTTCAGCACTGATATACAGATCTGACCTGTACTAGAAGCACAACAGCAAAGAGCGGCACCCCCAGGCAGGGAAAGGAAGCGCACATGCTTTGAAAGATGCAGGGTGCTAGAATGTACACAGGTGACAGTTTATTTCTGTTACGTGGGCGGCCATATCTCAACATGACTTCTCCCTTCCAGGTTACCCAACATACAAGGAGAAAGTTAAGAAGAGGCCGGGCGGTCGTCCCGAAGTCATCTACAATTACGTGCAGCGACCCTTCATCAGGATGTCCTGGGAGAAGGAAGAGGGGAAAAGCCGACACGTGGACTTTCAGTGCGTTAAGAGCAAATCCATCACAAACTTGGCCGCAGCGGCTGCTGATATTCCGCAGGACCAGCTGGTGGTCATGCACCCCACCCCACAAGTGGATGAGTTGGACATCTTACCCAATCACCCCACGCCGGGTAACAATGACATGGACCCAGACGGGCAGAACTCTAACTTATAATACAAACGTTACTGGGAGAAACTGTGTGCAAGTCCTTGGCACCCACAGGCAATCAGGCCTTGAAGGAGGCGCGTTCTGCAGGCACCGGTGAGGTCCTGCTACAATCAGTACACTTGATAAGAAGGGAGGGAAAACCCGGATGTGACGTGTGTACTGTTCACATGAGATGTTTTGGTTGTGCGGTGTGGACTATTTGTGTTACAGACCAAAGGAACAGGCAGACGTTCCGGCTATGTAATGTGTTACTGGTGTGCTTGTGACGTTGGCTGTCCGCCTCTCTCCCCCCTCGCATCGTAAAGATCCCCAATATCAAAGGTTTTGTCGCCCCCTCCCCCCTTATTATCGGGGTACACGTAATATTATTTCATAGTGGCACTTTATGGATGATTTCAGATGGTGATTGTAAAGTCATTTTATGGTATATTAGTGCATCTATAAAGGGTTACGTTTGGCTCTATAGTCCCCTCTAAATGTATTCATTGAGCACAAATGGGATGTTTTCTTCAGGCACTGGAGTGTTTCACTTAGGGACAGATTTCCTCTCCTAGGAATCTACGTCGCCCGACTTCGGCGTCCACAGCTGCGTCAGATGGGCGCCACGGAGCGGAGCACGTAATGCCTTACACAACACCAACTTTCTGGGCAAGGTTTACCAATAGGACAAGTCTTTATTAAATGATTGTATGTTTTGCATTTAAATAAAATGTTATTATTTTAAGACACCTGGGTTGTTGTATTTCCTATTGAATGTCAGGACATATGCAGACTATCAGACAAAGAGCAACGGTCACTGTTCATGGTCCTCTGCTTTTCTCTGTAGGTGAGCTTAGTACGCTGCACTGTCACAGTAACAACCTTCTCTTCTACTATGTGGCAACTCTTCTCTTGTCCTCGGTGTCACTTTTCCCATTACTGCCCCCTTCCTGTTAAGTCTGCCAGAGTGGATCTTTGTCTTACAGTGAGATGCCGCAAACAAGGCACCTGGAAGTCCCTAGGTTGGCTGCCTTTAACATCCAGAATCTACTTGAAGATCCTCACCCACCCCGCATATGACCTTGTCATAAGTGCTCATTCTCACACCCTCAATCATCTGGGGGATGCAGCGTAATTTGACTGTGGTTAGAGAGGCCAGGATTGAATCTAAGGAATGGATCTTTTCGATGAGTATAAAAATCCAATTTCCTCTCCAACCTGCTTATCTGCAGCTGATTACAGGTACGTCCTGCACCCCCATGCAAAATACTGCTGACAACCAGAGGTTGCATCTGATTGGTAGCGAAGGCTGATACTACAGTGTCTGCTGCGCCCTACACTGCGATCTGTCTGTGGCAGGTAAGATGAACTTGATATCTTCTTGAAAAACAAAGGTCAATTAAATGTAAATTAGTACTTATTCATATTTGCAATAGTACGTGTTTTGTGTAATAGGTGTGTATATAGCACTGTAGGGCAGATGTATGAAGCAGTGATAAGAAAGGGGAAGTGATAAAGCGCCTGGTACTTTCTCATCGACCAATCGGCTCCTGACTTAAGTTACAGGCTGTGTTTAACAGTTAGGAGTTAATTGGTTGGTTAAGTACCAGGCACTTTTATCACTGCTTCATACATCTACCCCTATATCCTGAAGTGTACTGGGCAAATACTGTTGTATCCTGGCATCAGCCTAGGCAACCTGTGGCTCTCCAGCTGTTGTGAAACTACAAGTCCCAGCATATACCACAGTTTTAGTTAGCACTGCCTTACCGCAAAACTGTGGCAAGGGATGCTGGGACTTGTAGTTTCACAAGAGCTGGAGAGCCACAGGTTGCTTACCCCTGGCCCAGGACATCCAGTATATATTACCCTAGCGGTGCTGGTCTCTCAGTCGAACGCCAACATCCTCCTCTCATAATAATGGTGTATTCAGAAATGTTTTAGAATTAGTCATCTCTGAATATGGCATTTCATTGTAACAGTCAGCATTAAAAGAATAATAATAATAATAATAATAATGTATTGTTGACATGTTTCATGATGACATTGTGGTTGTACCGATGGTGTACAGGTGTCGGCAATGGCCTCCATTGCGACTCCTCCTTCTGTCACTCACAGCCCTATGGAGTTTGTGAACAACAGTCTGAGTCTGCAGTTACTTGTGGGTGTCAGCTGCTGGCACTGAATTGGGTCCGCCCCCACCCCAAAGTAGGAAAGTACCTCTGTAACCAATGCCATAATCTCAGGGAACCCCTGGGCTAAGGAATAATTAAGATATGGGCTGTAGAACAATTAAAACCTTTTATTTAAAAAATATGTAACTATGACACTGTACCATGTATAGCATAGAGGATTCTTACAATAAAACATCTTTATACAAGTAATAAGAAATATCCATTGGGGAGCTCTGTAATGTACACACAACATCGGTCTGAAATGATGGTCTGCTGACACTGGCGCCGATTTGCACAAGGACTGTGTTTGTTTGTTTTTTTTTTTTTAAGATTTCAAAATATACAATGAATGCAAAGCTTTATACATGAGGCGCAGGATCACTGGAGCGGAGCCTAACACACTGGAGAGTGGCGATCTGATATGGCTTTACTGGTTTAGACATAAAAGTGATCTCTCATCCTTTTCATTGGCAGCAGAGCGCGCACCCCACAGCGAGGGGCACTGAGTCTTTGAGGCTTCCATAATGCACATTGTGCTCCTCTGTGGCATCTGGCTTCCTCACAACGGCCAGGGCAAGTCACTGAAATCCACTGGGCCGCCAAGTCCTGCATCGGCTTCCAGAAGACTCATAATTACAGCCATTGCCGCCTCATCATTGCTGGGACTGCTGGATCCGTGCTCTGGTTCTATCATATCAATTCCCATTTGTGAGTTCTCACCTGTGGGTAAGAATCCGGCGTTATTGCATGTAAACTATGGACGGAGGGAGCATGGTGGTTCTGATTTTTTTATTTCACAATGAGAATTCACTAGCTAATGCTGGCCACACATCAGACCAACTTTCCTCCAACTAGTTGGATGGAATAAAAACCTGGTACTGTATGGGAGCAAATGTAATTGTCATTTGTTTCCCAAATTGGAAAATGGACAACAACTGTCACTCAGACAATGTACTGTAGTTGGACCCATTTGATTTAAAACAATTTCAATGAATGTTTTGGTCCATTCTCCTGAGTTTGTGAGCAAATTGCTTGTTGGCATTCGCTCCTATACAGTACCAGATTTTTTTTCAGTACAACCAACCAACTAGTTGGAGGAAAGTTGGTCTGATGTGTGGCCAGCATAACCGTTATCATGATGAGAAATCCTAGTAGACAAACGCCAATGGATCATTGTGGTTAGACGATATCTGTTGGGAGAATCCCATCTCATACAGACATTGGGGACATATGTTGTATGGGATAATAAAAACAAATGATACGGAATTTGCACTAACAACATATGTCCCCAATGTCTTTATAAGATGTGATATTCTCCCAACAGATATCTTTTAACCACAATGATCCATTGGCGTTTGTCTACTAGGATCTAAATCAGGCATGGCCCTCCAGCTGTTGTGAAACTACACGTCCCATCATGCCTTGCAACAGTTTTGCTATTAGGGAATGCTAAAACTGAGGCAAGGCATGCTGGGATGTGTAGTTTCACAACAGCTGGAGGGCCGCAACTGATCTAAATTTACAGTATTGCTCTTCTATATGTATACTCCCAAATAGTGGATATAGGCAAATCAATTGCTTGGATAAATTTGTTTATAGCTGATGGATTTAACCGATTTGTCTAACTGCCCATTGTCTGTTTTCCAGCACTTAGGAAGACATTTTTGATTTTGTGATTTCCAGATTTTTGTTGACACCAGATAGAGCAGATAAATCTGTAGGTGTGTATCCAGCTTTGTCTCAGACTAACCACAGAGTTCAGATGCCTGATATATACTAAATAATTACTGGTACAAACCAATTCGCCTTAAACCCTCAAAATTCCAAAATATTTCTTACCAAGCATGGAGGAGCTGTCTGAATATGGAAAGCCAGAGTTGTCCTGGAGTTGTCCACCTCCTAATCCCGAACTTGAGAGGTCCATGGTACCACCATTTAAAATCTGGAACAATTTCATAAAGAAGCATTACGGAAATGGTCACCTGTCCCCTTATGTTTAAACAGTAACAGACTACAGACTGAATTACATTGCCACCAATAAATAGTAGTTGCCAACCTGATATCTCTATTGCTGTTATGAATATGACAATCACTCCTACCTCTCAAGCTCGCTGCCTAGGTGTTATCCTTGACTCTGAATTTTCCTTTGTTCCCCACATTCAATCTGTCTCAATCATGCCACATGCACCTAAAAAACATTCAGAATTCGCCCTTACCTTACACAAGACACTGCAAAAACGCTAATCCATGCTCTCATCATCTCACACATTGATTATTGCAATAGTCTCCTTATTGGCCTTCCCCAATACAGACCACTACAGTCCATTATGAATGCAGCTGGGAGGCTCATCTTCCTAGCCAGATGTTCATCGTCTGCAAAGCTACTCTATCAGTCACTTCATTGGTTACCTGTTTTCTATCATATTTTAATACTAAATTATTTTACTTCCACACAAAGCCATAAACCAAACTGCACCAACATACATATCCTCTCATCTCAAAATATCTTCCATCCCGACCTCTACGCTCCTCACAAGATCTGCAGCTCTCATCCACACTCATTACTCGCTCCCATTCCCGACTGCAGGACTTTCTTCGGGCTGCACCCACTCCGTGGAATGTTCTCCCATGCACAATAAGACTCTCCCCCAGTCTCCAAACCTATAAGCCAGGGATGGGCAACACCAGCCCTCCAGATGTTGGTGAACTACACATCCCAGGATGCTTTGCATTAGTTTTGCTATGTGGCCATGCTGAAACTGATGCAAGGCATGCTGGGATGTGTAATTCATCAACATCTGGCGGGCCGGTGTTGCCCAGCCCTGCTAGTATAAGCAGTCCCTGAAAACTTCCTTCAGGCAAGCTTACCAAATTCTAGAATCGGCCATTTAACCTTCATATACCGTTCCTATCTAATCACATCCCCACTGTACAGACCACACATATCCACTCTTTCACATTTTCCATCCTCCTGACCCCTGGCCAAACTGCTGGGTCACCGTACCATACAGCACAACAGGAACCTTGCATTCTGGTGGAATTAATGCAATAAAAAATACAGTATCAATGCCCTATAGATTGTAAGGGTGAGAGAAGGGCCCTCCTACCTTTTGACTGTCTGTAAATACCCTGTTTGTTATAATACAGTCTCCTTTTGTAAAGCGCAATGGAATATGCTGCGCTATATAAGAAACTGTTAATAAATAATAAAAAATTGTTGCCACCGCTTGCCCACATGTGCAAAGAAGTTTAGTCATGTCTTATGCTACCGTTTCCCCTGGCCTAGGGGAGGAAGGTCTTCTCTGGGGACCGCAATGACCAATGGCAACCAAGAGATTCCCAGGAGTCTATATACATTAAGGGTACAGAGCGGTTCAGGAGCTGGGCAAAGTTTGTCTTATAATGTACAGAAGCCCAAACTAAGGACAGGGGTGACAGGACTTTGACCTGGCAGCATAGGTTACAATCTCTGGCTGTTACAATCATCTGTTTGAGATTCATTTTTCTTTAGCAACAGTGGTACTCGAACCGGGTCTGGTTATTGCACGGGGGGCTACAAACAGAGTTTTGAAAATGACATTTATACATACATGTTTTACATGTATGATACATTATTGGTATAACTTTCATACATACTTCGTGGCTTTTCCACAATTCTGCTAATGGGAAATGCTAAAACTATGGCAAGGCATGCTGGGATGTGGTTTCACAACAGCTGGAGGGCCACATATTTTATAGCGCACACATATTCTGCAGCACTGTACAGAGAATATTATTACCAGTTATATTATATAGCGCACACATTATTCCGCAGCACTGTACAGAGAATATTATTACCAGTTCTATTATATAGCGCACACATTATTCCGCAGCGCTGTACAGAGAATATTATTACCAGTTATATTATATAGCGCACACATTTCTCCTTCGGGAGACATCAGGGGCCACAGCGTTACAGTGGGTAGTAAGGAGATGGGAGAGCACCAGCACCCTAGAGGTTAAACTTGAACTTCCTCCCAGGCAGCCGGGCTCCTCTACCCCGCCACCAGGCCAGGAAGCTCAGTTTTTTCGGGTGCTGGCAGGAGCCAGATGCACCTACTAGAGTGGCTGCTATTTTAGCAGCCTAACTTCATTTTTATTTTTCATTTTTCTTTTACACTGACTCTGTCAGTGACAGAGCAGCAGCACTGGGGGTCTGCACAGACCCCTGTGCTGCTGGCTCCATCACCCGGGTCCGGAGCTGCATCGCCACTCGTGGGTGGGGACCTGCAGCGGCCCCCGGGCACTGGTGAGCCACAGCCGCCACCAGACGCGGGGAACCTGACATGGTAACGCGCTCGCGGGGCATTGCGGCTGCAGCAGTTCGGCGGGGGGATCGCCAACTGCGCTGACAAGGACGACTGGTCTGCCACTCGCTCCCGCTGGACCACCAGGGAAATGGTTTGTGGGCAGCAGCGCCAGGTATGCAGGGCCGCCCGGTGCGCGCCGGATCCCCGCCATTTTTACCGACGCGGCATGTGGACACCTCCCTGGGGTCCATTTGTCAGCAGGGGGAGCAGGCTCCCCCCACATCAGCCTCTCCACCTGGGGACAGTAGGCAGGGAACTGTGTTTATCACACAGAGAGTTCCCGCCACTGACATCCCTTCCTGCCTGCCTGCGACATGTGAGAAGGGACACGGGGGAGCTCACAGCCACCCGGAGTTCCACTCCTTCACTGCCAGGTCACTTGGGCAAGACCCCCCGTTACCCCTCCTTCGGGACACTGTACAGTACTGTGCTCCGAGCAGGAGCCTTGTGCCATTATTACATTGCCCTTGTATGCATTGTTTAACACTTTAGCTGCCTGTCAGTTTAATTTGTGTTATGCTGTATATGTATTGCTGGTTATGTCATGCTGACTTAACATGGAGAGCTTATCAGCCAGTCTGGGGTTCCACTCCTTCACTGCCAGGCCACCTGGGCTCCCCTGTAACTCTCCTCAAACAGGAGTCAGGTTACAGACAGCTCTGCTGAAATAGCTGACCAGAGTGTGAACTCTGACTGCAACATTGTATACTGTGGATTAACACCATCACTACCTGTCAGAAGCATAAAGGACAGAACGGATGGTGTAATGGTGTGTTGTCTGTACCAAAAGTGCATGTCTATATCACTGCTTTGAACACTGCACCTGTCTATATCACTGCATTGTATGTCTATTACAAGCTGGCTGTGTACTGTGTAACACTATCACTGCCTGTCAGAAAGGCTGCCTGCCTATGGCATTGCTATATGTGCCTAGTACTAGCTTACTGCGTACTGTGGGGGCAGCACGGATGGTGTGATGGTTGGCATTACTTCTTCACAACTCGGGTCGTGGGTTCAATTCCCACTATGACCCTTACTGTGCGGAGTTTGTACGTTCTCTCCGTGTTTTAGTGGGGTTACTCCGGTTTCTTCCCACAATGCAAAATATAAAACAGAAGTATGCTGTGTTAGCCGTACATATGGGCTAAATGTCTACGCCACCGCAAGGTATACGTAGTACCAGCTTACGGTGTATGGCTTGAACACTATCTCTGCTGGTCAGGAGAATACTGTGTAGTGGTACCGTATAGGCTACCTGCCTATTTTTATGCCATTGTATGCCTGGTATAATTGTAGTATATTGTCTTACCTGTGCTTTAGCAGCCGGTTCACAGTGCTATAATACTGCAACATCTTCCAGGGGTACCAGTCCCAGTGACTCTGGGGCTCCGGTGCTGATGTCTTGTACATCCTGTAATGCTGGCCTTATGCCCCCATGACTAGTACAGGACAGCTTATGCGCAGGCTGCTACAATGCCTGGGCGATGCCCACAGGTACAGCCTCCTCTCAGGAGCCTGCTTGGGCCACGTTCTTTACTCCGTTGCCGGTGCAGCTAGCAGCAGCCTTGGATCGGCATCATCTCTTGGGTGAGTGTTTATCTGCCTCCGGACAAGGTCCCCAGAAATGCCGTCCCCATCCTTGGCGGGTGTAGCTCCCCGCACAGTGGAAGCGCTCTGTACCTGCAGGTAGACGCAGATACCCCCGTCATCCAGACTCCTCCGTCAGCAGACACAGAGAGGAGGACACCTGGGATTAGCATTGTCTAGAGGGGACCGTCGACGATGGTATAGAAGATGGGGGGCCTGTGATAGGGTGAATCCCCCCACCTTGTCTTGAGGTGCCGACCTTGGTCTCAGCTGTCAAATAGGTCCTTACCTTAAACGACCCCGCTGAGCCGCCTACACCTTTGGGTGTCTCCCTAGGTGTATTCTGGGTTTATTCCGTAAATCAGTGAACTCGACTAAGGTCATCAGTTGGGAGATTCCTAACAGGAAGTTTAGCTTGCCATCGGCGGTTTCCCTTCCTTTTACCCCCTTCCACAGGAGGACATAGTCCCCTGGGAGACTGTCCCTAAAGTGGACGCACTCCTGCCCCAGGCATCTGCTTGGGTGGCTAAGGCCTTAGTTGCGTGAGCAACTTCTCTCACAGCGGACGCTGCATAAGGGGTGTCGGAGGAAACCCTGCTGCCTTCTATTGAGCATCACGTGACACTTTACCTAGGGATAACGGCTCTTGAAATTACACCAATCGCCTCCAGAGGGTCACTTTCGGCCATAGCTGCACACACATACCGATGTCTGTGCTCTTGGAAGGCCTGAACTCAAAGTCCCTTTTGAGGGTTCCTTTATATTTGGGCCAGTGCCAGATATGGGGGCCGGTTTAGATACCATTTGGCAGAGGATATCCCTTCTGGGGGATTGCCATCTGGCTCTACAGTCCAGGATCAGATATCTCTTGTCCCCCTGGCAGGTGTCTGTGCATGCCTGCATGGGGTCCCTGGGGTTGGTGGATTGGCCTTCGCATTGGCAGAATAGGCTCAGTTCCATACCAACCCTCTACAATACTGTCCTGGGACCCTATCACAGGAGCAGCACGGATGGTGTAGTGGTTAGCATTACTGCTTCACTGCGCTTAGGTCATGGGTTCGATTCCCACCATGGCCCTAACTGTGCGGAGTTTGTATATTCTCCCCTGACTTGCATGGGTTTACTCCTGGTACTCCGGTTTCCTCCCACAATATCCATGCCCAGAAGTTCGCCTGGTCTCCAGCAGGGCCCCCCTTTCCTGGGGGCTTCTGGACGGGACCTTGCTACTGGATCCACTAGTAGACACTCCTAGCCATGCATGCTAGCCTCCCGTGTTTGGGGGGTGGTCACTTCTCAAAGGTCATTCCAGGGTATCTGGACCACTCTAGTGGCCCAGCCCTCCATCATCGTCCTTGAACTAAAGACAATCTTCCGGGCAGTCCGCCTGGCGGAACCCTAACTTAGGGGTTGGCCGGTGCAAGTCCAGTCAGACATTGCGACAAGGGTGGCATACGTTAACCACCAGGGTGGCACTAGTTGTCAACCCACTATGACTGAAGCATCCAGCATCTTTCAGAGATGATCCCTGCTCTTTCAGAAATTTTTATCCTGGTAGTCCAGAATTGGGTGGCGGTCTTCCTCGGCTGTCAGACCCGTGATGCCGACGACTTGACCCTCAAACCACCACTGTGCGGGTCCAGAACTTGCGACCTGGAGGGGGGCTTGCCTGGTAGATGCCCTGTCCACTCCGTGGCTGTCCACACTGATGGCGCCTTTCCACCACTTTTCCTCCTTTTGCGAATGTCTCGCAAGCTGAAGCCGGAGGGCGGCACGTTGATTCTGGTTGCTCCACCTTGGCCCAGACGGATCTGGTTTTCGGATCTGCAGTCAGTAGCCCCTCCTATTCGCTTACCCCTGGGCACAGGCATGCTCTCAGGGTCCGCCTCTCTCTCGGCTTTGAGGCACTTGGCTTTGACGGGGTGGCTGTTGAGACCTCCCGGGTAAGACCCAGTGGGTTTCACTCCACCATGCTCAGGGCGAGGAAACCTTCCTAGATGGGGGTGTACCATCGCATATGGAGGGCTTACTTTTCTTGCTGCGAACTCCCTGGGATGCCCCCTGGGATCTCTCTAATCCGGTCTTCTTCAGGGCCCACCTTTTGTGCCCTTGCGGTTGATGGACCTGTGTTGACTCGCCTGGAAGATCGTTTCCTTGTTGGCGATAGCTTTGGCCAGGGGAGTCTCTGACCAAAGCTATCGCCAACAAGGAAACTATCTTCCAGGCGAGTCCTGTAAGCTCTGTCCTGTAAGTCTTTTGTTCTTGGTTATAACCGGGCAGTTTTTCCTACCGTCCCTTCTCACCTACCTTAGGTGGTGTCCGGCTTTCAGGTCAACCAGGACATTATTGTTCCGGCATTTAGACAGTCTGTTACTACGGCTTGGTCCTCCTTGGACGTTGTCCGTCCGGGGCGCATCTATGTGCACCGTTCTAGGCTGTTGCACTAGTCAGACTCTCTCTCTCTTTGTACTATATGGTGTTCGGATGAGAGGGTGGCCCATCTCTACGCAAACTACTGTCCGCTGGAGTCTCTCTGGCAGGCATATTTGGACACCTCCCTCCCGGTTCCGGCAAGGATTCGGGCACATTCCGTTAGGTCTGTGGAGGTGTCCTGGGCTGTAAGAGGCGGTGCTAAAGTTGAGCAAATTTGCAGGGCGGCGACTTGGTCGTCCGCCATTACTGTCTTGCGTTTTTGACACATTTGCCTCCCAGGACTCGGCCTTCGGCCAGAGTGTGTTGGCTGCGGCACAGGCGCGTCCCCCCATAGGTGGCTGCTTTAGGACGTCCCACTGTAACGCTGTGGCCCCTGATGTCTCCCCAAGGAGAAAATGAGATTTATGTCTTACCTGGTAAATCTCTTTCTTCGAGGACATCAGGGGCCACAGGGATCCCTCCCTACCGCGCCTGCTTTACTTCCGTTACGGTTAAGTTATGATTATGTTATATTATCCCTCGGTTGTACAGCGCTGTACAGAGACTTATTACCAGTTATTTATATAGCGCACACATATTCTGCAGCGCTGTACAGAGATTATTACCAGTTATTTATATAGCGCACACATATTCTGCAGCTCTGTACAGAGAATATTACCAGTTATTTATATAGCGCACACATATTCCGCAGCTCTGTACAGAGAATATTACCAGTTATTTATATAGCGCACACATATTCCGCCAGCACTGTACAGAGAATATTACCAATTATTTATATATCGCACACATATTCCGCAGCGCTGTACAGAGACTATTATCACCAGTTATTTATATAGCGCACACATTCCGCAGCGCTGTACAGAGACTATTACCAGTTATTTATATAGCGCACACATATTCCGCAGCGCTGTACAGAGACTATTATTACCAGTTATTATATAGCACACACATATTCCGCAGCGCTGTACAGAGACTATTACCAGTTATTTATATAGCGCACACATATTCCGCAGTGCTGTACAGAGACTATTATTACCAGTTATTATATAGAGCACACATATTCCGCGGCGCTGTACAGAGACTATTATTACCAGTTATTTATATAGCGCACACATATTCCGCAGCTCTGTACAGAGACTATTATCACCAGTTATTTATATAGCGCACACATATTCCGCAGCGCTGTACAGAGACTATTATCACCAGTTATTTATATAGCGCACACATTCCGCAGCGCTGTACAGAGAATATTATATAGCGCACACATATTCCGCAGCGCTGTACAGAGACTATTACCAGTTATTTATATAGCGCACATATATTCCGCAGCGCTGTACAGACATTATTACCAGTTATTATATAGCGCACACATATTCCGCAGCTCTGTACAGAGACTATTATCACCAGTTATTTATATAGCGTACACATATTCCGCAGCTCTGTACAGAGGCTATTATTACCAGTTATTTATATAGCGCACACATATTCCGCAGCGCTGTACAGAGACTATTATCACCAGTTATTTATATAGCGCACACATTCCGCAGCGCTGTACAGAGAATATTATATAGCGCACACATATTCCGCAGCGCTGTACAGAGACTATTACCAGTTATTTATATAGCGCACATATATTCCGCAGCGCTGTACAGACATTATTACCAGTTATTATATAGCGCACACATATTCCGCAGCTCTGTACAGAGACTATTATCACCAGTTATTTATATAGCGTACACATATTCCGCAGCTCTGTACAGAGGCTATTATTACCAGTTATTTATATAGCGCACACATATTCCGCAGCGCTGTACAGACAACATTATTACCAGTTATTATATAGCACACACATATTCCGCAGCGCTGTACAGAGACTATTATTACCAGTTATTTATATAGCGCACACATATTCCGCAGCGCTGTACAGACAACATTATTACCAGTTATTATATAGCACACACATATTCCGCAGCGCTGTACAGAGAATATTATTACCAGTTATTTATATAGCGCACACATTCCGCAGCTCTGTACAGAGATTATTATTACCAGTTATTTATATAGCGCACGCATATTCCGCAGCGCTGTACAGACAATATTATTACCAGTTATTTATATAGCGCACACATATTCCGCCAGCACTGTACAGAGAATATTACCAATTATTTATATAGCACACACATATTCTGCAGCACTGTACAGACAATATTATTACCAGTTATTTATATAGCGCACACATATTCCGCAGCGCTGTACAGAGACTATTATTACCAGTTATTTATATAGCGCACACATATTCCGCAGCGCTGTACAGACAACATTATTACCAGTTATTATATAGCACACACATATTCCGCAGCGCTGTACAGAGACTATTATTACCAGTTATTTATATAGCGCACACATATTCCGCAGCGCTGTACAGACAACATTATTACCAGTTATTATATAGCACACATATTCCGCAGCGCTGTACAGAGAATATTATTACCAGTTATTTATATAGCGCACACATTCCGCAGCTCTGTACAGAGATTATTATTACCAGTTATTTATATAGCGCACACATATTCCGCAGCGCTGTACAGACAATATTATTACCAGTTATTTATATAGCGCACACATATTCCGCCAGCACTGTACAGAGAATATTACCAATTATTTATATAGCACACACATATTCCGCAGCGCTGTACAGACAATATTATTACCAGTTATTTATATAGCGCACACATATTCCGCAGCGCTGTACAGAGACTATTATCACCAGGTATTTATATAGAGCACACATATTCTGCAGTGCTGTACAGAGAATATTATTACCAGTTATTATATAGCGCACACATATTCCGCAGCGCTGTACAGAGGCTATTATTACCAGTTATTTATATAGTGCACACATATTCCGCAGCTCTGTACAGAGGCTATTATTACCAGTTATTTATATAGCGCACACATATTCCACAGCGCTGTACAGAGAATATTATTACCAGGTATTTATATAGCGCACCCATATTCCGCAGCTCTGTACAGAGACTATTATTACCAGTTATTTATATAGCGCACACATATTCCGCAGCGCTGTACAGACAACATTATTACCAGTTATTATATAGCACACACATATTCCGCAGCGCTGTACAGAGACTATTATTACCAGTTATTTATATAGCGCACACATATTCCGCAGCGCTGTACAGACAACATTATTACCAGTTATTATATAGCACACACATATTCCGCAGCGCTGTACAGAGAATATTATTACCAGTTATTTATATAGCGCACACATTCCGCAGCTCTGTACAGAGATTATTATTACCAGTTATTTATATAGCGCACACATATTCCGCAGCGCTGTACAGACAATATTATTACCAGTTATTTATATAGCGCACACATATTCCGCCAGCACTGTACAGAGAATATTACCAATTATTTATATAGCACACACATATTCTGCAGCACTGTACAGACAATATTATTACCAGTTATTTATATAGCGCACACATATTCCGCAGCGCTGTACAGAGACTATTATTACCAGTTATTTATATAGCGCACACATATTCCGCAGCGCTGTACAGACAACATTATTACCAGTTATTATATAGCACACACATATTCCGCAGCGCTGTACAGAGACTATTATTACCAGTTATTTATATAACGCACACATATTCCGCAGCGCTGTACAGACAACATTATTACCAGTTATTATATAGCACACATATTCCGCAGCGCTGTACAGAGAATATTATTACCAGTTATTTATATAGCGCACACATTCCGCAGCTCTGTACAGAGATTATTATTACCAGTTATTTATATAGCGCACACATATTCCGCAGCGCTGTACAGACAATATTATTACCAGTTATTTATATAGCGCACACATATTCCGCCAGCACTGTACAGAGAATATTACCAATTATTTATATAGCACACACATATTCCGCAGCGCTGTACAGACAATATTATTACCAGTTATTTATATAGCGCACACATATTCCGCAGCGCTGTACAGAGACTATTATCACCAGGTATTTATATAGAGCACACATATTCTGCAGTGCTGTACAGAGAATATTATTACCAGTTATTATATAGCGCACACATATTCCGCAGCGCTGTACAGAGGCTATTATTACCAGTTATTTATATAGTGCACACATATTCCGCAGCTCTGTACAGAGGCTATTATTACCAGTTATTTATATAGCGCACACATATTCCACAGCGCTGTACAGAGAATATTATTACCAGGTATTTATATAGCGCACCCATATTCCGCAGCTCTGTACAGAGACTATTATTACCAGTTATTTATATAGCGCACACATATTCCGCAGCTCTGTACAGAGACTATTATTACCAGTTATTTATATAGCGCACACATATTCCGCAGCTCTGTACAGAGACTATTATTACCAGTTATTTATATAGCGCACACATATTCTGCAGCGCTGTACAGAGAATATTATTACCAGTTATATTATATAGCGCACACATATTCCGCAGCGCTGTACAGAGAATATTATTACCAGTTATTATATAGCGCACACATATTCCGCAGCGCTGTACAGAGAATATTATTACCAGTTATTTATATAGCGCACACATATTCCGCAGCACTGTACAGAGAATATTATTACCAGGTATTTATATAGCGCACCCATATTCCGCAGCTCTGTACAGAGACTATTATTACCAGTTATTTATATAGCGCACACATATTCCGCAGCTCTGTACAGAGACTATTATTACCAGTTATTTATATAGCGCACACATATTCCGCAGCTCTGTACAGAGACTATTATTACCAGTTATTTATATAGCGCACACATATTCCGCAGCGCTGTACAGAGAATATTATTACCAGTTATTTATATAGCGCACACATATTCCGCAGCGCTTATTTAATAGACTCTTGATTAGAAAGATGAACCATGCTCAGAGTGTAGATTCTATGGGGCATAGTCACCAGCTGGACAACAAGGTTCTCATGCATCAAAGAGGGGGAAAAAACCCTAAACTCATCCAGAGCATTAGAATTTGGCTTTTTGGTGTGGTCCTATTTGTGCTGCAGTGTGTTGTTACACTGCAAATACATGACTTGTATTCCTGCCCTGAATGTGTATACACATGGGAGCCCATAAACCAGGGCTGGGCAACACAAGCCCTCCAGATGTTGATGAACTACACATCCCAGCATGCCTTGCATCAGTTTCAGCATGGCCACATAGCAAAACTAATGCAAAGCATCCTGGGATGTGTAGTTCACTAACATCTGGAGGGCCGGTGTTGCCCAGCCCTGACATAAAAGAATTGCGTCCTTCCATTTCCTCTGCACACAGTTCTGTATGAGCCCCCACTGCAGTAACATCTTCCCGCTTATAGCAGCGAGAAGAGAACTTACCTTTTTGGCTCCAGGGGAGGCGGTGTCTGGAGGGGGGGTACTGGTGATGTTAAGCGGACTGGACCCGCAGCTGGATGGCGAGGAGCCTCGTATTCTGTAACAGGACACCTTATGTTAGCGGATATTAACGCACTAGTGGTGTTATAGGATGGGTGGTGTGACGCTCACTAATGTAGTTCTGTTATTTCTAGTCCTTATCTGGTATAATATTCCAAAACAAAAACTTTCAAACATCCAGAATTATACAATGTTTTTTTTTTTTTTTTTTTTAACGGAAGATTTTTGTTTCACAAAAAAAATGATCCAAAAACTACCAATACTTAATACAAACCCGCTCCTCGCTTCATTGACACCTAAATGTTCAATCTTCCAAATCCAGGTTTTTAAAATCTGTAACTTTTTTTACTATCTAGGAAATCATCAGATGAAATGATTACAGATGAGCGGTTTCGGATATACAAAGCAGGATCGTATTGGCTAGCCAAAACACGTTACAGCCAATTGGAAAAATACAAAAATTGTGATGATTTGGGGTAAGAACCAAGTAAATCCGGAGCTGCATCTCTAATTATTAATTTCCTAAGTTGTTAAGTATTTAGGGGGGGTCTGTGTTCTCGGTTGTGATAATGTATTGGATACAACATATAAAAGTCCCATTACTATACGGTCACTATAAATGCAGACTTCTATAAATAAGCACCAGGTATCGTATATAAAGCAACATTCACCTGTGAATTTCCATAATCTCTTCAGCGATCATTCTGCCAATCTTCCCAGCCCCAGCTCTCGTTCCTCCCGGAATACCAGGCACTGTCGGATGGGACCTCTTTGCGCCACCTTCAATGACAAGGCAAAAGGAATCCTAAATCATCACCAGCAGAGCAAAGCCACCGCCTAACCATTGCTGGTTGGAGAGCGATCCAATCACGTTAAAACTAGGATGCTAAACTGTAAACCTAAACCTATGGTGTATAATGACCCCCGGGAGCAGCTGTTATTCCTCCGCATTATAGTAATGGAACAGCCATTCAGCTTTCTTTGACCAGTCCCGAGGCCTCGAAAATTCTGCTTATAAACCCCTATAATGACTCTGCACAGCCCGGATATTCTAGGAAAGCCCGGAGCTCTACACTTACCTTCTCCAGACTGCAGGACGCTGTCCATGCTGGGCGGGGAGGCCGTCAGCTGGGAAAAGGCAGAATCTCCACTTTCTATGATGTTTGCCCTGAAATCAAAAAGCACAATATATATAAATTACAATATCATATGTATCAATCTATAATTACAATAAGCATTCTGTCATGTAATATAACATACGTGCATTGTAGGTCCTACTATTACTATAAATATTTAGGGTCATAACTTATTCAAATTTGTATTTTGTGAAAGAGAAAAAAAAAATTACTACTTACGATACGACCGTGTTTGTAGAGACGATATATTCCACTTCTTTGGTCCACGGGTTCATAAAACTGAACCAGCGACTTTTCAGCGTAATAAATGAACCATCTTTGATTTTAAACTTGTAACAATTTGTTGTTATTTTTTCTCTGCTCTGTAACACTGGAAGAGAGAAATATAGTTACCACAAGTATACAGGTGTGTGTATATATACACACACACACACACACACACACACACACACACACACACACACACACACCGACAGCAGAGTGCTACAATTATACTGCAGAACACAATAGTATACACTCTGATGAAGGACAAGAGCAATTATTTTTGTAATGTGACTTCATTACGACACTGCTGCAATTGGTAACAGTCTGTAGCGCAAACTATTTTCCATTCTACAGTACCTTCATTTCCCCTTCTAGGTACGAACTGGGACAGTGGCACTGATAACAGTGATCCCTAGCTACAGTTTTGCAATTTGGCCATGATAAAACGGTTGTGAGGCATCCTAGTTTGGGTAGTTCAACAACAACTGGAGGGCGAAGATTCTCCATTCTTGATAACTACTGCGGTTTTCAATGCTAATTAGCCTCTTATAATATTAGTAAGCTCACTCGAAGCAAATGCTTGGAAAGCTAGTCTGCTACCTTGTGATGGCCTCTGTGTTTGTGCAAGTGTGAGACAGACAGATGTAGTTACACTCGCTGCCAACAGATGGCAGTGTTTCGGAGACACACACAAATGGACACTAGCATATCTCATAGAAACATAGAATTTGACGGCAGATAAGAACCACTTGGTCCATCTAGTCTGCCCCTTTTTAGACATGTTACCTCAAACCATATTTGATCCTTATTTTTATGTAAGGATATCAATATGCCTATCCAAAGCATGTTTAAATTGCACTACTGTATTTGCCTCTACCACCTCTGATGGGAGGCGATTCCACTTATCTACTACTCTTTCTGTGAAGTAATTCTTCCTCACATTCCCCCTGAATCTTCCTCCATCTAGTGTCAGTGCATGTCCTCGTGTTCTGCTGCTCCTCTTCCTGTGAAGAATGTCTCCCACCCTTTTCATCAGGCTAGGCCCCCAAATTCCAGGCGCACGCAACTGTCCCGTTCCGAGGACACTGAAAGTTGGGAGGTATGCACTAGATCACATGTCTTCAACCCGTGGCCCTCCAGATGTTGTGGAACTACATTTCCCAGCATGCCCTGACAGTTTTGGCATGCTCTGCAATGCATGTTGGAACATGTAGTTTCACAACATCTGGAGGGCCATAGGTTTAAGACCCATGCACTAGATATATATCTATCTATCTATATTATCTTCATGAGACGATTAGTACATAACAAATCATATTATGCAGAAATTGCACGTTCTACAGTTTTATTGGAAAGAAAAAAACCTTTTTATACATGGGCTCCGAAATCTGCAGATTACTATTTCTACAGATTTTAATTAAAAGCCCATCAAAAATGACAGCTTCTTCCTTATCTGCTCCTACCTCCAATCTCTGAATGATTGCGAAATCTAGGTTCATTGACAGACCAATTAAAACAGAAGAAAGAGGTCCCATTCTAAATGTGTTTGTACAGATTACAGTAATGCAGTGAGATTGTACCTTGTCTATGGCACTCAGCGAGGTTTCCAATGTCGTCTTGATGGAAATATTCGTAACAAGATGTCCCTAAAAGTTCTTGTGGTAAATATCCTAAAATTGCCGTTGCCCTGTAATGTAAAACACGCAGTTACAATGCTGAACAACAGAGGGCGCTGGTGCAGCAGGAGAGATCAGTGTCATTGCAGGATTGTACGGAAAATTAGTTCAAACAGCTACAAAGCAGAGGCGCGAAGCATCTGGGGCACCGGGCATTCTCCCCTGAGGTGCTGCTGGTGCCAGGACCTGGGGGACACTATATACAGATAGTTCTATGAATTAGGACAGACACAGTTCTGATCTATGTCCCTCACTACTACTTGCCGTAGGAAAAGCCAACACACAGTAATTGCAATGACATTAATGAATATCTGCCATGTTTGCGATGTACAGCTGCGTCCTTCTACATCTACCCCAATATGCCACGCACAGTGAGGTGCCTGACGTGAATGACCCAACACTTAAGCTAACATCCGGCATCTTTTTATTTGATAAACATGCATCTTACATCGCTATGTAAATAACAAGCTCAATCAGCCCTTGCTGATTAAAACTATATGCGGCATGCCTATATTCTGATGCAGTTTCAGTAGAAAACATCTGGCGCTGGCAAACGCGCTCACGAATGGAAGGGATGATTAACGTGACTGCAACAATGTAGGTTGCAGGAGGGCACACCTGTAGAGACTCATCTTCTGTGTTAACTTCACGTGGACTTAGACCGCATAGTTTGCATGCACAGAGAAAAAGTCCAGATCTAAGGAGTCCCACCAACGAGACCTACTGCCACCGGCACACCCAAGGATTTGATTTGGACTATCACCAAATGAAACGACAGTCTGTCTGGCACCAATCACAGGAAAGCTATGGCTCTACAGACGCTGTAGAACTACAAGTATCACAGCAAAAGCTGGCAGAGCATGCTGGTACTTTTAGTGCTATATCAGCAGCAGGGCCAGAGACAATGCTGTGTCTGTACGGGATGCATGAGGACGTAAGCTCTTCTGCCGACAGCGGTCAGACACTAGGGTACAGGTGTGTATATAGTATATATGATGACGTAACCTCTTCTGCCGACAGAGATCGGACACTACGGGGTACAGGTGTGTATATAGGATGTATGATGACGTAAGCGCTTCTGCCGACAGAGATCGGACACTACGGGGTACAGGTGTGTAAATAGTATATATGATGACGTAAGCTCTTCTGCCGACAGAGATCGGACACTACGGGGTACAGGTGTGTATATAGTATATATGATGACGTAAGCGCTTCTGCCGACAGAGATCAGACACTACGGGATACAGGTGTGTATATAGGATGTATGATGACGTAAGCTCTTCTGCCGACAGAGATCGGACACTACGGGGTACAGGTGTGTATATAGTATATATGATGACGTAAGCGCTTCTGCCGACAGAGATCGGACACTACGGGGCACAGGTATGTATGATGACGTAAGCGCATATAGTATGTATGATGACGTAAGCGCTTCTGCCGACAGAGATCGGACACTACGGGGTACAGGTGTGTATATAGGATGTATGATGACGTAAGCTCTTCTGCCGACAGAGATCGGACACTACGAGGTACAGGTGTGTATATAGTATATATGATGACGTAAGCGCTTCTGCCGACAGAGATCGGACACTACGGGGCACAGGTATGTATGATGACGTAAGCGCATATAGTATGTATGATGACGTAAGCGCTTCTGCCGACAGAGATCGGACACTACGGGGTACAGGTGTGTATATAGTATATATGATGACGTAAGCGCTTCTGCCGACAGAGATCGGACACTACGGGGTACAGGTGTGTATATAGTATATATAATGACGTAAGCTCTTCTGCCGACAGAGATCGGACACTACGGGGTACAGGTGTGTATATAGTATATATGATGACGTAAGCTCTTCTGCTGACACTGGTCAGATACTACGGGGTACAGGTGTGTATATAGTATATATGATGACGTAAGCGCTTCTGCCGACAGAGATCGGACACTACGGGGTACAGGTGTGTATATAGTATATATGATGACGTAAGCTCTTCTGCCGACAGAGATCGGACACTACGGGGTACAGGTGTGTATATAGTTTATATGATGACGTAAGCTCTTCTGCCGACAGAGATCGGACACTACGGGGTACAGGTGTGTATATAGGATGTATGATGACGTAAGCGCTTCTGCCGACAGAGATCGGACACTACGGGGTACAGGTGTGTACATAGTATATATGATGAAGTAAGCTCTTCTGCCGACAGCGGGCAGACACTATGGAGTACAGGTGTGTGTATATTAGGATGTATGATGACGTAAGCTCTTCTGCTGACAGCAGGCAGACACTACGGGGTACAGGTATATATGGGATAAGCAGGGTCAGACAAACCTCTTACCTCTGATCTACAAACACAAACTTGCCGTCGATGGCGTGCCGCGAGACGTACTCCGTGGATTTCACTTTGATCTCCCCGTTTGCGGGCTGCGGTACTATGTGCGGGTGCAGGCGCCCGATGGCGACAAGGCAGCTAAGATTACAGCCCTCGCTGTCGGGCTCGTTATCCTCATCCAGGCCCATTTTTGTCGGAGGCCAGCTCTTTAAATATCCAGTGCTATGTATAGTGCAAAAGCTTTTCCGGTCTCCTGCAATCCAAAATAATTATTGTGAAGATTGTATTACTGTATGTGACCCTATGCCGCCTTCCCCACCCCAAGCGGCCCTACTAATGTAGCTTGTACAATACATTACTAGGGTAGTGATCCAGCTGTCAGGTGGGTGCACAGATTGGGCAGATCCAACCTCCTTAGTAACAAATGACAAGTCTGACCCTATGGGGGCGGTAGGAGAAGCTGGGAGGCCCCCGACAGGATTTGCTAGCGGGATATGCACCACACAGAGGTACAGGGGCGACGTCTGCAAACTAGGCCCACCACTGAATGGGCCACATTAGTGGAAGACCCCACAGCATAAATCCTACAGTTACGGGAACTTTGGGCTGAGGAGCAAAATGAATCTACAAGAGGATAAAGAGAACATTTCGCCACCAGCGCAGGTTACTCCTCACACGGCAAGAAGAGGTCACAAACCTTTTTTTTTCGAGCAGTTCGAGGGGAAATCTTTGTCTTCTACTTTTACTGATGGCCGGTTACACTTCATCCGACAGAAGAACGACCTCCGGGCCCCGGAGCACAGCCGCGATGGTCCGGGGGTAATGTCTGTCTTCACAGGGAGCCCAGCTACACAAGACACAAGGTGGCCGTTATCTCCAGCAGCGTACGGAATAGGACATCATCATCATCATCATCATCATATAAGGCCTATACCTGTGGCTGCGTCCTAAAGGACTTGAAAAATTTTGTGCTGAACCCTGCCTCTACCATCTGCCTATATTATATACTGGCATTAAAGGGATCGACACTGCGTCTGAAGACTGAGCCATTATAAAAAGGGCACAAAGTATGTATATAATAGTAAAAGGCAACAGTTCATCTGTATTTACAGAATTATCCTATGAACTGCCTATATAGACCAGTAGCCCATGGTCTATACTACACAGGTATCTGATTCTTAGTAATCGCATTATAGAAATGGGAGGAGTCACACTGCTCTCTGTGTAGATGCTAAAAATCAGGGCTGGCCAAATCGTTCCTC
Organism: Crinia signifera; assembly: GCF_055691185.1. Taxonomy (NCBI): domain Eukaryota; kingdom Metazoa; phylum Chordata; class Amphibia; order Anura; family Myobatrachidae; genus Crinia; species Crinia signifera. The sequence continues at coordinate 103,807,570 of NC_139227.1, forward strand.
GAGATCTACCAATGGGCCACGTTTTCCAGTTCCCCTAGCTGGTGCACAGGTGTAGTCATTACTAACGGTCACATTCCCCAGATCACCTAGCTGGTGCACAGGTGTAGTCATTACTGTTACATTCCCAGATCACCTAGCTGGTGCACAGGTGTAGTCATTACTAACTATCACATTCCCCAGATCACCTAGCTGGTGCACAGGTGTAGTCATTACTAACTGTCACATTCCCCAGATCACCTAGCTGGTGCACAGGTGTAGTCATTACTAACTGTCACATTCCCCAGATCACCTAGCTGGTACACAGGTGTAGTCATTACTAACTGTCACATTCCCCAGATCACCTAGCTGGTGCACAGGTGTAGTAATTACTGTTACATTCCCAGATCACCTAGCTGGTGCACAGGTGTAGTCATTACTGTCACATTCCCAGATCACCTAGCTGGTGCACAGGTGTAGTCATTACTGTTACATTCCCAGATCACCTAGCTGGTGCACAGGTGTAGTCATTACTGTTACATTCCCAGATCACCTAGCTGGTGCACAGGAGCCCAAACTTACTTTTTGCATCGATGAGCCTCTCCCGAGGGGCCGTGTCCGAGGACGACAGCTGCTCCTTCACTTTGGCAATGTCTTTCGGATGGAGATAATCGAACAAGCTTTGTCCTATCAGATCGTTCTGCAATGGTACAATATAGTTCTGCTTGGTACAATAATGGGGTGACTGTTCCTAACCAAACTTATGTGTCCTAAAGAATTAAAGGCTGTTGGCTGGATAATATTTATACAATATAAAATATTCCAATGCTTACATATATCCAAATGGATACCAGGAACAGCCTGCAGGGGGCAGCAGACCTCACAGCCGAGAATGCATCGGGAGGCTTGCGATCACAGATGTTCCATAATGCTGCCCAACCTGCAGCTGTAACTGATCGGAGAGATGAGGCGAGACTTCTATGTGGATTCTGTGCTCCATTACCACAGCCTTACTCTAGAACAAGCCTGGGCAACCTGTGGCTCTCCAGAGGTGTGAAACTACAAATCCCATCATGCCTTGCCATAGTTTTGCTCTAAGGGAGTGTTAAAACGGTGGCGAGGCATGCTGGGATTTGTAGTTTAACAACATCTGGAGAGGCACAGGTTGGCCTGTCCTGCTCTAGAACTATATGTTACCTAGCCAGTATTAGCTTCCCACTTGCACTTTATTTCTGCAGATTGCCAGCTCTTCAAGCCAGCAATGTTAATATTGCTCAAGAACACTTGTATCTGAAGGAGTGCCGGACAGGATCCCTACAGTCATTTACCCGATGTCGGGATCCCGACTGTTAAAATACCGATGCACGGGTTCCCGACGGCCACCGGCTATCCTCCCTAGTGGGGGTCCACAACCCCCATAGAGGGAGAATAGAATAGGTGGCGAGCGTAGCGAGGGGCTTTGTTGCACTTGCCACGCTGTCTGAGTCCGGCCAGTAGGGATCCCGACATCGGGCCAATGACTGTCGGAATCCTGTACCACACCCATCTGAAGGAGGAGAACACCGCACAGCGTCAGCTTTGTACCTGGCTGTAATTGAGAATCTTGAAAACTGATTCTGAAACGAAGAGGATTTTGCCCCGGTCGCAGCCCACCACAAAGAGGAAGCCGTCGGCGGCCTGTAGGAGAGAGGGAGAACATGGTTAAGTGCCAGGTAGCGCCCAGGACAACGATAAGGTGCTCGCTCACATACACATACACTGGCCAGAGAGAGAGAGGCTGCTGCAGGCTACACCCAGTGACTCATCAGTGGCAGCAGCTGTATATTATATCATTTCCTTTATGTGATGGATGTACCATACGGGGACATCGTGTACCAACCTCCCATTCCCAACACGACACCCAGTCTATCCACTTACAGACAAGTCATTATTTGCAGAGAGTCACTTCGTATGGTGCCGCCCTGTAACCGACGTGTCAGTGAGTGCGTGCACTTCACCTAACATTGGGGCAGATGTATTAAGCTTTAACAAGAGATAAATCCAAGGGTGATCAGGAGAGATAAACGTCCAGCCAATCACCTGCTAACTGCCATGTTACAGGCTGTGTTTGAAAAAAAGTCAGTAAGGAGCTGATTGGCTGGACATTTATTTCTCCTTATCATGCTTGGATTTATCTCTTGTTACGGCTTAATACATCTGCCCCATAGCCACATATACACACTTCCATAAAGTTCTCCTACACCAGCCACGTCTCCACACACACACACACACACACACACACACACACACACGTGAATGGCACAACCGTCGACAGAAGACGCGCCATGGAGAGCGCACCCATCGACAGAAGACGCGCCATGGAGAGCGCACCCATCGACAGAAGACGCGCCATGGAGAGCGCACCCATCGACAGAAGACGCGCCATGGAGTGCGCACCCATCTACAGAGGACGCGCCATGGAGAGCGCACCCATCTTCAGAGGACACGCCATGGCGAGCGCACCCATCTACAGAGGACACGCCATGGCGAGCGCACCCATCTACAGAGGACACGCCATGGCGAGCGCACCCATCTACAGAGGACACGCCATGGCGAGCGCACCCATCTACAGAGGACACGCCATGGCGAGCGCACCCATCTACAGAGGACACGCCATGGCGAGCGCACCCATCTACAGAGGACACGCCATGGCGAGCGCACCCATCTACAGAGGACACGCCATGGCGAGCGCACCCATCTACAGAGGACACGCCATGGCGAGCGCACCCATCTACAGAGGACACGCCATGGAGAGCGCACCCATCTACAAAGGTTACACCATGGAGAGCGCATCCATCTACAGAAGACGTGCCATGGAGAGCGCACCCATCTACAGAGGACACACCATGGAGAGCGCACCCATCTACAGAGGACACACCATGGAGAGCGCACCCATCTACAGAGGACACACCATGGAGAGCGCACCCATCTACAGAGGACACACCATGTAGAGCGCACCCATCTACAGAGGACCCACCATGGAGAGCGCACCCATCTACAGAGGACACACCATGGAGAGCGCACCCATCTACACAGAGGACACACCATGGAGAGCGCACCCATCTACAGAGGACACACCATGGAGAGCGCACCCATCTACAGAGGACACACCATGGAGAGCGCACCCATCTACACAGAGGACACACCATGGAGAGCGCACATCTGCCCCATAGCCACATATACACACTTCCATAAAGTTCTCCTACACCAGCCACGTCTCCACACACACACAAACAAACGTGAATGGCACAACCGTCGACAGAAGACGCGCCATGGAGAGCGCACCCAGCGACAGAAGACGCGCCATGGCGAGCACACCCATCTACAGAAGACGCGCCATGGAGAGCGCACCCAGCGACAGAAGACGCGCCATGGAGAGTGCACCCATCGACAGAAGACGCGCCATGGAGAGTGCACCCATCGACAGAAGACGCGCCATGGCGAGCACACCCATCTACAGAGGACACACCATGGAGAGCGCACCCATCTACACAGAGGACACACCATGGAGAGCGCACCCATCTACAGAGGACGCGCCATGGAGAGCGCACCCATCTACAGAAGACGCGCCATGGAGAGCGCACCCATCTACAGAGGACACAGCAAGGCAAGCGCACCCATCTACAGAGGACACGCCATGGAGAGCGCACCCATCTACAGAGGACACACCATGTAGAGCGCACCCATCTACAGAAGTCGCGCCATGGAGAGCACACAGTAAGCACAGTCCTAGTATCACCACATCGGTACATACCCTGAGAATCAGGTGTTTCAGCTCATCATCTGATAGAAATGCTGGTTTGTAGTTTGCTTCTGTGTAGGGATTTGCAGCACCTGCCATGGGGAGGAAGAGATCACATCTTAAGCAAGTGGTGAACGGTCGTCATAGGAGCTCATCAATGAGGTTTCTCTGATCAGCGTGGCGCGCACACACACAAACAAACCAGTGTACTACGTTACAACCACTGACCTGCAATACGTCTCTCACCTCGCAGAGTTTTCATATGCTGCACCGCCATCCGCAGCACGGTCAGCTTGTCCAGCTTCCGAGACATGGCGTTACACGTGGGCACCAGCGATGCCAGCTCATCTATGAAACTGTTCATTTTATCCCTGCGCCGTTTCTCGATCTGACTGTGAGCCTCCCTGTTACCAAAACACATGATTACATACAGGTTGTCCTACCCCTCCCTCTACGCTCCCTGCCTACAGCATATACTGTCTCCATGTAAGATAAGAAAGGAGTTCCCCCTTCTGCCGACAGCTTGTCCCAGATGTCTAGCAGCCACCCAGTGATATAATGCCACCCAGAACTAATCACAGGTCCCCAAAATCAGCCCTCTACACACCCTAGGCTCAGGTGCGAAGGGTAACCCTGCCTGGGCACAGGTAATAATCACTATCTCCGTCAATTTGATGAAACCATCTGTGCTCACCATGGCTATCCTTAAAACCTGGACTCTGAGCGTACCTTGAGGACAGACCTTGGGAACCACTGGTCTAGTATTCTCTAATACCCTTATTCTCTGGTCTCTGCTCACCGAGACCATAGGAAACATTAAGAGTTATTTAACAAGACGTGGAGGGTGATAAAGTACTAAACAGCCCCTAACTGTCATTTTTTCAAACCCAGATGGTAACATGACAATTAGGCTCTGATTGGCACTTTATATCTCTCCGCTTTGGCAAATAACCCCTAGATCATTTATTAATCACTGAGACTACTGTGTAGTTTATAAGGACAGAGCGCTTTATATCCCCGTAATCCTTTCCGCTAGATGTTGGTGGTGCATTATTAGCCACGGAACTCGTTCCCTGGCGGAGGAATATGCAAATAACACCCCCTTCCTATCAATGTTCTCCTATTGTGTTGTTTACAGAGTCCTCTGGTGCCCTAAACGAAGCAGCTGGGTAATTAGTTATCACAGGGAACGTACCGTGCATTCTTAATCCGGCCTTCTGCATATTCCAGCCTGAAAAACAAAACAAATTTCTGTAAGTGTGTTGCCGGAGATGGCATTTATTACACAACTGGCAGCATGCCATCATATGGTCCTCAAACAACTGCATGCAGTCAGGGGGTTTGCCGAGGGGAGGAGTTAGGGCGGAGCAAGACATTATATTAACCTCTCGCTCCACCACATCAAAAATGGCAGCTTCGTGTTTTTTTTTCAGTAGACTTTCATTATATCAAATATTATTACAAGGTGTCATTCTACACCAAAAATATTTAATTTACATTTCAATAATAAATATAGTTTTCAATTCCTGCACGGAGCATCTTCCAAAAACCCACACCATTTCTCTTTTCTGCCTGGGGTGTTCGCTCATGTGGTGCGTCTACCACAGTGTGGTCTGTATTTCAGCACTGATATGCAGACCACACGGTGCTAGAAGCACCACAGAAGAAAGAAACACCCCAGGCAGGGAAGTGAACCTGGAAGTGTCAGGGTGCTAGAATGAACACTAATAGCGTAGCAGAATGTAGAATTAGAGGGTACTCACATCCCATGTGGATCCTCCTTGTCTGTATCCATTCCTTCTCCGTGACTAGGAGGAAAGACAGACCAGATCACAATCTACGGACAGACACAATGACATCTTCATGCTGATAAATAGCTGGGGGTCAGCAGCACTGTGTGCCCAAGCTGACATCTCTGAATGAAGCACAGGGAGGCTTATAGTGGCACAGCAAGAGTGTGTATGACAGGTAAATGACCCCTGCACTGAAAATGGGGACTATGTGACAGACCAGCACACGGACTCCGCCAGCAGCGACAATCAGAGCCCGCGGGATAATTAGTGCAGCGTACTCGTTATACATTCATCACCGCCAAGGACTGAACACAACGTGGGAAGACCAGAACTTCTATGTATGAAATAATCCAGGTTTAACAGGTGTCACTGAGGCGAAAACTCTCAATAGACCCCAGCAGTAACAAGGATGGGGAAACGGTATTAATAGAAATGATGGAAATGTACTTACTCAAATGAAAAGCCATCAAGCCTAGAAGATAGAGACAAAGAGACATTGCATTAGTGACTCAGTAATAACATAGTGAATGGAGCAGGGGAGGACAGGTGATGATGTGAGTATTCACATCTGTCGGATGTGAGGAGCGAGCTCATTAGGCTACGGTTATTACTGCTCCCCCCAGGCAGGGTCCGGAAGTGACAGCATAGGAAGAGATGCACAAACATCACCTTGTGACATTTGCACACTTGGTCACTCACTACTTGCACTAGTAAATTTACCCTTTAGAGTCCGATTGATTTTGAAGTGGTCATGAAAGCGTAGCCTCTGAGAGGTCAGGGGTTAGGCTCTGTCTACATACAGCCAGTATGGCTGCCCCCACCATGCGTGCATGTGCTATTACAAAGTACGTGTTTCAGCATGGGGATGATGGGTTGTATGGATCACAGACCGTTTCTTAGGGTCTAACTCAGCATGGATCGCTACTCAGCAAATACAGCGATTATTGAAGGACTTCGCATGCGCAAGGCTGATTGGAGAAATAAAATAAAAATAAAACCTAGGGGGGGTTTTAAAAGGAGGTCAGCGTCGGCCTTGATTGGGCCAGTCTCTCCGGTTTTCTGTCTGTCTAGCGGCTATCTGCAACTTTGCAGCGATCCGTGCTGAATTAGTCATTTAGCATCTATTTCTGACTAAAGTTACATGTAAAGCGCTGTGACCTTATAGTCATGGAGAGAGATAAAGTAGCAATCAGCTCTGAATTGCCATGTTACAGGATGGGTTTAAAAAAAATATATATAGGAGCTGATTGGCTGGTACTTTATCTCTCCACTTTTACCTCATTCAGGGGTCTATTTACTAAGCCTTCAGTGGAGGTAGACTGAATACAAACGCCATATAGAAACACATAATGGGGGTACACCATGAAGAGGACATGGGCCTCTGTTATCACTCCCAGACTACGTACATCACACTATACAATGGTTCTTGTAGTTGCTATGGAAACGGCAGAGAAACAGAGACGCAAACGCGGCAGTCAATAATCTGCGTCCTCACTGTCTTTCCTGCATGATCACAGGGGACGCGGATAATGAGGATCACACATTAGAGAACGCGGATGATTCTGAATAATTCTCAGGGTTCTTCTCTCCACTTGCATCAAGTCTAAATTCAAATAGCATGGCCTCCCATCATTCCCAGAGGTCCATATGAACCCCCTCACTGGGCCAAGACGAAGCCCCCGCATTTATATACGATTAGCATCATTCCATGGTAACTTGTGTTTGGAAGTGAGATAGCAGTATATGTAGGGTATTTATATGAAACTCCCTTATTTATTGCGCAGTAAATAAAGACCGGTCATCACTTTAACGCAAATTACTATAGAATCACATTTTGGTCCAGTGGCGGATCCAGAAGGGGCTGCAGCACAGTTCAAAATTCAAATAGGGGAGAAGCCACACCCACTGCCATTCCAAACTGACTCCCTGGCAGTGGGTGTGGCTCCTCTATTTGAATTTTGAACTATGCAGCAGCCCCTCCTGGATCCGCCACTGCATTTGTCCGATCCCTTTTGGCAACAAGTACACAAATACAGCACGTTTGCAACAAATAAACATTTTTAAGTTATTTATAACCTTAAATATCTAAATATACTTTGATCACTGAAAATAGGTAATGTACTGTGCATGAAACTTGCCTTCCCAGGATGTCCCCTTAATACCCCAATTAGGGAGACTGACACGGCTGCCACAATCTCTCAGTTCTAATGCATGTTAATTTCAGCACTCAAGCTAGTTACCAAGGAAGGTGGCTATCACTTTATGTCTGAGTCTGCTCACCATACATGAGGGAGGGCGAAAAATGTGTGGGAGGAGGTTGTGAGTAAGATGACAAGAAGGGTGTTTCGAAATCTCTCTGCTCAACACAGCAAATGTCATGCGACTGTGGTTGTCACGGACACCTAGCAAACTATGAAACATTAACAGTATAATTTTTATTTTACACTAACTCATATCAGCTGACAGTAAGCCTAGAAGTCCTGGGCCCAGAATGAGGAAGATAAATAGATCTATAGTTGAGAGATCGACTGTGGCAATGATCAGTATCCCCAATGTAGGGTACACAGGAGCCCGGAGAGAGGTCATGCAATAGGACTGGTAGACCCCCATATACAGTAGTTACTAAGAAGCTGCTAGAAGTGCTCTTACTGATAATCTGTGAGGCTCCCCTTCCTCTTGCGGTTACACTCCATTCCCCCGGTGCTGAGCGAGCTGGAGATGAGGTCGGTAGGACCCGGAGAGATGAAGTCGTTAATAGTTGAAGTAATGTCCATTCTTTGGTCAGCCATTGGCACATCTGCGGATGGCATGGAAGAGAGGAGAAAGATGAGAACAGGGAGCAGGTACCCGATACATGCCTTTATCGTCTCCCATGTTACAGGATACAAGGGGTCATAAAAACTAGGTGGCATGGACCAAAGCATGAAGAGCAAATCCAAACACGGGACCATAAGCCAGGAGGACACTTACCTAAAAGCTCTGTCTTGGTGAAATAGGAACCAGAGATGAGAACCCTCTTGGGAGGCTGGTGCACGCGGTCACCTAATTACCATGGTCTTCTGTCCGTTACTAGTGCAGAAGAGGGGTTAATTAAGACCGGCGTAATGCAAGATTGAACATGAATATAGAAAACACACACACAACCTGCACCTTTCAAAATCCGAGCAGTTCCTCTTTCTTGACCGGGGCGTCACTCGAAGCTGTGGTGCTCTAGCACAAGTCTGGTCTGTATATCATTGCTGAAATACAGACCACAATGTGCTAGAAGCACCACAGCAGATGGCAAAACCTCAGGCAGGGAAGAGGAACTGTAATATGCCAGAATGAACACATCGTTGAAATGAGATTTCCAACCAGACAAATCCATGTATTTACTGTTAGATTGCCAATAGAAGTCTGTTAGTCTGGTCAATGAGGATGGACGTCAATGACCCATTTTTGCGTCGAGAACCGTTCCCATATTAGGGGCATCTTATTAAGAAGATCCAGCCACCAATGTTAGCAGCAATCTACAAAATGCCTTCTCCACCCCTTGCATGGAATTCATGTCTGATATAAGAAACTATCCAAATATTCTCTGTTCTGACAGATTCTGACAAAGTGACTGCTCTCCAGGTGGAGAACCCCTGCCGCCGGTCCTCATCACCACCTGATGGGGAGTATTCACCCATAAATCAGGACTGGCGGAATACAGTTAGACTATGACGACGGCCATCACCTGCCCGCATGTAAATGCCCTCTAGAGAGTGGTGTGGCCAATCTAGACACAGCCACCTGCCCGTGTCCTTCATGAGAGCAGGTCACTGGCATCACAGGGTTACCGGTTGGGGGGGGGGGGAGGACAAATTTCTGCCCAAACTGCAAGCGCGCCTTCCCAGAGTTCCTTAACACAATGTCACTGCTTCCTTTATACGGGCTTTATTGGCCTAGCGACACAGCGTTGGCACAAGAACGCGGATGATGTCTGTTTTACATTAGGCCTCTCATCCCGCAGAGAACTGCGCAGCAGGAGAATAGATATCTCGGCGGTGACAGCGACTCGTCATTTCACCTCTGTGACAAGAACGCAAGTGACATTTCAGTGTGTAGCTGGCTGCCCACAAACCATAGAGCATGCTCCCATTGTAATGCAAAGCAAATGTGTAGGCTGTGTGCAAATATAGGTCACGGCAACTGAACCGGGTAACGATAGAGATCCTGCACAGGGAGGACAAAGGGAACGCTCATATTATCATGGAAAAGTCAAACTATAAAGCCCCCCCCCCCATTAGATGACCCCAAAGTCATGTGCTTGGGGTAAGTGCAAGTGATGCCAGCTGTGGCAGATGGTAACTAGCACCGTGGTACAGGGGTAATTACCTCCATGTATGCACGGACTGGGGCCAGTGACAGGAGACCACCCCACCTATGTGCACCCACTGACAGGACCGAAGTACTACACAGATACATGCATGACCTTCTAGCACCAATTCCTTTACAGTGACCACAATACAAGACGACTGGAATACACAGGACCCCTTCTATATATACACCAGAGTCCAGGTTCTCTCAGTAAGGTATATGGAAATGCTAATTGGCTTAGTTACATCACCTGTGTAACGATCCCCATTCGCTTATCTCTATATGTTTCTGAAGCAAAGGAAGATTTTGGAGCGACGTACGAGTCTCAGGCAAATACATGGGTGCATTATAATATAATCACAGTGATGGGTTTCTGCAGCTGGCATAAGAGACCGCGAGACGTGAACCGGGACCAGGACGGGACCTTCCTTAATAGCCGACAGAGAGAAATTACCGGAGACCGACATGTTGCACGAGCCAGTATATCAGTGTACACGGTGTCTGCACCACAATGCCAACAGTGGTGTCAACATGGTTAAAATATCGACCCGCAACATGTTTTTAGAGAAAAATGGTTGACATTTCATTTTCTGCATGCCGAGTGCAAACATGATTACCAAATAAACATTCTGTCGGCATAAGGAATGTTAACATGGCAAAATATACTAAACCAATTGCTTAGTATGTAGTTTCTCTTCCTCCCTGTAAAGAGATTTAGTCTTTTACAACACTCCTAGTGGAGTTTACAATCCATATATATTACATGGTCCCAAGAAATGAACCCCAATGTACCCTTTGTTTTCATCAGAATCCAAATACTGTTTAAAAGTCTGCGCTATACTTAGGCCTGGAAAAAACAGACCTACGATGACATAAGATCCTGATGTTCTCACTGAGCAGCAGCGATTTCTCCTTCAGGATAAGTAAATCCCAAAACCTGTATAATCACATACACGTTCCCTAGAGACCGGGATCTAGGCTAATAAAACAGAAGAGAACAAATTTCCAGGAAATCTCACTCACCACACCCCCTGAGTGTACCTGCCACACCCCTGACAGATCAGGCCACGCCTCCTCCTGTCACCTGTAACTGCAGGTAAGCTGCATTGCTGGAGGAGGATTTTTAGGCAGACAGGGTGACATAGAAAGCAGACATTGTCCACCTTCCCATTAGAGTTTGTGTTAAGGACAAAAGGCCTGGTTTATATTTGAAGCAAAGAACAAAATGCAAGCAACTGGGTAAAAACATGCTGCGCTGCTTGGGGAAGATGTGATGTGCAGAGGGAGTTAGATTTTAGTGGGGTGTTTTCAGACTGAAATCTGAATTACAGTGTACTGTAAATATAAAGTGGTCTGACATTTGTGGGCTACATGCAGAAGCAGCCAGTGTTTACCCTGCACAGAAAACAAAAAATGTATGTATTTGCTCCTAATGTAACAAGGTTTGTTCCAACAATAAAGTTACTTACTGGTTCACTGGTGGTGTGTGTATATATATATATATATATATATATATATATATATATATATCCAGTGGCGGATTCAGGGGGGGGGCACCTGGGCACGTGCCCCCCCCTGTCATTAATTTTGTAGATGAGGACCAGAGCTTTCCAACTAGCCCAGCCCCATGTCTCTAGCCCCCCAGGAACCGGAGAACCTGGCAAAGCTGTAACATTTTTTCCCCATAGGATAATATGGGACCCGTCAATTCTGACCCACACCCGGTTCCGACGGCTGCCAGTTCCCCCCCTGGCATCACAGGAGCTTGTGGTTGATGTCATTCAATTCCAAATCGCTGGGCCGTCAATATGATACCAGGATGGTCCATATCGGTCAATCGGTTCCAGAGATATAGGGTGTAAATCATTTTTTTTATTTTTGAAATGTAATTTCATGGCTGTTCTTGTTCTTTGAGGGCAGATTACTCTGGAACCAAACGATCCAGTTTCACTGGACCAAAATCATTCAAAGCCCACTCAAAAGTTCTTCAATATGATACTTGTCTCATGTAAATGGGTCCGTTGGTTCCGAAGATAAAGGCGGTTAAATTAGATAACTGGTTAAAGGGGGGAGGGGTGGTTTTCTCTCCCCCTCACACCAGAAAATGCAGGGATTAGGCTGGTGTAAAAGGGGCCAACCTGGAAATGCATTTTCTGGTGTGAAAGGGGTATTATTTCAAATAGCCGGGACCTGCAGTGCTCTGAATACAGCCTGGCTCTGCCACTGTCAGTGGCTATCACTTCTGCCTGGCGGCGGCTGTCCCCCATTCACCATGAGTATGTATTCCCCCTTGGCAATGAGCATGTAATCCCACATGGCAATGAGCATGGAACCTCTGGCAATGAGCACTGAACCCTTGGCAATGAGCATGTAGATAAGCAGCACTTATGTAGCATAATTTTTAATAGGCATTATGGTGTTTGGTATAATACATAATGGACATCATGCCGTGTAACTTAACGTGTAATGGACATTACGGTGTAAATGTTTAATGCGAGCCTTTGGTGGACAATGTCCCTGTTTATGAAGCGTATTGTGAATTTTGGCTCAATCCGTGTGGCATTATGTGAATTCTGGCTCAATCCGTGTGGCATTATGTGAATTTTGTCTCAATCCGTGTGGCATTATGTGAATTTTGTCTCAATCTGTGTGGCATTATGTGAATTTTGGCTCAATCCGTGTGGCATTATGTGAATTTTGGCTCACTCCATATGGCATCTTATGAATTTGGCTCAATCCGTGTGGCATTATGTGAATTTTGACACAATCCATGTGGCATTATGTGAATTTTGGCTCAATCCATTTGGCATTTTGTGAATTTTGGCTCAATCCGTGTGTTATTATGTAAATTTTGGCTCAATCCATGTGGCATTATGTGAATTTTGGCACAATCCATGTGGCATTGTTTGAATTTTGGCTCATTCCATTTGGCATCATGTGTAAGGGGCAAGTATAATGGGGTCTAGTATTTTGTAGCATAATGTGTAGAAGTTGTATACGGTGTTGTACACTACACTCAAGGACATGCCCCCTGTTGAGTGGCCACACCCCCTTTTCCAGAGCGCGCCTTCGGCGTTCACAACTACATCCTTCACTTTTGTTGCCATGGTGGGCCTATTTTTAATCCTATTGCCACCCTCTCTCTGCCGCTCTCTTAGCATGTACACTGGCACCACTAACACTGGCCCTCCCCCACCTAAACACTCTTTTATCATGGTGCCCCCCCCCTGTCATTTTATCCTGGATCCGCCCCTGTATATATCTCTCTCTTTCTCTTGAGCTTAGCTGAATATTTAAAAGACATTTAAAAAGATAAATCGTATTCAAATGTATCTCAATTTAGTTTTGGGTGGAGTGGGAAAGATAATAAAATATATTGTTCTCCGGATCTTAGCTATCCTACATCCTAACATATAGAACAGCCGAAGTGTCCGGAAAAAAAAATGGGAAAAACATGGGGACTTGACTCTGAGGAAGCAGTTGCCGGTTTCATAGTAGTCTGTTGCTTTATCTCTCACTCCTGGTAGAGACACTGACTTATGGCCGTAAGACATACTAAGCACACGCATGTACGGCGGATTGGCCGGTGCATCTCTGCCTTCTGTTGCCACTGGTCACACGACTGGCCTGACTGAATGATTAAGTCAATCATGTGCACACTAACACCTCTCCGAGCGAATCAAGGTCAGAGCAAAAACTAGGTCACTGACTCAGCTAAGACACCAGCACAATCAGGACCTAGATACCCACAGGGAGCTCCACAGTGCTGTCCTCGCGTTATACAATACGCCCCCACCACCCGACACTGGCAACGTGGCACGGGGGCCACTGCAGTAAGACTGGACACACAGTGCCCATATCACGGGCTAGTGGTACACAGGGCATTGCTCTAATCGCACAAGTCTGCAGCAAGCAGACTAATCAGAGCTAATGCAAGGAACAGGATCACCTCGCCTGATGCTGCAAACACGGGAACACAGGGTCGCTGCGGAGAGACAGTAACTGTAAAGGGAAATACAATCTGTATGGTGACACAGAACTGCAGGAACAAGGGCGACTGCAAGACAGAAATGTGCCGCAGCAGTGTCCCAAGATCAGGTTTAGTGACCATTCTAGCAACCAGAACCTTTTTAATATCCGTGCAGATCCTCTTCCCTGTCCGGTTTGCCACTCTCTGCTTCTAGCACAGTATGCACTGTATCTCTTTGCTGAAATATAGATCAGCCTGTGCTCGAAGCACCACAGCAGAGTGCGACACCCCATTCAGGAAAGCGGAACTTCATGGATTTTGAACGGTGCAGGTTGCTAGAATGAACATATGGGGAAAATTGATTAACATGGGAGTTTTATTCAAGATGGGATGTTGCCCATAGCAACCAAACAGAGTCCATTATCTTCTAGAAGGTGGTAAATAAATAAGAAGTAGAATCTGATTGGTTGCTACAGGCACCATTCCAAACTTCAATAGAACTCCCATCTTAGTAAATTTACCCCTTCAAAATCATCGGACACCAACCCATCAGTGAGACGAAACGCGATGATGTGAAAAAAATAACCAACGCGTTTCAGGATCAAGCTTTCATGGGATCTCCTGTAGAGGGCTGTGTTAAGGTGGCCATACATCAGAAAGATATTGTACCCAATCATACAATCTCAATTGATTGTAAGATGGATTGTATGCAGATTGTGTGCACATCTTGTGTACACAATCATACAATCAATCATAAGATGGATTGTATGACTGATTGTATGATGGATTGTATGCAGATTGTGTGCATATCTTGTGTACACAATCATGCAGCAGATGGATTGTATGACTGATTGTATGATGGATTGTGTGTAGATTTTGTGTCCAAGAACCACCAAGGACTGCCGGGGATTTCAAGGGAAATTGTACACAATCATGAGCACAATCGATCTTAAGATCGATCTTTCTGATGTATGGCCAGCTTTAAAGAGTGCAGTTACATGTAGGGTGTGTAATTACTAACCAAATGCCACATGGGTGATTATCTGTATTGTAGTCTTGCAGGATCACAGGGGCAGGCCAATGTGGCCACTACGAGACCTTGCACAGCCGTCTTAGGTGTGATCCAGGCTACATGCACAAACAGGAGATGTGCAGATGCAATGAGATGCCATTAGCACTGCAGTAAAGGGGGACACAATGACACCATATTTGCTGACAGTCTTGTCCTTTCGTTTACCATGTTGGTGGTCTGGGTGCATACAAGCTGTCATTTACAGTAAGTTTGGCTCATGCGACACGGGGCTGTGCAGAACGCTGTCAGGTAATTCATGTTAACATTGCCGTTACCCACGGTTGTGAGGAATTCTAGTGGGTCCCCAAACTTGCCAAATAAACCACCACGTCACCAGAAGCAATTGTTGGAGCACATGGCGAACGTGGAACAGGTGCAATATTTTGGAATGAAGGGAGATAAGGAGACAGGTAGAGCATGTCTGGAAGAGGTCTACTCTTGGGGAAGGGTTGCTTTTGGGGAAGCCCTGTGTTTAAATGTAAATGACGGTTTTATTAAATAACAGTGTGCAAGGAATACAAACCCTCTAGAACAGTATAAATGCACCAGAAACCGTCGAGGTTACACCTAAGGCTGAGTATCACTTACCAGATTACACTGACGGCTAAGCTAATGAAATGTAGCACTTGTCAAACACATCACACTGCATTCTAATCAGCTTTCCAGACTCACAAATGAGCTGCTGTGTAATGTGTACAGAACATGCTGCTCATTCTCAGAAAAGAGAAGAGATCCATATGTCGAAATAGATATAGATATCTATCTATCTATCTCACCTCTTCAGCTTATCATATATCCTGAGATACATAGACTATTCTATTGGATTCCCTCTGCACAGTTTACATAAAACTTACATGTGTTCTCTTTCTAAAACTCGAAAGACATGCTGCTGACCCCAGGACAACATTGCTGTCTGACTGGATCGGAATGCGGTCACTAGGTTGACAGGCAAAAGGACAACACAAGTAAACAGTCAACATTACTTTTTTCGTGTTTTTTTTTTTTTTTAAAGGACTTGCTCATAGTTAATCGTCCCATTTGACATAGAATATAACCTTAATAAGGATTGGTCTACTGGGGAATAATATAAAAAAAAAAAAAAAAAAAATAATCAGTCCAAAGACAGTAGTAGAAGGGTAATCACCGTTCCTCATCTGTTGGTCCTCTCCTACGGTCGTATGTCACTTAAAAAGATGCACGGGACAACTAGAAAGAAAATACATTTAAAAAATAGGAGTAAGAGAAGATAAACAATGGCATCTCACTGCATGATGATCTCTATGCAGAACTGCCAGCTCATTTTCAACATAAATATACAGCAATGTAACAATAAAACTCTTTAGAAGTGTATCCCTTATAGAGTGCATATAACCCGCATTACTCCCATCAGACGAATACAAAGACAATAAAACGCCGACAATCATTCGGCAGAAAAAGTACAATGCATTCATGTAATGACAGATAAACAAAAGACGTGTAACACACGACTGTGCCAAGAACAATGAATTCTTCTGAAAAGCTAAATAAAACAGATTACTGTACCCCTGCTCGGAGCGATTAGTCAAGGTTACCGACACGCAGACATTTCCCATTATCATTCCAACAATATATATATATATATAAAAAAATCTAAGTAATGAAAAACAGTTATTTGTGCGCCATTCTGGCACAGGGGTAAATCGTTTCGGGATCTGGATAGCTCATAGACAATGAAATATTATAGAAAGTTAATATGTTGACACCAAAAATTCAGCAATCGCTGAAAAAATGTTGACATAAGCAAAGAAAGGTTGGTACGTTTTTCACCGTTTTTCCCCCCTGATTCTCATGTTTTATCATCCACGTGGACTCTGAATAGGAATCCAGATGGGAGTTCTACCAAAGAAGGAATGTTATTGGCAACCAATCAGATTCCATTTTCTTCTATAAGGTGCTTAATAAGAAGCAGAATCTTATTGGTTGATATGGGTAACAGCCATAGGTGCCGATTTATGTTTTTGCTGGTGGGTGCTCAAGCCAAAAATATAGAGGAGTGGCTTCATGGGGGAGGGGTGTGGCCACAAAATAATACCAATTTATATTATGAAGCACAGTTGTCTCCAATATTCAAATTACGGCAACAGAGTTCCACATACATAAATGCCCCCACAGTGCAGGTACATAATTTCCCCCACAGTGCAGGTACTCCGCAGACAGAATACACTCTTCCTGGCATACTGTTTCCCAAGTGGCGGGTCCGGCAATGTGGGTGCTGCAGCCGCAAATTAGCAAGTTAAAATGGCGGCCCAGCAGCGGGACCCGGGCCCGTGGGTGCTCGGGCCCTTGAGTACCCACAGAATCGGCACCTATGGTAACAGCCCATTTTCAATAGAATGCCCATCTGAGAACCCACCTGCACCATTATCTCGGATGCAGGTAAAGTAATAGGTGTAGGTGGAGAATGTCCCTAACTGTCCTGGAGATGCTGCCGTATTCTGCCCTATAGAATTATACCTGTCTCTCCACCGTAACATAAGTCTTCCCGGTTAGCTGGGACGCAGCGTTATAAAAGGATGGATCCAGCTTGGCGATTTGAGCCCAGAAATCACATTACCAGGATTTGATCCAACAAGAAGATTGTATCACTTCCAAATAGTCCGTCATTCAATATTTGCCAATTGTCTGCCAACCTCCAAGACTTCATGCATAACATTGCTAGGAAGCGGACTGCGACCCTATAAGCCATCTATACGCTCATGTTACAGGATTCTTACCCTATTATATTGCTGGAGCGTCAGTGCGCTAAACACATTTCTGTTTTCAAAGTATCACGGGAGAAGGATTACAGTATTGTGGACGGAGCATCCATCCCAATGATTAGAGAGCCTCTGGCAGCAGAGGAAAGCATTGGCATTATGAGCACAGGACCGGTACGGTGACACCTTGCTGCTCACATTAAACCATCACAGATTGGATTTAGCCTCACGGGACAATAAGGGATTCTCACTGACGGTCGTAACTATCTGTTCGGACTCCATCCACTGCGTGTGGTCGGGTATTTTCGCTGTCACAAGCACCTCATACCGCTTGCTGGTGTGATTGCAGACACGCTGCTGCCACACCTCGTGGTTGGCGTCAGCTGCTTCCACACTGGTCACTGAACAGGCCCTCCATCGGTAGCTAGCAGAGCTTGTAGAGGCTATGTTCAGCCCAAAATGAGACTGAGGGGTAGATGTATGAAGCGGTGATAAGGAAGGAGAAGTGATAAAGTGCCTGTTACTTTCTTTATCACCGGGCCAATCAGCTCCTGACTGTTAAGTTACAGGCTGGATTTAAAAAAAGAACAGTTAGAAGCTGATTGGCCGGTGATAAAGTACCAGGCAATTTATCACTTCTCCTCCCTTATCACTGCTTCATACATCTACCTCAAAGTGTGTTGCATTGTGTCAGAAGATGAAAAAGCAGTTTCCTTGAAGGCAAGATGTTTATTGCCCAAAAGGTCTTGAAAAATTAACCCGATGGGGTAATTCCAGGGCTATTTCTGAAGCGACCCAACTAGCTCGCTTAGAAATTAAGCACTGATTGCTCCGTCTGTGTATAACCCCCCCAGCGACGGCGATGCACGGTCCCATCGCCTGACTAGATTTATACTGCATGCATGGTGAGAACACTGGTCCGCAAACATCACTGGTGCATCACATGCGTGCCAGCGATGTGTGCTCAGCGATTGGTGCTAACCTACATGGCTTAGCACGGAACTTCAGTCGCCCGCTGTGTATGCCGCATTACTCTTTACAATAATTGATCAGAGGGTACACAATATAAGGAGGTATCTCTCCTCCTTCAGGCAGAGGATCACAAGCCCAGTTTAATCCTGTTGTTCATAACATAAATAACAGAGGGGTAGATGTATGAAGCAGTGATAAGGGAGGAGAAGTGATAAAGTGCCCGGTACTTTATCACCGGCCAACCAGCTACAGACTGATAAGTTACAGGTGGGGTTTAAATGGGGACAGTTAGGAGCTGATTGGCCGGTGATACCAGGCACTGTATCACTTCTCCTGCCTTATCACTGATTCATACATCTACTCCTCAGACAGACATTCAATTGTATTCATAGAAAGCGCCACACAGGAAATTCTGATAAACAATATAACAATCTGTTTGACACAAGGATAATCTACTAATAATTAATATTGTGAATTTAGCTCCTCCTGACCCAAATGGGTTTCCCTTTTTTATCCAAAACACAGGGATAAATGATAAAACTGGGTTCTCTTCTCAGAACATTTGTGTTCAACGTAAAACTAATTATAAAAAAAAAAAGGGGATGCCCCAAGATGGTGGGCACCCCAGAATATGCGGCACAGAAGGGAACATAACTTATTGGACAGATCACCTCCAAAGCTATGAGAGAGGTTATGTGTGATCCACCAGTCACAAGGGTGCAAAAGTCACTTTATAATAATCCAAATAAAAGTTACGCCAGTAAAGTGTATTGTATTACTGCATATGGAGAGATTCGGAGCATCTTCTAGTGACGTTACATACCGGCAGCGTTCCCAGCCTCACCACCTAACATACTCGCAGCACAGCGATGTACCGTGCCTAGGAACAATCACACAGGAGGCAAAGTGATGCAATTGGCCTGAAGGGTTTCTGGTTCTGAGCCTCTCCTTAAGGCTGATTGGTCGGGAAAAATAAAACAAATAAAAAAGGTAAAAGGAGAAACCTGACGTAGGGAGTGAAGACTGTCCGTGTACCTTATTCTAATGGCATTAATGATGCAATTTAAATATTTTTAGTTATTCAACTCCGACTGCAAATTGCAGCACAGTCATGGCAGGACGCAGAGGGAACACTTATCAGGACGGCCAGCCAAACGACCGCACGTCACAGATTTCACGCATGAAGGGACTAGCCCAACTTTTGGCCAGATTGGAGAAAACGAATCAGACATCACTGGCCCAAATCCGGCAGACGCCCGAAGATTTCTGTCACTGGCCACCTAAAGATGGAGGAAGGGGTTGTGCAGAGGGTCTGATCCGGCAGCCAGTGATTGCGCAGGAGCTGGAGGAAGCATGCAATCATCAATCAGATCAAATAAGTTTTCTGGACACACTCGGTCAGGCAAACGAACGGCGGGTAAAATTGCCCAACGCATACAACCACGTTCAGTTATTTTACATTTAAGGGTCGGCTAAGCTATTTATAATATGAAGCCATCTTGACTTATCTTTCACTAATTATTTGTAACAGTTTGTAGCTCATTTGCTGCACTGCGTAGTAACTAAAGGCCCCCATACACTATGCAATTCACCTGCAATTCGGGTTGTTTTTCTTTGTGATCAATCTCAGGTAAAGAGTCCAAATTGCAGGTGACTGACAGCAGATCTGATACGCATCGCTCCGGAGCCTGCGAGTCGTGCCAGCTGCACAAGTGGTCTCTTGGATTGCCTTTACAGCAGGGCAGGCTTGGCTGGGACTGCATGCTATATATCGCATGTGATCCTGTTGCGCAGAAAGGTTCAGGGCGGTTCAAAGGGGGGAATCGCCACAGCATAAGTCAACAGTAAGTAGGTAGACCGGTACTTGTGAGTTATCCGGGCGTCCGATTTTTTGATTGTATGCCTTAAGTTAAGGCATACAATCAGATGCGATGCGATGCGATATCGCATCGCATCGCATGCGACCATCGGATGCGATGACCCGATTTTTCCATAGGAATCAATGTTAAAATGATTCCTATGGAAAAAGGGGTCCTTTTCATACCCCTACTATCCAAGTGGGCATGGAGTTGGATATAAACCTGTGGCGAGCGTAGCGAGCCACCGAGCCCGAAGCGTGGCGAGCGTAGCGAGCCCCGCGAGGGGACGGTATTCTGTGTCCGCTCGCCACGCTTCGGGCTCGGTGGCTCGCTACGCTCGCCACAGGTTTATATCCAACTCCATGCCCACTTGGATAGTAGGGGTATGAAAAGAACCCCTTTTTCCCCATTGAATTCCATGTTAAAATGGACTCAGTCCATTTTAACATTGATTCCTATGGAAAAATCGGGTCATCGCATCGCATCCGATGGTCGCATGCGATGCGATGTGCCCGATCCGACCCGATTTACAAATCGGACGCCCGGATAACTCACAAGTACCGGTAGACCATTAATGGTTGACAGTGGAAAGGTTGACGTATGGAAAATGTTGACATACACTAGGTCGACATGGACAGAGGGTCGAGGTGGACGTGGAAAGGATCAACCACATAAAAATGTTGACATGAGTTTTTCATGCGTTCAACATGAACCCCCCATTAGTGTAACGTGAACCCCCAATTAGTGTAATGTGAACCCTCACTCACCATGCTACGCTGGGCACACTTTACCATTCCCAATTATAGTCCGCATGGAAAAATTGTGAAAAGCTTATGTCAACATTCTCACGTGTCAAACATTGCTGGATTACAAATGCTGACGCAGAGGGACAAGGCCAGGATTAGCCAATATGCACGCCCACAAATTTCCATTTGACAATATTTTGGCAGAGTCGATTGCGAGCGGAATTTTCCCCCCCTGCAGGTGACCTCCTATCCTCCTGAGCGCAGGGATGGGGAACCTTCGGTCATCCAGCTGTTGTTGAACTACACATCCCAGCATGCCCTGCAACAGCTTTAGAATGGACAAATAGCAGAACTGTAGCAGGGCATGCTGGGATGTGTAGTTCAACAACAACTGGAGGGCCGAAGGTTCCCCATCACTGTCCTATTGTGTCTCGTTTATCATCGTATGTAATATTTGATATATTTAATTCACCAGTGTTTTTTTTTGCTTCAATAAAGTAAATTTATTAAAAAAAAAAAGTAAAAAAACAGCACGCAAGCACAAGGGGTTTCCTGTCCAATTTTGGGGGAGAAATTCATCCTCAATAATTCCTATAGGAATTACAGCTGCTTTTTTCCTCTGAGCCCCAGAGCAGGTACAAATTAAGGGTAAATCCCTATTTTAAGTTAAAAAGTTGCTTCAGAAACCCTTGGCCCAACCCCCCATGACCAATTAGGCAAGAAGAAGATTTCAATTAGTTAATTAGTACAATAATCACGTGTCATTATAGGCGAGAGAAAAAAAAAAAAAAAGGGCTCACGATCTCAAAATAAAACTTGAATTAGTTTATGCGCCCGAAATTAAAGTACAGTAATGAAACTGTCCGTTACAGGCAAAAAAATGGGCAGAGAGAATTGACTGTACATAACCTAGGCCTGGTCATCCTGTAGCTCCCCAGCTGTTGTGAAACTACACATCCCAGCATGCATTGTCATTTTTTTTTTTTTTTCTATTTAACATACACTAAAACTGGCTTTGCATCTTTAGATATATCGGGCATCGGCTGTGTTGCACAGTGAACGCGATATATCTGTGAACGACATCTTCACAGATATATCGATGGTACCCAACTGCTGATGCATACCCTCCAACATGACCCATTCCATTAGGTACAAAATGCTCTATTTCTGGACTTCCTTGCCAGTGGCAGTTGCAGAGGTGGGGCTGCAGCACAGTCCAATATTCAAAAAGGGGAGCCACCCCAAACATCACTGTCCTGGACTCACTGGAAGTTGATGTGACTCCCCCTCTTTGCATTTTGGACTGTGCTGGAGCCTCACTTCTGTAGCTGACAATGGCAGGGAAGTCCAGGAACAGAGCATTTTGTACCTAATGGAATGGGCCATGTTGGAGGGTATGCTGATGGTGCATCGATATATTGTCCGCTCAATTGAACAGACAATATATTGGCAAGTGTGTACACACCTTAAGTGTGCCTTGAAAACTGAGGTTGTGAATGCCTGATCTAGAGCATGGGTCTTCAAACTGTGGCCCTCCAGATGTTGTGAAACTACATGTTCCAACATGCATGGCCACATTTTTTCCTATAAGAGCATGCCAAAACTGTCAGGGCATGCTGGGACATGTAGTTCCACAACATCTGGAGGGCCACAGTTTGAAGACCCATGATCTAGAGCATCATCCGATTCGGAATGGTGCGTATGGGGAAGGAAAGACGGATTCCGACGGATCTCTTGCACAAGTGCAGTTGGTAGCAAGTAGGCAGTTTCAGTAGCGTCCCGGCTTCCAGGCGCAGGGATGGTGGCATAAGCTAGTAAATCTGCACCTGCCGGCAGCTATGACAGCTCTGCGAATCATACAGAATCAGCTCCTAAGCGCCGCAGAGCGATTATATGGGATATCTACATCGCGCACGCCCCATACTATATCAGTACTACACTATATATTCTTCCTGCTTTGGAAATGACTGCAGAAGCTCACTGCCACCCCCAGCACCCACCGATTCCCATTATTTTTGTAGACGTGTGTCCAGAGGAAGCAGGTTAATGAAGCCAGACGTGCTGAGATGTAATTGCATGACGTACCTAGTACAGGCTACAAATCACTACAGCAGCTGATCTGCTAAATGAGTGCTAGTACACTGCAGAGGCAAGCGGGGATTAGAATCATCATGCTGATGTTCCCTGTGACTCATCACATGCAGCAAATCTGACACCAGGGCCGGATTCCCCAACTCTCGGAAGCGGCAGACAGGAAGACCAAGCTGGGCAGGTGAGCGCATCCCAGGACAAGCTACTGATGTCCCTGGTGCATCCCTCGCCCGGCCCCAGGCTGCAGAAAATGTGTTCATAATTGGCATCTTTCAACCGTTTCCCATCCAAGTTCCATTGTGCTCCATATACAGACTCAGCCACACACAATGGCCCTTATTCTGATTGAGTCGGACGGCTCCCTGTGCGGTCGGACGGCCAATGTTTGGTGTTTGCGCATGTGCGAACGCCTCGCACGTCCGAACACAGCTTGAATTCCGTGCAGAAAACAATCGGACGGAACCATCCTAGCAGGGGGTGGAGAGCTGTTTGGGCTCATTACCATATGCATACGCCCCGTGTTTCATGGGTGTTCCCATAAAAACACTGGGTGTACGTATGGTAATGCGGCCGTGACGCACGTGTGGGGGGCGGACAACTGACATAGCCGGATGTCAGCTGCCCGCCCATATCCCTGCTTTCATAGGGAAAATGGTCTGGAGCACTTGTTGTTGCCTAACCGCTCGGTCCATCATTTGATGGTCAGTGACCATCAGAGGATGGGGGAGGTGTTCACATGAAACATCCACTCCATCCATTCGCTCTGCGTCTTACCGCATTCGGATGTGTGAGCGATCCGTACGGTAGGCGGGGCTAAGAACACTCGGTTCCTGTCTGAAATACGCATCCGTCCGAATCAACTAGAATAAGAGCCAACATACAAGGGGTGCCGAACGGGGTCCCGACAGTCATTTACCAGACATCGGGACCCCGACTGTTAAAGTACCGACAGACGGGTTCCCCACGGCCACCAGCTATTCTCCCTCGTGGGGTTCCACAACCCCCATAGAGGGAGAATAGAACATGCTCGCCACCGTGCCCGCAAGGGGCTTTGTTGCGCTCGCCATGCTGTCTGAGTCCGGCCAGTCGGGATCCCGACATTGGGCTAATGACTGTCAGGATCTTGGCTGTCGGAACCCTTTACCACACCCTACACAAGTGCCACATTAATCTGTACAGTCTCCCTGTGCGTACTAGTTGCACGGGACCCAGTAGCCCCCACACACCAGGCGTCTCAGGCTGCGCTGCATATTGCGGCATGATCTAGGACACATCTCAAGGAAGTGCCCGGTATAGAATGAGTAAGGCACAGACTAGAACAGTATGGAGTGGAAGAGGCCACTTGATACCCTCGTACTCTTAATGTTTGTGCATTTTGATTAACTCTGTAGCATCGCTCTCAGGCCATTATCCCTAATTAATCTATAGCTCAGATCCGTGAGTGAGAATGCAGAGTAATCACTGCGGACATGTACAGAATAATTACCCACAAATGAGACAAATAAATGGATCGGCGTAACAAGGATCACTGAAAACTACTCTAGATGTACAAGTACGGGCAGTTAATAATTATTACGTTCCCTTAGGAACAATACACAAGCCACCGTCCCCTGGCACTAGATATAATTTGCCTACAATGGCAACAAAGTCATGTGGATTGTGGATCTCAGTGGTCCTGACCCCACCAGTAATGATCTCCATACAGTCCACCGGCCCAGCGTCCAACCTTATGGGGTGATCCGTCATTTCCTACAGTGCAGGATTATGTCTGGATAATCAATACCAGGCTGTTGGGAGACAGAACATTTAATCACTATGCAGGATACGCATTTGCAACTGGTTGCCAGGTAACTACTAATACAGTAATATTAATTTCGGTACACAAGTCTTTTTCCAGAGAATCGCTGGAGACCACTCTAAACACAGGACATAGCCAGAATATAACGCATTGTAGCCGGATAGAACATACAGGGGACTCACAACTTTGTCCTGTGCAAATGATTACAACTCAAATGAACACAATAACCAGGATCACAAAGAGCCTGTAACATTGTCCTAGTGGATGATAGACACCTTAACAAACCAATGTAGGTTTAAGAACATTCTAGGCAGTTTTCTGGCCAGAAAACAAAAAGGTACATTTCCAAAAGCTTCTAAACATTAAAAGATTATGTTGCCTATAGCAACCAATCAGATTCTATCATTTTCTAGGATGCAATAGAGAAATAATAGACAGAAACTGATTGGTTGCTATGGGATATATGCCCTTGCCCTCTCCCACCTGGACTACTACAAGCTGCTGCCGGTCTCATCTTCCTTCACTATCTCCCCCTACCCCTACATATTCTAATGTGAGATTCTCACCCTCACTTCAGAGTTGAATTAATCTCCCCCTCCTATGTCTCCCACCCCTCTTCTCAGTTCACACGCCCCTCGCCCTTTTGTTGCCTTTCCTCTGCACCCATTGCCTCTGTTTATGCCGGCATCCCATAATTCTGCCGTGCTGACCTCTCTTCTACCGTGTACACCCTCATCCTCGTCTCACACACCTGGCTCTCCACAAGCACTCAGGGTAATATCATCAGCTCTTCCAGGTTCACCTTCCCATTATATGCTGCACTCCCCTAGAACTTTTCATTTGGGGGTAGATTTCATTTGGGGGTAAAATTACAAAGATGGGATGTTGTCCATAGCAACCAGATTCTATATTATAAAATGGGGAAGGTCAAATTGGTCCCTGAGATCTAACAAACAGTTAACGTTTTCCAGACCACCCAGTTGGTGCACAGGTGCAGTCATTACTAACTGTCACATTCACCAGACCAGCCAGCTGGTGCACAGGTGCAATCATTACTAACCATCACATTCGAGGCCACCTATACCCCTTTCACAACAGAAATGCAGAGACAAACCCGGGAATTTTCCCAGGACAAGCAGGGACATTCCCGGGTTGGGACCCTTTCACACCAGAAAAGTCCCTGCATTTTCTGGTGTGTGAGGCCGGCAGGATGGCGTTGGGCAATCGGCGGGATGGCGTCGGAGGTGGTGAGAATACTCACCCCGGTTGCTTGTCCTCTGTGCAGGCCGGGGATCCACACAGCCGACGGCGGCACAAATGACGGGACAGTAGGTGGATGAAGAGGATGCAGCTCTCTGGCGCCCTCACTGCCACCGGAGAGCTGCGTCATCATCATCCACCGCTTGTCCCGCCATTTGCGCCCACCGCCTGCGTGGATTCCCGGCCTGACAGGACACCGAGGACCACCAACCCGGGTAAATATACCCTACCCCATTCACACCAGCCAGATCCCCGGGTTGAACCCGGGAACAACCCTGCTACCTAGCAGGGTTGGATTGCCCGGCAAATTAGCCCAGTAATTTGTCCCGGGAACTTTCACACCAGCGGTAGTACCTGGTTGTTCCCGGACTCAACCCGGGAATTTAGGCTGGTGTGAAAGGGGTACTAGTAATGACTGCACCTGTGCACCAGCTAACCGTCATGTTTTTCAGATCACCTAGCTGGTGCACAGGTGCAGTCATTACCAACTCACATTTCCCAGACCACCCAGCTAGAGCACAGGCGCAGTCATTACTAATGCTGGCTTCACATCAGACCAACTTTCCTCCAACTAGTTGCTTGGATGGAATCAAAATCTGGTAGTGGATGGGAGCAAATGTAATATTTACTTCAGAATTTTGCTCCCAAAATCTGGAAAAGGACAAAAACTGTTGCTCAGACACCGTACTGTAGTTGAACCTGTTTGATTTAAACAATTTGACTGAATGTTTTTGTCCATTTTCCTGGGTTTGTGAGCACATTTCTGATTGTCCTTTGCTCCCATCCAGTACCAGATTTTTATTCCATCCAAGCAACTAGTTGGATGGTTGGAGGAAAGTTGGTCTGATGTGTGGCCAGCATTTCTCACATTGCTCAGATCACCTAGCTGGTGCACAGGTGCAGGCATTACTAACTGTCACATTTTCAATCATGTGCTGCATTCATTCCTAACCAACACATTTTACAGATCCACAGGTGACCTGGAAGTTATGAACTTTCAGTAGATCCCGAGGACCGTTTGGCCACCCCTGTTCTAGAAGGTGCTAAATAAATAAGTAGAATGGCGGCACGGATGGTGTAATGGTTAGCATCAGTGGCGGTTTTTACCTATGGGCTGCAGCCCCCCCAGGGTAAAATCCACCACTGTAGTGAAGCCAGATGCAGTCTGTGAGACTGCACTGGCAGAGACTTCCAATTGGTAGTCCGACCTGCCAGTCATAAAGGCAGTCCCACTGGGAGGTGTTCCCTCCCTCCGGGACGCCTTTGTGCGGCTTACTGCCGTGCAAAAACAGCAGATGCACATGCGCAGTACCTATATAGGTACTGCGCACGCGCTGGTCCCGGTGCCTGTAACTTACATTGTACAGGCGCCGGGACCAAGATTGCTTCTATGGGCTGTTGCCCAAGCAGCCCATAGAAGTTGGCAGCATGCTCCTGTCCCGGCGCCTGTCACTCATCACAGCACAGGCGCCGGGACGGAAGAGGAGGCAGCAGCTGCGGCGGCGACGACAGGGGGGTGCCTGAGGCAGCCCCCCTCCAATAAGGTACCAGCCGCCGCTGGTTAGCATTACTGCCACATGGCACTGAGGTCATGGGTTCCATTCCCACCATGGCCCTAATTGTGTGGAGTTTGTATATTCTCCCTGTACTTGTGTAGGTTTCCTCTGGGTACTCTGGTTTCCTCCCACAATCCAAAAATATACTGGTAGGCTAATTGGCTGCCATCAAAATTAAACCTAGAATGTCTGTGTGTGCGTGTACATGTGGTAGGGAATATAGATTGTAAGCTCCACTGGGGCAGGGACTGATGTGAGTGTTCAAATATTCTCTGTACAGCGCTGCGGAATATGTGTGTGCTATATAAATAACTGGTAATATTCTCTGTACAGAGCTGCGGAATATGTGTGCGCTATATAAGAAACTGTCAATGTTGAATCTGCTATGGGCAACATCCTTTCTTCAATAGAACTCCCCTTAATAAATGTACCCTTTTTTTTTTCTCATACGGAGACTTCGTCAGGGGGTGACGAAGACGAAGTCTCCGAATGACGAAGCCCGTTGGGCGTGGCTACCTCCAAACAACATTGTGCAAGACAATCCTGGTCCGCTTCAGATGCACTGACCGCTGTGACGTGTCCCGGTCTCTTCTGTCTGCCCGATGCGATTGTGGATTCCATATGTTTGGTAAGCGGATTGCTGTATGTATGTATGTATGTATGTATGTATGTATGTATGTATGTATGTATGTATGTATGTATGTATGATTTTATAGTAAAGTTACTTCTACTACTTTAATGCTCACGATTCACGGCAACCCCAGGATTAAATGGCACATGCAAAACACTGGCACGGCTATGGTCGACAATGAAAAAGGTTGACATGAGTTTTTGAAGATTTATTTTTCATTTTTTGAATGTTTTCATATTCATTCTCATGTGTCGACATGGACACCGATGAAGTGCCACACTTATGTCAACATTTACATGTGTTGAACTTTCTGTGTTGATTTTTTCTTGTGGCGATTCGCGGCACCCCCCGCGATTTGCAGCACACCCCCCGCAATTCGCGGCACCCCCGGTGACTCCCGCGATTCGCGGCCCCACCCCGTGACACCCCCCCTTCTGCGATTCGTGGCACCCCACGACCCCCCCTCCCACGATTCGCGCCAACCCCCCGGGCCCCCCCTCCCGCGGTTCACGGTGCCCCCTCAGACCCCCCTACCGCGATTCCCCACCCCTGACCCCCCCTCCTGTCATTGCGGCAACCCCCTGCCCCCGCGACCCACCCTCCTGCGATTCACTGCAACCCCCCGCGCCCCCCTCCCACAATTCGCGGCACCCACACCCCCCCCCCCGCGACCCCCCCCCTCCCGCAATTCACGGCATTCACCCACGACCCCTCCTCCCGTGATTCGCGGACACCCCTCACCTCCTCCCTCCCCGCCCCGCGCGCGATTCACGGCAACCCCAGGATTAAATGGCACATGCAAAACACTGGCACGGCTATAGTCGACAATGAAAAAGGTTGACATGAGTTTTTGAAGATTTATTTTTCTTTTTTTGAATGTTTTCATATTCATTCTCATGTGTCGACATGGACACCGATGAAGTGCCACACTTATGTCAACATTTACATGTGTTGAACTTTCTGTGTTGATTTTTTCTTGTAGCAATTTTTTTCCAGTGACAACTATGAACTATGTGCATGTCAACCTACACATCATCAACCAATTCTTTGTATAATATATAACACCTGTTTTGTTTTACTGTAGGTGTTTTAAGTCAGACCTTTTACTGCTACTATTACTGTTTATGTAAATGCATTCTGAATGACAGCAACATCCTACCATCCTTCTACAAGAATATATAACCAACTAGGTGATTCATCGCGCCCCGTGCCTCCCCCTCCCGCAATTCACGGACCCCCGCGCACCCCCCCTCCCGCTATTCGCAACCCCCCCTCGCGCAATTCACGCCCCCTCCCACGCTTTGCGGACCCCCGCCCTCTCCCGCGATTCGCTGACACCTGCGCCCCTCCCTCCCTTGATTCACGGCACCACCCGTGCCCCTCCCGCAATTCACGGCACCCCTAAGCCCCTCTTTAGTCCCCCGTATACTCACACACCCCTATCACTACCCAGCTTCCTGCTCTCCTGAACCGTAACTTCCACCACTGGGGAGTCGCTGACGCTGTTTTGCCCACATGCCCCTATCATGCCTCATAGCCCAGCCTCCTGCTCTCATGCACCCGAACTCCCACCCAGTAGGAGGAGACACTGACTAAGGGCCACCATCCTGTACTCCTGTACTGCCACACTGTACCCTCACCCACTGGCAGAAGCTGCACAGTATCTCCCACCCTCCTCTTTAGTCCCCCTTATGCCCACACACCCCTATCACTACCCAGCCTCCTGTTTTCCTGTGTCTTGACCTCCGCCAGTGGGGAGCCGCTGACTCAGAAACACCCTACTATACTATTGCACACACACACACACACACACCTAAACAACATGCACACACAGCCCCCCCCCCACACCCACAAATGTCACTGTACCATCCACACTATCAATGTACATCTTACTCTGTAACCGCTTTTTAATTAAACAAAACAATACACACCCCCTTCCACATCATATGCTCTCTATTTAACACATTTCACCTATAACTCAATTTGCAATACAGGCCATCTGTCATACAATTCTAACCATCTTTCTCATATGCAAATGTTCACAAATTAAGGGGGCGCAGCCCCTTACGACGGTGTGAAGAGCGCCCGTAGGGCGCGATGAATCACCATATATATATATATATTGTCAATACCTAATTTCTCCCAGCATATAATTTACATAATCATAATTATTACCATGCCCACTACATTAATATAGTCAGGGATAAATAATATTTTATCCCATGAATGTCATGTTTGGACTCTAAATGTGCAAAAGTACACTAGCTATTAGATGACAGTTATTAGAATTCCATATCATATTGCACTCCCAAGTTATTACAAATTGTAAGCTCCCATTAGATTAGGATACAGCAATCAGAGGGGCGTGTCTATAAGCTAATAGATAGACAAAAGGATCCAGCTAAGCCAGTCACGAGATACTGTAAACATAAGCTAAGTGATACCAGGGGAAGACAATAGGATTAACTCCTCCCCCGAGAGTTCTCTTGAAAGCCAGAGAAAATTCAAATGGTTCAGTGTGTTTTGTAGCAGCCGACGAAAGGAGCGATGGGACTAAACTCGCCAGGACATGATTAAGGAATAAGTACCAAAAGTTTATATTACTGTGTATCAGGCATGGCTCGGAATATTGATAAGGGATAGAGCTTATTCATGAGGAGTATGATTCAGGTATGGAGTGTTGAAGGTCTGAGAAGGTCAAATGATTGGAAGGTATGTGAAACGTGACTGTTAGAGATAGTGAGGATTGGAATCTGATATATATATGGGTATGTGTAGCTGTTATGATTTGTGAGCAAGGATATGCTTAAATTGGTAGATATAGCCGTGTACATTTACATGTGGACAGAGTGAGGCCTAAACCTGCTACTGCCATGTGGCAAAGCAGAGGCCTAGTTCCTG
This sequence comes from Crinia signifera, assembly GCF_055691185.1. Taxonomy (NCBI): domain Eukaryota; kingdom Metazoa; phylum Chordata; class Amphibia; order Anura; family Myobatrachidae; genus Crinia; species Crinia signifera. Next base: position 103,839,052 of record NC_139227.1, read on the forward strand.
GATCGTTTGTATGCAAGGAGTGTAAATAGCTTGCTTTTCTCTGCTATGTGTCTGGATATTTAAACTAGCCACTGTGTGATTAAGGAATTGGTTGCAAAGGAGTTCTGTAATATTTGGTATGGACTCTTTGTATGAAAGTGAGTGTGTTGTTCTCAAAGGGATTCTTGGTGTTTGAATGCATGTGTAAAGTTATGCAAGAACAGAGTGTGATTGCTTTGTGTGGTGTCCAGTAAGAGTGTCTGGATAGACTATCTGATGGAGCCTACGTATATGTAACAAATGTTGATAGCATGATGCTCGGATGGTGTGTGTGTAACGGCATGGGATGTGAGTATGATATAGCAAGGCCATAGATTGTATGGGCCTGTTAGGTGTTCTGTACAGAGAAGTACCTTGTAGCTTAAATGATATTCAATTGTGTATGCTGCAGGTAAAGTGTGTTTGCTGAATGTGCGAGTTATTATAAGGAAAGTACAGATAGTTTATTGTGCGATTACCAAGCAGCTGTTTGTGCCTGTAGATTGATAAGGTTCCTTTGTGTGCCATGCGGCAGTATCTAAAATGGCGGACACAAAGACTTGGTAACACAAAATGGCTGCTTCTTCATAAGCCACGCCCCCTCCCAGCACTGTAATACACATACACATTATTTAACACTGAGGTTAGCTTTATTTAAGGATGCTGGAATATATAATCGTTATCATGTATAAATACCTGTATTGTTATATTTTGTAATCCATGATACTGTTTCATCAGTTTACATTCATAAATAATATTCATTGATTATAATTCTGGACATTCGCTTATTGATTGCGTGCGACATGAATAAATTAGATAGACTTTGCATATATAAATAAATGTACTTCCATAGATGGGGGCTCGTCCGGGATTAAGCATTTGACGATGTGCAGATATGCGCAGGGTTGCGAATATCGGCAGGTGTGGGATCATCTACCAGAAAAGAAAAAAAAGTTTTTTTTATTTTTTTTCTGGTGCATTTTGTGTGTTTCCATATTACTGCCGGTTAGGGGCCTGTGTTGGATCTGTAGTATTACAAAGCTCTAATTTGAACTTTGGGACAAAAGGAAAAACATTTATTTATATTTAAATATCAAGATGCAATTCTATAAGTAAATATGTTTTAATAATTGGTTTTCTCTCCTATGATGGTATCTCCTTTTGATGTGTATCTTTTAAATAATAGTCAGATATGATTGGCAAGGGCTGTTTCAGGTTGAATTGTTGTTTTTAATTTGAATTGTTTTATAAACAGTGCAAGTTTTAAATGAATGCACATCTTTTTATAATTGCAGCAGAAGCGGTTTATAAGGGAATAATGTATAGCCATAAATTGCAGGTATTTTACTGCAGACCATCTCAACCTGAGAAAGCCATTGTATAATTGTATGTTGCAAAGAATTCTGGGTAAGAATGCTATTTCTACTAAATCAATTTATTTTATTTTTAGTATACCTTTCAACATATGGTAATGAGAATAGTAAACTTTCATTCCCATAATTGATAGGATTGAGTCTAAAGTATTTTAACTTTAGAAAGATAAAAGCAGAGAGAGATAAAATACCAGTCAATAGAAAAAAAAAAATCAGGTACAGTTAAAATCAACATATGTCCAAGCAGTATGAAATTTGAATGTTACTCTAAAGTATTAAACCTGAAACTGAAAGTAATTATTATCAAGTTATGATATATAACATTTTTCTTTTTTTATTTCAGGCTAAAAGACAGATTTTCTCCTAAGCATATAATACAGCAAAGAAAAAGATTCTTAACTTTTAAAAGGGACAGCCAGAGGGTATTTAGATGTAAATTAAGGTGTAGAGACAATAGATTCTTAACCTGGAAACTTAGACAAAGCAACTCCACTTAGAAAGGCAAAATTTGAATAGGAATGGTTCATTCAGTTGCTTTCTCTCCCACCAGAGACTGCAGTTTAAATAGTTCACAATAGAAACAAAAGTTTTTTTCTCCTGTTATGATCTGTTACCCCAAATGCATAAGTGCATGGAAAAACTGGTAAGAGGTATTGTACTGTGTGGAGTTTGTACCTGTTAAGAGTAAAATTGCATTTGTTTTCCCATGTGAATATGAGATATCTACAGTATTGTAAGAGGTGTTAAATTCATAGTGCCATATCCGTGCTAACCACAAATGTTATAGAAAGAGTGTGCTATTGGGATTTCTTGAAGAATTAAGTTAAATACAAGTGCAAATAGGTTTGCAAAGTATACAAAAGAAGGCGGGACTCGGACACATGGGTGTCAACGTCTGCCGCTCGGTGAGACACTGTTTGTGTGACGGACACATGTGCGGGCACATGTGATTGCCTAGGTACGCTGTACAGGTAAATGCCCAAGGATGGGTAGTGATACTTAATTGAGTGATAATTATAAATTCATACATATTGAGTAAGACTCCTGTTGAGTTACAAACAGGATTCTTTTATTATTGTTCAAAATTCAAGAAATTCAAGTAGTATTGATTAAATTCCCATTGATAGTCAAGGGAACACTCGTGTGACATCCAGTAAGAAAGCTAACCGGCCTGAGGAAGATTTTCTGTACAGAAATATTTCAAGTTTAAGCATAAGACCGTAAGATGTATAGCGCCCAGTGTGAAACATAACTGAGGCGAACGGGTGTGTGACGGCACGACTCAGCGCAGTGTAGTCCAGTGTAGGACAGTCCAGTTAGGACCGGGTTCACGTGACGACGTGCCCATAGGAACTGCCCCTTCAGTGGAATTTATTCCGCTAGGAGGGTACAAGAAGATATATCGGAACGCACTTGTTTCCGATTAGCTACTTTAGAAATCCGATTTTTGGGGGTATAGGAAAACAAGTTTGTTATACCCTGGAAAAATTGTGCCGCATCAAGCAAGTTGGCTAGAAGTTCGCTGCTAGTTGAAAGACTTGGTGATTGAGTATCATACCTCGTATCCTTCGCACCTGCTTGACTGTGGGATGTTCTAGGAAGCTGTAGAAGTGAGTGTTTGGGGAGCTCTCAGATAAGTAATAACCCACCGATATCTATTAAGCTGTGAACGTTTATTCCTGTAATTATGGGTAATAACGGGTCACGCTGTGATAACGTGCATGTTAGGGAGGAAGCAAGCCAGCCAAAAGGAATGGCTGCTTTTATTAAGTGCTGTGAGCACGGTGAACGAGCAGTTGTTTGCCAAATGAAAAAGGAATACACAGGCAGCAAATTTAGAATTTCCCAGTGTTGATAGCTTCGAACCGGATGAATTACACAATAAGAAGTGAAAAATAATGTCTGCTCTCATCAACGCGAGGTAAGAAGAGGCATAGTGTTTGTTTAAAACTGTGGTATAGGAAAATGGCAATAGGAAAAGTGATGACACAGATGCAATTAGACTGTTAATGCGGAATAGCAATACTCCTCCCATTCATATATATAATGGGACCAGTTATTCTAAAGTGTCTGATGTAATTGTGAAACTGACTAACCTATACCCTGTGTCAACTCCTTGTTAAGGATTAGTAAGTATTGACGCAATATTCAAGACAGCTGTCATCTCCGAGACGAGAGAAGTCAAATGTAAGGCGGAGTCGAACAGCCAGAGAAGATGCTGTTTGTTTTTCCCAAGTGGTAAGAGAAGGTACAGTTGACGCAAAAGTGACAGCTGGAGAAGTAGGTATACTGGTTTCACACTGACTCAGGTAATAAGTATTAAGGTAACAAGATAAATTGAGAATGCCAAATTGTATTTGAAGTTAATTACATCCCCAGGTTAATAACTGCTGTAGGTATAGAGAAGCAGAGATGTCGCACAAGAAGAACGATAACCAGCAAGACTCCCAAAACTTTCTTTCTCCCCTTTCAGCAAGTAGATTAAAGATTTAAGAATAGAACACAACACAACATTACAGCGAACACATGAAGGTTTAGACAATGGTAAGACATACAGGTATAGAACACGAGGAAAGGTAGAGAACAAGATAACATGTTCTACTCAAAGGAGTACTGCATACGCTCCGCCCTCGGTACCAGGGTAATGACGTATAAGGAAATTTGATTTTGAAACATGCTTGTTCATTACATGACATATAGTTCCCATGACACATATGTATGTAAACACATAGATATAGGGAAGTGGTTAAAGGTTAATAGCCACCTAGTGGTGACTTGTATGTGATGTAATTGTCAGTCCAGGTTCTTAGGAATCAGGTAAGGAGAAATGGAAGTTAATGGATAGTTTATACGTACTCTCTTTTGTTTGTTTGATTGTCATTGTTTGTTTCGAATGGTTCGGAGAATCAGACATATGTCGTGTAAGGTGTCTAAAGATTTGTTTTTCTGTTAGTTGTTTAGTAAGCCGGAAAGAGCTGTGATTGGACCCGGTAAAATGTGACGCATTGAATTTGGAAACCCCTATTGCTCCTAATTGCATGGAGAGCGTATGGACCTAACATTGAAAAAGTTTCATACCCTAGACAACAAGATAGATATATATTAGTGTTTTAAATGAGATTTAAAAATCTCAAGATATTGATAGTTTTAGGTCCAGATGTCAAGTAACTGATAGTCCCTAGTGATTAGACAGAGAAGAGGAAAATGAGAGATTGAATATTCTGAATATCTCAGATTTCCTCTAGTCACATTTTTCCGAAGAAGAACACAGATTATCTGGCTCAGAAAATTGTATTTGTAAATATATGGAGTGATATAGAGGTTAAATTGAAAGAGGTTTGGTAGTACAGGGTAGAAATACCCTTAAGTAAATTAGAGCGCCACCTAGTGTCAAAAGACAGTAAGGCGAGGGTTAAACTATAGCACTCTAGAGTGTAGAAGCTTCACAGATGTGGGAGGCGGGATATTTCTAACGCTTGGGAAGTTCTTTCTGTTTATGTCTCTGCAGGGAAACAAGTCGACGACAGAACTATCGGAAGTCTACAAGTGGATCGGATGGAATACAAGAAGCCAAGGATGGTAGGGAAAATAGGTGGAAATGCAAAAATATTGATACTTCTTTTTCCTTCAGATGCAATGGAGAGGGAGAGACGAGCCCAGCAGTAGACAGATGATGGTCCTCGAGATGACGACTTGGATACCGACAGATGACTAGACAGGAACCCAGCTAGAAAGCCCCAAGAGCCGACGAACTACACAAGCCGACCAAGAGAATGATGACCCCTAGACGACCCCACGTCGTGATGAGCAGAAGACCCACTAGAGACTTTTTTTTCCTTTGGCCCTTAGTTTTAATGTCAAGAGACACTAGGAATGACCCAAAAGGGCGTAGAAGGTTTTTTACCCTGGGACCCTATTCAGGTTTTTTAATCCCCTACTGCCCAAGGAGAAATGACTGTTCTCCACTCTTTCAGGAAATCTTTATAATACTCTGTTAAATTGTTTTTTTGTTATGTTGTTCATCCATGTTTACCCAGCATCCTTTGTAGGACATATGAAGGTTGTACAACCCTGTACACCCTGCGGTAGGTTACACAACACCTATGCAGGAACACTACACCCACATAGACTACACATACACTCCCCAAATGTATCATTCAGTCGTGTGTGTCTGGGCTGTGGCCCTACAACTATTGTGAGGTCATGGTCTGGACATGCCGGCGTTAAGTAAATGCACTCCCCCATTTATTATTAATCTCGGATTAAGCCATTGCGCAAAAATGATACATCCCCTTCTTTCTATACATACACATAAGTTCCACCCTTTAAAAAAAAAATTTTTATCAATGAAAAATATTTTTATGAAAAATATTGAAATTTTATGAATTATGAAAATTAATGCGGAAATTATGCATTATTAATGTGACAGTTATTATAATCTGTCAAATGGGCGACTGTCAATACCTAATTTCTCCCAGCATATAATTTACATAATCATAATTATTACCATGCCCACTACATTAATATAGTCAGGGATAAATAATATTTTATCCCATGAATGTCATGTTTGGACTCTAAATGTGCAAAAGTACACTAGCTATTAGATGACAGTTATTAGAATTCCATATCATATTGCACTCCCAAGTTATTACAAATTGTAAGCTCCCATTAGATTAGGATACAGCAATCAGAGGGGCGTGTCTATAAGCTAATAGATAGACAAAAGGATCCAGCTAAGCCAGTCACGAGATACTGTAAACATAAGCTAAGTGATACCAGGGGAAGACAATAGGATTAACTCCTCCCCCGAGAGTTCTCTTGAAAGCCAGAGAAAATTCAAATGGTTCAGTGTGTTTTGTAGCAGCCGACGAAAGGAGCGATGGGACTAAACTCGCCAGGACATGATTAAGGAATAAGTACCAAAAGTTTATATTACTGTGTATCAGGCATGGCTCGGAATATTGATAAGGGATAGAGCTTATTCATGAGGAGTATGATTCAGGTATGGAGTGTTGAAGGTCTGAGAAGGTCAAATGATTGGAAGGTATGTGAAACGTGACTGTTAGAGATAGTGAGGATTGGAATCTGATATATATATGGGTATGTGTAGCTGTTATGATTTGTGAGCAAGGATATGCTTAAATTGGTAGATATAGCCGTGTACATTTACATGTGGACAGAGTGAGGCCTAAACCTGCTACTGCCATGTGGCAAAGCAGAGGCCTAGTTCCTGGATCGTTTGTATGCAAGGAGTGTAAATAGCTTGCTTTTCTCTGCTATGTGTCTGGATATTTAAACTAGCCACTGTGTGATTAAGGAATTGGTTGCAAAGGAGTTCTGTAATATTTGGTATGGACTCTTTGTATGAAAGTGAGTGTGATGTTCTCAAAGGGATTCTTGGTGTTTGAATGCATGTGTAAAGTTATGCAAGAACAGAGTGTGATTGCTTTGTGTGGTGTCCAGTAAGAGTGTCTGGATAGACTATCTGATGGAGCCTACGTATATGTAACAAATGTTGATAGCATGATGCTCGGATGGTGTGTGTGTAACGGCATGGGATGTGAGTATGATATAGCAAGGCCATAGATTGTATGGGCCTGTTAGGTGTTCTGTACAGAGAAGTACCTTGTAGCTTAAATGATATTCAATTGTGTATGCTGCAGGTAAAGTGTGTTTGCTGAATGTGCGAGTTATTATAAGGAAAGTACAGATAGTTTATTGTGCGATTACCAAGCAGCTGTTTGTGCCTGTAGATTGATAAGGTTCCTTTGTGTGCCATGCGGCAGTATCTAAAATGGCGGACACAAAGACTTGGTAACACAAAATGGCTGCTTCTTCATAAGCCACGCCCCCTCCCAGCACTGTAATACACATACACATTATTTAACACTGAGGTTAGCTTTATTTAAGGATGCTGGAATATATAATCGTTATCATGTATAAATACCTGTATTGTTATATTTTGTAATCCATGATACTGTTTCATCAGTTTACATTCATAAATAATATTCATTGATTATAATTCTGGACATTCGCTTATTGATTGCGTGCGACATGAATAAATTAGATAGACTTTGCATATATAAATAAATGTACTTCCATAATATATATATATATATATATATATATATATATATATATATATATATATATATATATATATATATATATATATATATATATATATATATATATATATATATATATATATATATATATATAGATAGAATTCCCTGAGGAGGCACTCCAATAGGCTTGAAGTATAGGAGAAGGAGAAAAACGCTGGTGCCTTCCAGAAAGGAGCGGAATCCCGGTCCTTGTATATACAGGTTGATGGGGGCGGCGGCACTCAGACAATGATTACACACGGAAAACCAGCAACTTGTTTGCCAACGTTTCAAAGCCGTGTGGCTTTTTTATCAAGGCATACTTGTGAAGAACGTTCTTCACAAGTATGCCTTGATAAAAAAGCCACACGGCTTTGAAACGTTGGCAAACAAGTTGCTGGTTTTCCGTGTGTAATCATTGTCTGAGTGCCGCCGCCCCCATCAACCTGTATATATATATATATATATATATATATATATATATATATATATATATATATATATATATATATATATATATATATATATATATATATATATATATATATATATATATATATATATATATATATAGAAGTAGCGGGTGGTGCGGCACTCAGCTGTCAACTTGCAAGAAAGGACGACAGGACTCTGTCGGTGTGTCAACGTTTCAGTGCTTTAATCGGCACTATCATCAGGATACAAAGGACATACAGTCAATGTGAGCTTTATATACTATCACTCATGTGTGGGTTGTCCGTCCGGCGCCGCCCCCCGCCCTACAGGGGGTAGGCGACGTCACAGAAGCACAGCCGTTTTAAGATTACATTGCACCAGTATATATCTAAAAAAGTCATACTATATAAGCATAATTTCTCATAAGTCAATATACAATGTAAATCAGGTGATTTCATACAAAAATATAATAAAAATACAAGTGTAAAAAATGTGAAAAATGCAACAAGCAAAGAGATACAAAACGTGCAAAAAATTATTTCTGTATACATGAAAAAAGTGAACTGTGCTAATGAATTATGGTACTTATGTAGTATCTGGGCTGCCGATTTCAAAATCGGGTCGGATCGGGAGATCGCATCGCATCGCATGCGACCATGCGATTCGATGCGATGCGATGACCCGATTTTTCCATAGGAATCAATGTTAAAATGGACTGAGTCCATTTTAACATGGAATTCAATGGGAAAAATGGGTCCTTTTCATACCCCTACTATCCAAGTGGGCATGGAGTTGGATATAAACCTGTGGCGAGCGTAGCGAGCCACCGAGCCCGAAGCGTGGCGAGCGAAGCGAGCCCCGCGAGGGGACGAATACCGTTCGCTCGCCACGCTTCGGGCTCGGTGGCTCGCTACGCTCGCCACAGGTTTATATCCAACTCCATGCCCACTTGGATAGTAGGGGTATGAAAAGGACCCATTTTTCCATAGGAATCATTTTAACATTGATTCCTATGGAAAAATCGGGTCATCGCATCCGATATCGGATGCGATGCGATGCGATGCGATATCGCATCGCATCGCATCGCATCTGATTGTATGCCTTAACTTAAGGCATACAATCAAAAAATCGGCAGCCCAGATACTACATAAGTACCTGAATTATATTATACCAAACCATATATACAATAATTCAATTCAAATGTTGAAGAATAATTTTTAAACTGTAATTTTTTAAAAAAAATTTCAAAAAAAAAAAAAAATAAATAAAAAAAAATTTTTTTATAAATCTTTTAAAAGAACAGCAAGTTATACTGTGGATAAAGTTTACGCAAAAGAATATGTGCACAAATTGTGCAACGAATAATCTATAATCAATTTGTGCACATATTCTTTTGCGTAAACTTTATCCACAGTATAACTTGCTGTTCTTTTAAAAGATTTATAAAAAAATATTTTTTTTTTTTTTTTTTTGAAATTTTTTTTAAAAAATTACAGTTTAAAAATTATTCTTCAACATTTGAATTGAATTATTGTATATATGGTTTGGTATAATATAATTCATTAGCACAGTTCACTTTTTTCATGTATACAGAAATAATTTTTTGCACGTTTTGTATCTCTTTGCTTGTTGCATTTTTCACATTTTTTACACTTGTATTTTTATTATATTTTTGTATGAAATCACCTGATTTACATTGTATATTGACTTATGAGAAATTATGCTTATATAGTATGACTTTTTTAGATATATACTGGTGCAATGTAATCTTAAAACGGCTGTGCTTCTGTGACGTCGCCTACCCCCTGTAGGGCGGGGGGCGGCGCCGGACGGACAACCCACACATGAGTGATAGTATATAAAGCTCACATTGACTGTATGTCCTTTGTATCCTGATGATAGTGCCGATTAAAGCACTGAAACGTTGACACACCGACAGAGTCCTGTCGTCCTTTCTTGCAAGTTGACAGCTGAGTGCCGCACCACCCGCTACTTCTATGACATGCTCACTCGTGAGCTGTGAAGGCACCAGCGCAAGCTTATTCAGGCAGAGGGAGTGCCGGTCCTCCATGGATTTTATATATATATATATATATATATATATATATATATATATATATATATACACACACACACACCTTACTTTAGATCGATAAGCACAACGGTAATCAACAGTAATGATAATAACAACGACAGCTATTATCCCCCCGCTATACTGACGTGTTGCACTCCCAAATGACTTTATGGGATACATTTACTAAAGCTTTTAAACTGAAAAGAGGTGATGTCGTCCATAGCAACCAATCAGATTCTGCCTATCATTCCTGTATTGCATCCTAGAAAACGATAGGCAGAATCTGATTGGTTGCTATGGGAAACATCATCTATTTTCATTTTTAAGAGCTTTAGTCAATTTTCCCCAAAGTGTTTATTCCACAACATATCAGACTACACAACTACGTCAGTTATCCAATGAGGCTTCTTCATAGGAGTCGCTAAACCCAAAATGTCAAATATGCAGACGATACACTAAAGGCCCCCATACCTCAGCCCGACTTGTCGGACCTGATTGGCCCGGGGGGGGGGGGAGGGGTCACACACAATCAGGCACTTCATGTTTGCACACATGTAACTCCTGCAGGGGGAGCAGGGAGCGGAGCGAGGGAAGCTGGCAGTAAGCGCACAAAAATAATCACACAAACAACCCATACAAATGAATGGGAAGCCACTAATTGGCTGGGACCTCTCTCAGCCAATCAGTGATTGGCACGCCTGCATTCCTGACGGGCCCACCCATCGTTTTTCCGGGCACATTCGCAGCTTTTGTGGGCACGCTTTTGTGGGCACGCCCATGAAACGCTGGGTGCCCACCTCAGAACATCCCCTGTCATTCAGGCAGCGAGCACCCCAACAAAAAAAATTTGCCGAAGGCGCTCACTCTGGGGGTCCGCACATGTGCATTATCAAGCATGCCAGGGGCCCCAGAACAGGTCTTAATCGGCCTCTAAATTCTGACTAATGCGGTCCTTACATAGATAAGGTACATACATACTATACAGTGGTACATTTACTAAGATAGGTGTTCTTATAGATTCTATTATCTTCTACAAGGTGCCAAAAAAAAAAAAGAAGACTTAAAATCTGATTGGTTGCAATGGGCAACACCCCACTTTCAATAGAACTCTCAGTAGATTTACCCCATAGTGTTCATTCTAGCCCCATGCAGTTCCTCTTCTAGCCCCGTGAAGTTCCTCTTTTGTCCCTGAGGTGCTTCTAGCAAAGTCTGATCTGTTTCTCAGCACTGATATACAGACCACACTGTGCTAGAAGCAGAGAGTGACACTCCAGGCAGGAAAGAGGAACTGCACAGGTTTTGAAGGGTGCTAGACTGAACACTACATGCATAAAACCACCATAATGCTAATGCCAGGGGAAATACAAAGGATTACGTGTACGGTATATATTAGGGACAAATATGGACGCCTTTCTTTTACACGGATAATACTTTCACATCTACCCTTAGAAGAAGTAGATGAGGCCACAGCAAAGTGAAAGCTGTATTCTCCCCATACACGTGTTTTTTCTGTAGGCGCACTGACACACAAGCATGAGGTGGGCTGCGCAATCCCCCTGAATGAGAGCATTTCTAAGACATTATTTAAAGCATGACATCAGAACTGGAAAGAACACAAACATCTCCTACTCACAGCAGCCTTTCTAAGCTCAGAAAAGCACTGGGTGAGTCACGCTCCTCCGCTAACAAGGCTCTGGGATGAGGCACAAGCTACTGGAAGACACAATATTGTCACTTCTTACTGCAACAGCTTTAAAATCAGCCTGCGCCGCTCGGAGATGAAAATCCACAGGAATATCAGTTTTATCTCTGTATTGCTGCTGCGTTCTCAATGGAGATGGTCATGTAAGACTGTCAGTGTCTCGCCCACGCTCTGACATTAACCTACTGACCTAAATGTATTGGACAGGGGAGACAGAGCCAGCCCGCAGTAAGGAGATCTCAAATCTGATAATGAAGGATGAGACAATCCCCACTGGAAGCCTGATATAACCACCAGACACAAATTAAACATCACGTACCGCTCTCTAAAATACAGAGGGGACATCAGCAACGTTAGGACTCAGTATTGTGAACATCTCAAACTGTGGCTGGCCACTGAAGTGTAAGCTCTCAGGCCTACAGGACTTATTTTGAACAGGTGTACATGTCTGATGCATTTGCAGTCAAATAAAGTACATTAATACGCGGTGGCATTCAGGGCTTAGTAACCAGCACATGCTATAATGTGGCAGATAAAGGACCGCTAAGGTAACGTTGCAACAAGAACGCACTGGCTTGCATTGCGACTTCCGTAAAATAAAATCTTTATACATACGCTTAATGTTCACTCTAGGATTCTTTTTAGGACAGGGTGTTGACCCCTGGACAGGGCACATTTTATATTAGAAATTTACATTACAAACAACAAAAAAACACCATACATAAAAATTTGCACACTGCAGTAGGATTACGCCCATTGAACATGGTCATACTCTGCTATGCACATCACATATTCTGTCGTAATGACAATTACACATTATGGCACACACTGTAATGCCTCTTACACATTATACCACGCACCATAATGCCCACTGCACATAATGGCATACACCATAATACACGATAGCAGAAGCCGAAAGTTCTCAGCGGCATGTCAGCACACACAAAAAGGGAAGGGTGCATTTTGAGGTTTTTAAAAACGGGCAGGGTGCAGCACCCTGCAATTGAAGCTTAAGGTGCATGTTCAATGCGGCGGGTGCGATGTGTGCTTTGAGATGCGCGCTCCCGCGGCATCTCATCGCACAGTACAAAAAGTATGTGCTGCACATACTTTTTGTACTTGCTTTTCATCGCTACGCATGCACAACGCATGCAATGCGTGCTATTTAAGCTCAAAACGCACGCCCGCATTGGGACGTGTATGGGCACCTTTAGAGGGAACACTAGACTAGATGCTGAAAGTAATGATAATGGACAGGCCTAAACACTTACCTCCAACAGCTTTGTACTAGGTATCAGAACAAAATAATAATATGCATGGCCTGTAGCAAACATGTAACAAGAACACTTATGAATAGTGTTCATTCTAGCACACTGCATCTTTCAAAACCCATGCAGTTCCTCTTCCCTGTCTGGGGTGTCGCTCTCTGCTGTGGTGCTGAAATACAGACCAAACTGTGCTATTAGCACCACAACAGAGAGAGTGACACCCCAGGCAGGAGGAGGAACTGCAGCAGATATCTCAATGCAGCCTTAATGCAAACTTACTTAAAGTCCAAGACTGCAGCCATAAAAGATGCAAAAATAAAAAAACAGGTATGAATATATAAGCTGCCGGCAACTCACAAACTGACTTACTGGCCAGGTCTACCAAGCATGAAATGCACCTGTAAGATCCAGAGGTGCAGCACAATACAGTAATAATAAGCGACAGAATGGGTTTAATATATATATATATATATATATATATATATATATATATACACACATACATACATACACACCACTATGCAATGTATATTTACACACATACTCTATGCATTAAAGATAGACACACACTTATCACTATGCAATGTATATACACAAACACTATGCAATATATATATATTATATATATATATATATACATACATACATACATACATACATACAAATAACAAGAGTCCCAGAGTACATCAGCTATTCTCATCAGCATCACCTCTTGCCCATGAAGCTTGCACTCTAGGCGTCCCTGGAGGAGCCAGTGGCCCCCGTCAGGCAGCAGCCCCAGGGCTGTCAGTGGCACTGCGATGGGCTAATGCCAGCTGCTGGTAAATGCTGAGCAGAAGAGCTGGCACTCGCCTCCCCGGGCAGGGCAGCTGGCATGGGCCAGGGCAGGCGCTGTCACTCACCCGTCAGTCGCGCACACCGAGCTCACATAAACAGCCGCGTCCGTGACCTACTTTCTGCCCTCACTGTAAATGTCGCACCACTAACCTACTTTCCAGCCAATGACGTGCGGCTACGGCCCGGCGGCCCGTGCCAACCAATCAGCGTGCTCCCCGGGACCACCCGGCCAACGGGCTCCCGCGGCTGGCAGACGTCCCTCCCACCTGCGCCACTGCCGGCCTCCTCCAATCGTGAGCTGCAGCGCTCCAGAGGTGGGTGGGGAGAAGTGTGAGCTCTGCGGCCGCCATCTTTATTGTGGGCTCACTCACAAGATGCATGCCATGGTGCCAGCAGCTGTTAGGCAAGGCTGGGAATGTTCACAGTCATCGTGTACTGTACTGGTGGCTGGCCTGACACAATAACAGCCAATTAGTGACAAAACAAACAGCTGCCAATAGGACTACTTTTAAAAGTGTAATTACAATCACCTGCTGTGCGACAAGCCTGTAGGTCAGCCCAGGTAATTGGGATAGCTGAACTATGAACCTATATAGCAGGCATTCCCAACCACGGTCCTCACGGCACACCAACAGTGCAGGTTTTAGTGATATCCGGGCCCCCCACTGAGCCCCCCCCCCCCCCCCGATCGCGGCATTTAAATGCCGCAATCCGCGGGTCTCAGAGGAGGGGGCGGAGCTAAAATGGCACAATCGTGTCATTTTAGCCCACCCCCTCCATTGAGATCAATTATTTCGGTTATTTGTCATAATGGGGGCGGGGCTTAATGATGTCACCGGTATGCTCCCCCCCCCCCGAACTCGTAAGAGGATTATGTGCAAGTCGGCAACCCTGCTATATAGTGAAGTTGGTATATTGTCTTTTTAATTACCATAGTTCTCACATAGCAGGCAAAGTACTCATGTGAGAGTTTTAAGGCCCCCATACATTAGTCCGACTTGTCCTAAGGACAAGTCGGACCTGATTTCCCCTTGCAGCTCCCCGGGAGGGGGACACACGATTTGGCACTTGATGTGCCAAGTTTTGCAAATGATACATCGCATGCGATGTATCATTTGCAACTCCCGGGGAGCTGCAATGTGGAGCGAGCAGGGGGGCCGGGGACATCGAGGTGGCGGGCGGGGGATGCTGCAAGGCAGCTGGGGGGACGGACGCATGCTTCTAGTAGTGTGGACGCTGCGGGGGACACAGGCGGCAGTAACATAGAGCCGGGCGGGGGGAGACGGGAGCTGTCAGTACTGAAAAAAAAAAAAGCCCATACAATTAATGGGCAGCCTATGATTGGCTGAGCGCTCTCTCAGCCGATTGCTGACAGGCTGAGAGAGTGCTCAGCCAATCACAGGCTGCCCATTCATTGTATGGGCTTTTTTTTTTTCAGTGCTGACAGCTCCCGGCTTCCCCCGCCCGGCTCTATGTCACTGCCGCCTGTGTCCCCCGCAGCGTCCGCACTACTAGCGGCGTGTCCCCCCCCCTACCCGGACTGGCATATACATTCCTACAAATTGGGTGACTATTGATCTTTTTGTCCATCTTTTTAATTCCATACCATTTTTTTTATATTCATATAATATTTTTACATGTCATAATTAAATTCCTATTTTATTTTTCACACCTGACCATTTCTGCTTAATTTATGTTTCATATGTTTGTTTAAAACAATATTAGCACAATCGACCACCTCTTTCTTTTTCTGTATATTGTATTGGGGGTGACTCCCCCTTTGTATAGATTGCTGCTTCAAGCCAAGCACACTCATACTAAGCGCCTTTAAATCGATATAGTTTTCTATATCCTTTTTTTTCCTTGTCTATTTATCCTTGAATGTAAAGGGCCAGCATTCAGTGTTATTGTGTATGGCGCCAAGGGGAAGATGTACTAAGAGAGTGGTTTTCAAGCTCGGTCCCCAGGACCCCCCCACCCCAACAGTGCACGTTTTCCAGGGTTACAAGTGAATAATTATCTTCACCTGTGGATCTTTTAAAATGTGTTAATGAGTAATGAGTGCACCTGTGCTCCTGCTGGGTGACCTGGTAAACGTGAACTGTGGGGGTACTTAAGGACCGAGGTTGAGAACCACTGTACTAAGCCTTATGCAGCCCATACACGCTGCGATGCGGGCTGTGCGTTCCCGCGGCACCTCATCGCACAGTACAAAAAGTATGCACATACTTTTTGTACTTTGTTTTCATTACATCACATTGCATTGCATTGCATGCACAACGCGTGCACAGGCAATGCAATGCAATGCAATGTGATCCGTGTTTGTTAAGCACGGAACGCACGCACGTATCGCAGCGTGTATGGCCAGCTTAGAAAGAGAAAAAAACCCTTCAGAGCTCCCCTTCATCGCGGGACCCTGAAGGATAAGTATTAGAAAATGGATGCAATGCTTGCTGTGAGGGCTCCCTGGGACGTTGCACCCATTAATACCCAGATGCTGTTAGGCGTGTTAGAATTCCAGTATGGGTATACTGACCGCACACACATCATTTATTTATTTATTTATTAGCAGTTTCTTATATAGCACACACATATTCCACAGCGCTGTACAGAGTATAGTTGAACATTCACATCAGTCCCTGCCCCAGTGGAGCTTACAATCTATATTCCCTACCACATGTACACGCACACACAGACATTCTAGGGTTAATTTGTTGGGAGCCAATTGACCTACCTGTATATTTTTGGATTGTGGGAGGAAACCGGAGTACCCGGAGGAAACCCACACAAGTACGGGGAGAATATACAAACTCTGCACAGTTAGGGCCAAGGTAGGTATTGAGCCCATGACCTCAGCGCTGTGAGGCAGTAATGCTAACCATTACACCATCCGTGATGCCCCAAATATTGGTGCCGGACGGCTCCCCGACAGTCGGGATTCTGACGTCGGAATCCCGACTGCTCCCTCGTGGGGGTCCACGAATTGCGCTCCACCCGCTGTGCAGTCGGGATTCCGACGTCTCACTAATGACTGTCGGTATTATACCACCCCCCCAAATATACCTAACCCAGAGGTGGGACCACCTTCCAATCAGATATGTACCTCCTCTTCCAACATAGCCGCAGCCCCCATGGCTCAGGTGTACCAAGCTACTGTATGGAATGATTTAGGGGCGCATTTATCATTGGAATGCAATGCTGGGGCGGTGACATCGCATTGCGGTACCCTGCAATACCGCCGGGATGTATCATCTGGCAGGCGCAGGGACAGGGCTCCGAAAGGAGCCCGTCCCTGCGATGCCTGGAGCCGGAAGCCGGGAGGTCAGCGCATGCACGGTTATGCGCTGACCCCCGCCGACCCCTCTTACCGCACTGCCCTGCTCGGGCAGTGCGATGTGTAGCCATAGGCTACAATGGGCTATCGCCATCCCAGATTGGCGATAGCCCAGGGCTGCGATGCCGGGCTGCCCGATGTTAATACATCGGGCAGCTTTGCATCCCCCATAGAAACCTATGGGGGATGCGGCCGGCGGCGCTGCAGGGGAGATCGCAGCAGGGATCGGAGATCCCTGCTGCGGTCCCCCTTTGATACATTTAGGTGAAACTTAATATTTGCGGTTAACTTCCGAAAACGGGTGTTTTCGGGGATTTAGCCGCAAATATTAGTTGATAAATGGGCCCCATAGGCTGCACAACTTGCCAGGAACCGTCCCCAGTTCAGTACACAGCACCTATGTGGTCCGCAGACTCCTGTGGGGGCCACTGATTCAGTCATGTCACTCACAACACATCACAGACAGAACACATCTCTGGCCCCGTGTGCGACTTCTGATACATTTTGGGCTGTATATAATTGTTTATTACTGTGATTTGTAGCGTCGTAGCGATAAGAAACAATAATTGAAACACGATAATTAGTAAATTTTCCCCTCAGTGGTTGGTGTGATTCGTGTGCCATGGCCGACTACAGCCACTAGCTAATCTGTGTCTACCCCTGGTTCTGCTGCACCACCGTGTGGCACTTTGAGGTTATTAAAAGCCATACCATTTCATATTGCTAGTAGGACTTCTGATGCGAGTTATGATTTCAGCACCAAATCTGCAGCGATATATTAATAAAGTTAACATTTTGGGGCCTAGTAAGTGTTTGTTTTCCCCCAATAGTATTATGTAGAAATTACAGTTTCTGCATAGTACATGGGGATATATTGAGCTGCCATTGTGTCATGGAAGCAAAATGCCTGTAAGTGTAAGCGATCTGAAGAAAGGGATCACATATAGGCTCATACAGACTATTTGTAACTTAGACATATACGTACTACTATTTAATTAATTTAATTTATTTACAGTTTACAATTTAACGCAGCAAATTCCGTTGCATACATGATTTGCAGGTCTCCTCACAGAATCGCAGTTGAAATAATTAGTTTCACCTGTGGATCTCCCCATTTTTTTTTATACCCCTACTATCCAACTACGCATGGAGTTGACTTTATATAGTGTGGCGAGCGGACGCGGTCTCATAAGAAAAACGAGAGTCCAGATATTACATAAGTACCGAAAATTCATTTGACGCAAGATGTTCTGGTTACAACAGAAACTTGTAAAAATAAAGGTGGTGTATCACAGCCGATTACACTCACAAAAGACTAATTCCGGGCGTTTATTAATCCGAACCTATAGTAATCTAAATTAAAAAGACATATCAGCTGCTACCCTAAGAAGTGGGACTGTTTTATGGCTTAATAATATGCTCAGAGCTGGTTACACTATACCTAGTCTTATATAAACAGAGGCCATTACACATGTAGTTAGTACAGTAGGTGGGCGGCATGTTACAGAGATGATGGAAATGTGCAGCACTTCGTCATTCCACACAATGAGGATAGACCTGTATGTGAGCCAGTGACAGCAGCCAGCAGAGGTGACAGGGACAGATGGATAATGGGGGCTGGCGGAGCTACAGTCAGGGCCGGTGCTAGGGTGTCCGGTGCCCTCCTGCAAACCATACATTTTGCGCCCTTTCACATTGCCATTGCAACAAGCTGCAGCCCGATTGTGGGAGTGTATGCAACATGCGATCCTATGGAGGATCTCTGGTGCATGTAAATGTATGCATAAACCATCTCAGTGCTGCGTCCGCAAAATGTTGCAGGCGCAGGTGCACAAACACGCTGCGAGAATCGCATACATTATGGGCTAGATCGCATCGCATTGCACGGCATGCATGCAATGTGTGTGCGATGCGATCCGAAAGCAGTACAAAAAGTATGTGCAGCACTCATGACTGAGGGGGAAAGGAGGGGAGAGAAGGAGGAGATGGAAGAAGAGGGGAGGAGATAGAGGGGGCGGAGTGTTGAGGACTGGCAGCGGCACTGGCACAGCACACTGAGAAGAGGGAAGGAAGGGGAGGCGGCGCTGCTGCCATTTTGTCATTTGATTGACAGCTGACAGGAGCAGGGAGCAATGGGTAGGGGGCGGATTCGGACATGACATGTCATCCAGGCATTCACAGACAGCGCTACATGCCTCAGCGCAAGTGTCCGTGAGGAAGAGGGGGCAGGTCGCAGGAGGAGGACAGTGTGTGAGCGGTGCAGGGAGCTGCTCAGCCTCTCCATACTGCCGCCCTCTGTCAGACAGGCGCTGTGGGCGGCGTGCAGGCTGTGTACACTCACGGTGCAGGGAGCAGCTGTTTATACTGCCGCCCGCCTGTTGTCAGACAGGCGCTGCGGGCGGCGTGCAGGAGACAGTGAGGGCTGAGGCAGCTTTGGCAGAGCAGGGAGGGAGACAGCGCCTTTTCAGCATGGCGCCTCCTTGCTTTGCAGGAGCTGCTGAGTGGGTAGCGCCAGCCCTGGCTACAGTATAACCCCAGAATCCGGGAAAACAGTTACTGCATAAGAGAAGATACACTCAAGACGCAAATGCAATTGCAATGATTTTTCTAAGCTGCAAATCTGCTAATGTCACCAAGTGAAGCAGCCGCCCAGGAATGCAAAGGGGCGCCAGATGGAGCTATCGCAAACTAATTCGCAATCGCGTAGATATTAGCGACTTGCACAAAGAACATCGGAGCTCACCCTCCCAATATATTTGTTCCCTGGTTTCCCAGATATGAATTGTAGCATTATTAAGATAACAAGTACATATGCGCCGCAGAATACTGCTCCATATGACGGAACCTTGGGGGCACATACAGTACAGCATTGTACAATAATCCAAACTTCAACTCAAATTTGAGACACAAACTGCACAGTCAAATGTTAAGAGCTTCTGACAAGCTGGGATCAGTTTGGCAGGGCGGCGGGGAGGGCTGAGAATCTTACAGACACACTTGGGATAAATCAGAAAGGGGGATTAGGAGGGATAAATTAGGGTGGGAGGAGGCCGTCTCAGTCCAAGGGAGTCACAGGAGGTCACAATCTTAGGCTTTATTTAGCAATTTATAGGCCGTCTCGTGCTTCTACTCTGACCTGTGGAGACAGGCGATCTGATGTCTCTTCTGGGTTACATTCGCTATTGAGCGCTAGGGTAAATTTAGTAAGCCCAACTGGCTTTGTGTTTAGTATTGCCCCTGAAACCGCCAGAAAGACAGTGGGATTTAAAAGCACATAGAGAACAAGTTAGTTGGTGACACAATACACACAAGATTCCATAGCGCCGTAGACTATTTCTCTACCGCTACTAGTCTGTGGAGGGAGTTAGCTTTTATTTTGGCAAAGAAAACATAGTAATGTGAAGTACCACCAGTAACCACTAGAGGACAATCGAAGGACTAAATTACTCTTTTGTGTGCTAAAAGATGTCATAACAGAAAGTGAAAGCCATTTTTGCAGGGACACTGATCTGTGTCAAACTTGCTGGATATGGAGAGAGGGAGCTGTGAAGACAGAGATTGGAGGCAGGAGGAGGTAGGGACTGGGGGTGAGGTGAGAGTCTGTGGGCTAAAACCTGTCACAGCTCAAAGTGGAAGTAAAAACTGTCACAGCTCAATGTGAAAGAACATTGCAGAAGCCGTCATTGTGACTGGAGTTTAACTAGTTATGTATAAGTTGTTTATGCAATGATATAAGGAGGATGTGCTGTTATGTCATGTACTGTAACCTAAGCAAATTATCATTCTGTAATACAGTGTATTATGAGCTACAACATGACATATGTGCTATACAGTATAAGACAAATGGGCCTATTTATCAAATACTAATAGCTATATATCGCCAATATTAAGTATCCACCAAATGTACCATGGGCACAGGGCCGTTTCTAGAGGCGGACAAGCCGTGCAAGAGCCCGGGGCTCCGCACGGCTTGTCTGCCTCTGTTTAACAGCCGGGGCACCCGGTAGCTCCCCCAATGCCACCGCCGCCTCCTCCCTTCCTCCTCCTCCGCTCCCCCCGGCGTCCACACTCAAGCAGAGGGAGGGGAAAGCATTGTGCGTCTCTTCTTCCCCTCGCTCACTGTGTCACTGGGCTGTCAGCCTATGAGAGCTCGCAGGTTGGCAGCCAATTAGGAGCCAGCCCGCGAGGTATGAATGGCTGACGGCTCAGGTACACAGTGAAGGGGAAGGAGAGAGGCGCTATACGCTCCGCTGAGTCCGCTCCCCTCCCCAAGAAAGCAGTAGCAGAGGCGATGGCAGCAGGGGGAGACCCAGAGACAGTGAGTTTGGCACTGTGGGGGCATGTGTGGCACTGTGGGGGCATATATGTGTGGCGCTGTGAGGGCATAGTTGGCACTGTGAGGGCATAGTTGGCACTGTGGGGGCATATGTGTGGTACTGTGGGGGCATATCTGGCACTGTGGAGGCATATATCTGTGGCACTGTGGGGGCATATTTGGCACTGTGGGGGCATATGTGGTGCTGTGGGGGCATATCTGGCACTGTGGGGGGCATATATCTGTGGCAATGTAGGGGTATATATTTGTGGCGCTGTGGGGGCATATTTGGCACTGTGGGGGCATATGTGTGGCACTGTGGGGGCATAGCTGTCACTGTGGGGGCATATATGTGTGGCGCTGTGGGGGCATATCTGTGGCACTGTGGGGGCATATCTGTGGCACTGTGGGGGCATATCTGTGGCACTGGGGGCATATGTGTGGCGCTGTGGGGGCATATCTGGCACTGGTATATTAGTAAACGGCATCAGTTGTGCGTCAGCGGCGCGTGGGGCATAATGTGTAATGGGCATTACGGTGTGGGGAATATTGTGTAATTGCCATCACAGTGTGGGGTCTAATGGGCATCCCGGTGTGCGACATAATGCGTAATTGTCATCATCACGGTGTGCAGTGTAATATGTAATTGTCATCACAGTGTGCGGCGTAATGTGTAATTGTCATCACGGATAAATAGTGTTTAATGATTTAAGTAGCCTGTCATTCTTTGGCCTTGATCTATGAGGCATACTAGGTCACTGTGTGTGGGCTTCAGCCCGCCAACTTAAGTGCGGAAGGACAATGACAATTCCTGCAGTAACCAATGTCTGGTCATGCAGGATGCAAAAGTGTGATGTAAGGTAATTGTTTTCCTGCTAGACCACGCCCTTATAGTAAGTCACACCCCTTTTTCAGATTAAGCCACACCCCTATTTCGGCACAATTAATTCGATACCTTGTTATGTATTGGGGGGTGGGGCATTTTTATTTTATTTCTGCAATACCATTTGGGGGGGGGGGGGGGGCGCATTTTTATTTCTTCGCCCTGGGAGCTAAATTGTCTAAAAACGTCCCTGCATGGGCACTAGCAGTTATTTGATATTTGTTGCTCTCTCTCCATTTCCAATGGCAGCCACAGCCGGCATGGTGGTAATTATAAAGATCGGGGGTAGAACCCAACAGAAGTGACTTACTACGTAGCATTTTTATATTGCATAAATGTAACAGTTTTATATAATCTATTTATATGTCTAGTGCAGTGGTTCCCAACCCTGGTCCTCAAGTACCCCCAACAGTGCACGTTTTCCAGGTCACCACACAGAATCAGTGACATAATTAGCTCCACCTGTGGATCTTTTAAAATGTGCCTGAATAATCTGTGCACCTGCTGAGTGACCTGGAAAACGTACACTGCCATCTGTAGGCAGCAAGTGAAACTACATCTCTCTCATTAGAAAAAACAAGAGAGGGGTAGTTGCAGCGCTCTCAAATTTTAATGAGTGAGTGCGATATCAATAAAAATAAGTAATAAACATACAGTACATATGAAAAATAAAAAATAATAATTAATATATTGGTTAAAAGCAACAAGTGGACCAATTAATATGTGGAATGTATAACCTGCTCTGGTAATAAACCACTGGATACTGGAGTCCAATTTGAGTCCCAATTTGTAATCCCAAAGGTCGCTGGAGGTGTCCCTGGCCCAATGGGGCGAAGAATATTGCTTGTAGGGATCCTCTCTAAAGTGCGGATTAAGTGCAGTCGGGGAATGGGTAAGGTACTCCGATTGTAATAAGCAAGCCGTGATCTTTTTACCCCAGTCTGAATGGCTGTGGGGAAGGGCTGCCGTAGTAAGATGCTCAATGCTTGGAGGTAAGAATTGCTCCAAACAGATTGAAGAGGTGGTGTTTAAAGTCCCAGAAGAATTAAGCAGGTAGGGAGAAATGTCCACAAATGGTCCCACTTGGTCACCGACGCGTTTCGCTGTCACTAGGGACAGCTTTATCAGCTTGATAAAGCTGTCCCTAGTGACAGCGAAACGCGTCGGTGACCAAGTGGGACCATTTGTGGACATTTCTCCCTACCTGCTTAATTCTTCTGGGACTTTAAACACCACCTCTTCAATCTGTTTGGAGCAATTCTTACCTCCAAGCATTGAGCATCTTACTACGGCAGCCCTTCCCCACAGCCATTCAGACTGGGGTAAAAAGATCACGGCTTGCTTATTACAATCGGAGTACCTTACCCATTCCCCGACTGCACTTAATCCGCACTTTAGAGAGGATCCCTACAAGCAATATTCTTCGCCCCATTGGGCCAGGGACACCTCCAGCGACCTTTGGGATTACAAATTGGGACTCAAATTGGACTCCAGTATCCAGTGGTTTATTACCAGAGCAGGTTATACATTCCACATATTAATTGGTCCACTTGTTGCTTTTAACCAATATATTAATTATTATTTTTTATTTTTCATATGTACTGTATGTTTATTACTTATTTTTATTGATATCGCACTCACTCATTAAAATTTGAGAGCGCTGCAACTACCCCTCTCTTGTTTTTTCTCATTTAACATTAGGGATCTGACTAATCCCCAGTTGCAGCAGCTCACTCTGAGTTTAACAACCACGACCAGCGCTCTAAACAGCTTTTGCTGTTTCTCTTTTTTACATCTCTCTCATTAGCTACTTTACTAGCTTTCGAAGCATTTGCTTTGAGTGGGCTTACTAGTTGAATTACAGTCATGCTGATCAGATATAACCGTCCCTCGAGTTGGCCAGTAGTCTATGTAAGTTATGGAGGAATATGAAACGATGTGATACAGCCCCCTATCATATATCCTTCCCTTGTAGGCCCAGAGTATTCACCCCTAAACTGGGGGGTTTTCAGACCTGATTACAAAGCGCATCTTTTTAGCAAATGGACAAAACCATGCTGCACTGCAGGTGGGGCAGATGGGACATGTACAGAGAGGGTTAGATTTGGGTGGGGGGTGTTAAAACTGTATAAGTGTTCCTTTTAAAAACCATGCCAACCTTTTTCACGTCTACCTTTGGCAAGTTGACCCAAATTCCCTGTCGACCTTTTATAGGTGTCAATCTATGGCCTGTGTGTGTTTTGCTTAGAAAAAAAGAAACTCCAGGTAACGTCACTGACTGATATCATTCAGTAATTACCTAGGGGTCATGCGATATAGTTACCGATATCGGCAGTGCCGCATATGTGTACGGGGCATCACAGTTCAGCAAACACGATGTACTGGATGAGCAGGACATGATTTTGCATTTCTTTTTCTCTACCCCTGAGTTATATAACAGGAAGGCGTTTCCCCTCCGATACAGGGCTCGGCCTGTACAAGTCCCGGTGTCTCCTGCAGTAGCAGTATTACTAGAAAGCTATGTCTGACGGCTTAAAAGAAGGCAGGCTGGCAGGTCCGTGAGCACCTGGAGGATTAATGATGGTAATATTGCAATTATGCAGCATTTTCCATCATTAGATCTTGACAGGTAATTGCGTTTATTGTACACTGAGATAATAAGCACAAATCTACCCTTTGGGTTACATGTTTCCAGGTAAATTGACCAATTAACTCAAATTGGAGCCATTAGTACAAAAATGCATTGGGACATGTGATGCTGGGGGAACGCACGCCAATATACAGCGGGCGAGACTCATGGTGGACTGGCGCCAAATTGCAGATGGGGGTCATCTAATACCGGACATCCCTAATCACCATACTGTACATCTCCAGCTACCAGTATACTATACAGTCTCTGTTACTAGCTGTATACTATACAGTCCCTGTTACTAGCTGTATACTATACAGTCTCTGTTACTAGCTGTATACTATACAGTCCCTGTTACTAGCTGTATACTATACAGTCCCTCTTACTAGCTGTATACTATAAAGTCCCTCTTACTAGCTGTATACTATACAGTCCCTCTTACTAGCTGTATACTATACAGTCCCTCTTACTAGCTGTATACTATACAGTCCCTCTTACTAGCTGTATACTATACAGTCCCTCTTACTAGCTGTATACTATACAGTCCCTCTTACTAGCTGTATACTATACAGCCCCTCTTACTAGCTGTTTACTATACAGTCCCTCTTACCAGTGGCGTAACTATAGAGGGTGCAGGGGATGCAGTTGCTATGGGGCCCGGTGGCTTGGGGGGCCCGGGGGCCAAGCAGGCATTCCCCTGCACCCTTTTCATGTTTCTCTGTTTAAATACTGACTTTCCTTCTCTGGCACACTTGCGGCACTGCTAGAACTGGTGAGCGGGAGGAAACCTGCGCCAGGTAAGCGACGAAGCGGAGGGCGAGTGGAGAAAGGAGACATGGCACTGGTCAGCTGCAGTAGGAGACCCAGTGCCGGGTAAGCGGAGGAAGGAGACCCGGGGCTGGGTAAGAGGAAGTAGGAGACCCGGCGCAGGGAGTGCAGAGGAAGGAGCCCGGTGAGAGAAGGTGATCCGGCCGGGTAAGCAGAGGAAGGAGACCCGGGGCTGGGTAAGAGGAAGTAGGAGACCCGGCGCAGGGAATGTGAGGGAGGAGACCCGATGCAGGGAGTGCGGAGGAAGGAGCCCGGTGAGAGAATGTGATCCGGCCGGGTAAGCAGAGGAAGGGGTGAGCAGGAGAAGAAGAATCCATGCTGGTTATCTACACTTGAAGTCCCGGCACTGGTTACGTGCTGCAGGAGACCACACCATGGGAGATGGTACACGCGCAGCTAGTATGTGGGGATAGGGACTCTGGAGGGTTAAAATTATGACCATGTAACAACCCTGCTCTCCTGTCTACCCACTTATCCTCTACCCCCCTCTCCACCTCTACTCCCCCTCCCCACTTCTACCACCCCTCCTCCTCTACTCCTCTCTCTGCTACCCCCTCTCCTCCCCTACCCTCTCCACCTCCATCCCATCTCCTCCTCTATCCATCCCTCACCCCCTCTGCCACCCCTCTCCTCCTCTATTCCCCCCTTTCCTCTTCTACCCCTTCTCTCCTCCTTTACCACCTCTCCTCCTTTATCCCCCCTCTCCACCTCTACTGCCATCTCCTCCCTTCCACTTTCTCCTCTATTTTCCCCTATATCCTCCCTCTCTCGCTCCCTCCCACCCTTCTCTCTCTGACACCCTCTTTCTCTCATTGCCTCTTTTGCCATGAGGCCCTCTCTCTTTCCCTGACCACCCCTTTCTCCCTCTCTTTATTGCTCCTCTCTCTTTTTCTATTACTCTTTCTCAGACACCCTCTTTGGGGTCAATTTAGTTCAGCGCACTATGAATAGCAGAGTGAGCACTCCCAGGAGCTATTCAAATCGGCACGCTGCTATGCCCGGGTTGTGGAATTCTGCTTGTATCCCAGGAGTGGTGCGAGCAAAAATATGACCAAAAATTCCTCTGCAATGCTGCTTTGTGCCCTAACGTGGCTCAAACAGCATCATGGCAGGGCACTTTAGTTGGAGAATGCTAGTGCTTGCACTAAACACCCACGAGTACCTGCATGCTCCAACATAACAGAACGCTGATCTAAATAGCCCCAGGAGCTTCCTCAGAGCACTATTCACAGTGCACTGCAGTAAGTCGGCGCCTTTGTCTCCCCCATACACTCTCGTTTGCCTGCCTAAAGGACACTATAGAGACAATGGTGGGAGGGGGCCCTTTAAAGATTTTGCTATGGGGCCCAGTACTAGTTACGCCCCTGCCTCTTACTAGCTGTATACTATACAGCCCCTCTTACTAGCTGTATACTATACAGTCCCTGTTACTAGCTGTATACTATACAGTCCCTCTTACTAGCGGTATACTAGCGGTATACTATACAGCCCCTCTTACTAGCTGTATACTAGCGGTATACTATACAGCCCCTCTTACTAGCTGTATACTAGCTGTATACTATACAGTCCCTCTTACTATCTGTATACTCGCCGTATACTATACAGCGGCTCTTACTAGCTGTATACTAGCTGTATACTATACAGCCCCTCTTACTAGCTGTATACTAGCTGTATACTATGCAGCCCCTCTTACTAGCTGTATACTAGCTGTATACTATACAGTCCCTCTTACTAGCTGTATAATAGCGGTATACTATACAGTCCCTCTTACTAGCGGTATACTATACAGCCCCTCTTACTAGCTGTATACTAGCTGTATACTATACAGTCCCTCTTACTAGCTGTATACTATACAGTCCCTCTTACTAGCTGTATACTATACAGCCCCTCTTACTAGCTGTATACTAGCTGTTTACTATACAGCCCCTCTTACTAGCTGTATACTATACAGCCCCTCTTACTAGCTGTATACTATACAGTCCCTGTTACTAGCTGTATACTATACAGTCCCTCTTACTAGCGGTATACTAGCGGTATACTATACAGCCCCTCTTACTAGCTGTATACTAGCTGTATACTATACAGTCCCTCTTACTATCTGTATACTCGCTGTATACTATACAGCGGCTCTTACTAGCTGTATACTAGCTGTATACTATACAGCCCCTCTTACTAGCTGTATACTAGCTGTATACTATGCAGCCCCTCTTACTAGCTGTATACTAGCTGTATACTATACAGTCCCTCTTACTAGCTGTATAATAGCGGTATACTATACAGTCCCTCTTACTAGCGGTATACTATACAGCCCCTCTTACTAGCTGTATACTAGCTGTATACTATACAGTCCCTCTTACTAGCTGTATACTATACAGTCCCTCTTACTAGCTGTATACTATACAGCCCCTCTTACTAGCTGTATACTAGCTGTTTACTATACAGCCCCTCTTACTAGCTGTATACTAGCTGTATACTATGCAGCCCCTCTTACTAGCTGTATAGTAGCTGTATACTATACAGTCCCTCTTACTAGCTGTATAATAGCGGTATACTATACAGTCTCTCTTACTAGCTGTATACTATACAGTCCCTCTTACTAGCTGTATACTATACAGTCCCTCTTACTAGCTGTATAATAGCGGTATACTATACAGCCCCTCTTACTAGCTGTATACTATACAGTCCCTCTCACTAGCTGTATACTATACAGTCCCTCTTACTAGCTGTATACTAGCGGTATACTATACAGCCATGTATGGCTGGAGCATGCCCGGGAGAGGTGGAGTGGCGGCGGTGCAGTGCTCCGGCTGTGTGCACTGATAGAGGGTTTGGCGCATCTCCCTGCCCGGCATGACATGTTGGAACAGCGGCTCCCCTGTGCCCGCACCCCCAGCGACCTGACCCCCAGCCCATGTGTACGCAGGCGGCGGTGCCCGAGCACAGGTGACGCTGCCCGGGGACATGGACTGCAAAGTTTCCGAGGGAGCTGGGGCAGCGTCTGCGACACCTCCTCCTTCTCATAATCACTCTCCTCCTCGGGCTCACAGACTCTGTCTGAGGGGGGCATGAAAGCAAATTGTGGGGGGAGCGGCACTGACTGGGACTCGGAGGGGGCTGGAGGGATGCGTCTAGGGGGAGAGCAGGAGAGAGGACAGCTGTGCAGAGGGGAAACCCGGAGAGAGGACAGCGGTGCAAAGGGGAAATGGATGAGGAAGAAGAAGACGAGGCGGTGATACAAGTACTTTTACCGTTTCAGACCCATTGAGACACCAAAAAAACGGGTCTGAAACGGGTAGGACCCTGCTTTTTTACCGTTTCCAAAAAACGGTATTTTGGAAACTGTAAAATCACTCTGCACCTTTCAGACCGCACATATTACCGTTTTGAAATGGTTAAAAAACGGCAAAATACCGGTTAAAAAGTGCGGTCTGAAAGGTCATTACTAGCTGTATACTAGCTGTATACTATACACCTCCTCTTACTAGCTGTATACTAACTGTATACTATACAGTCCCTCTTACTAGATGTATACTATACACCTCCTCTTACTAGCTGTATACTAGCTGTATACTATACAGTTCCTCTTACTAGATGTATACTATACACCTCCTCTTACTAGCTGTATACTATACAGCAGCTCTTATTAGCTGTATACTATACAACCCTTCTTACTAGCTGTATACTATACAGACCCTTTTACTAGCTGTATACTAGCTGTATACTATACAGCCCATCTTATTAGCTGTATACTATACAGCCCATCTTATTAGCTGTATACTAGCGTTTTACTATACAGCCCCTCTTACTAGCTGTATACTAGCGGTATACTATACAGCCCCGCTTACTAGCTGTATACTAGCGGTATACCAGGGTTGCCGACTTCTAAAAGCTCCTCTCCGGGAGAAGCCCGGAGAGGAGACTTTCAGCAGGAGCTCGGGGGCGGGGCTTAAATGTGACATCATTAAGTGACTGAGTTTGCCTATCTCCGTGGAGGGGCGGGGCTAAATGATGCCTTTAGCCCTGCCCCCTTCCCGGAGATCTGCAGACATAAGGTAATTTAAACGCCACGGATGGGGAGGGGGGCGCAATCAGAGGGGGGGAGCGGAGGTCCCCCAGAATCCGGGAGGGTTGGCCACCTTTCCGGGGGGCTGGGAGGGTGACCCGATTTTCGGGACCCTCCCGGCCATTCCGGGAGGGTAGGCAACCCTGCGGTATACTATACAGCCCCTCTTACTAGCTGTATACTATCTGTATACTATACAGTCCCTCTTACTAGCTGTATACTATACAGTCCCTCTTACTAGCTGTATACTATACAGTCCCTCTTACTAGATGTATACTATACACCTCCTCTTACTAGCTGTATACTAGCTGTATACTATACAGTTCCTCTTACTAGATGTATACTATACACCTCCTCTTACTAGCTGTATACTATACAGCAGCTCTTATTAGCTGTATACTATACAACCCTTCTTACTAGCTGTATACTATACAGACCCTTTTACTAGCTGTATACTAGCTGTATACTATACAGCCCATCTTATTAGCTGTATACTATACAGCCCATCTTATTAGCTGTATACTAGCGTTTTACTATACAGCCCCTCTTACTAGCTGTATACTAGCGGTATACTATACAGCCCCGCTTACTAGCTGTATACTAGCGGTATACCAGGGTTGCCGACTTCTAAAAGCTCCTCTCCGGGAGAAGCCCGGAGAGGAGACTTTCAGCAGGAGCTCGGGGGCGGGGCTTAAATGTGACATCATTAAGTGACTGAGTTTGCCTATCTCCGTGGAGGGGCGGGGCTAAATGATGCCTTTAGCCCTGCCCCCTTCCCGGAGATCTGCAGACATAAGGTAATTTAAACGCCACGGATGGGGAGGGGGGCGCAATCAGAGGGGGGGAGCGGAGGTCCCCCAGAATCCGGGAGGGTTGGCCACCTTTCCGGGGGGCTGGGAGGGTGACCCGATTTTCGGGACCCTCCCGGCCATTCCGGGAGGGTAGGCAACCCTGCGGTATACTATACAGCCCCTCTTACTAGCTGTATACTATCTGTATACTATACAGTCCCTCTTACTAGCTGTATACTATACAGTCCCTCTTACTAGCTGTATACTATACAGTCCCTCTTACTAGCTGTATACTATACTGTCCCTCTTACTAGCTGTATACTATACAGTCCCTCTTACTAGCTGTATACTATACAGCCCCTCTTACTAGCTGTATACTAGCTGTATACTATACAGTCCCTCTTACTAGCTGTATACTATATAGTCCCTCCTACTAGCTGTATACTATACAGTCCCTCTTACTAGCTGTATACTATATAGTCCCTCTTACTAGCTGTATACTATACAGCCCCTCTTACTAGCTGTATACTAGCTGTATACTATACAGTCCCTCTTACTAGCTGTATACTATACAGTCCCTCTTACTAGCTGTATACTATACACCTCCTCTTACTAGCTGTATACTAACTGTATACTATACAGTCCCTCTTACTAGATGTATACTATACACCTCCTCTTACTAGCTGTATACTAGCTGTATACTATACAGTTCCTCTTACTAGATGTATACTATACACCTCCTCTTACTAGCTGTATACTATACAGCAGCTCTTATTAGCTGTATACTATACAACCCTTCTTACTAGCTGTATACTATACAGACCCTTTTACTAGCTGTATACTAGCTGTATACTATACAGCCCATCTTATTAGCTGTATACTATACAGCCCATCTTATTAGCTGTATACTAGCGTTTTACTATACAGCCCCTCTTACTAGCTGTATACTAGCGGTATACTATACAGCCCCGCTTACTAGCTGTATACTAGCGGTATACCAGGGTTGCCGACTTCTAAAAGCTCCTCTCCGGGAGAAGCCCGGAGAGGAGACTTTCAGCAGGAGCTCGGGGGCGGGGCTTAAATGTGACATCATTAAGTGACTGAGTTTGCCTATCTCCGTGGAGGGGCGGGGCTAAATGATGCCTTTAGCCCTGCCCCCTTCCCGGAGATCTGCAGACATAAGGTAATTTAAACGCCACGGATGGGGAGGGGGGCGCAATCAGAGGGGGGGAGCGGAGGTCCCCCAGAATCCGGGAGGTTGGCCACCTTTCCGGGGGGCTGGGAAGGTGACCCGATTTTCGGGACCCTCCCGGCCATTCCGGGAGGGTAGGCAACCCTGCGGTATACTATACAGCCCCTCTTACTAGCTGTATACTATCTGTATACTATACAGTCCCTCTTACTAGCTGTATACTATACAGTCCCTCTTACTAGCTGTATACTATACAGTCCCTCTTACTAGCTGTATACTATACTGTCCCTCTTACTAGCTGTATACTATACAGTCCCTCTTACTAGCTGTATACTATACAGCCCCTCTTACTAGCTGTATACTAGCTGTATACTATACAGTCCCTCTTACTAGCTGTATACTATATAGTCCCTCCTACTAGCTGTATACTATACAGTCCCTCTTACTAGCTGTATACTATATAGTCCCTCTTACTAGCTGTATACTATACAGCCCCTCTTACTAGCTGTATACTAGCTGTATACTATACAGTCCCTCTTACTAGCTGTATACTATACAGTCCCTCTTACTGGCTGTATACTATACAGTCCCTCTTACTAGCTGTATACTATATAGTCCCTTTTACTAGCTGTATACTATACAGCCCCTCTTACTAGCTGCAATAGGGGTTCTGCAGCAGTTTGCTATCATAGGACCCCTGCACGGCACTGAAACCCATATCAGCCAATCACAAATCTGATTTAGTTGTACAAGGCCGATCTATGCTAACTGCTTATTGGTTGCTATGCTGAAGGGGCACTACGCTGAATACTATGCTCATACTAAACTGCCACCTCCGTGCTGAAGGGACACTACGCTGAATAGGACAGTACGTAAACTACTTAACGGGTGCCGTGATAATACACAAGTACCAAAATATGTTCCACTGAAGAAAAAGGTGGATTTATCTTTAACCAGAAAACTGGGACAAACCCTTGACATGTATTCCAGTCCGTCATCCTCTGATTTATGTCACATCATTAGATGGATCTTAAAGATCAGATGAGACATCCTTTAAGGATGAATAATATATAATTGTATAACAGAAAAGGGTCAGCTCTGTAATGAGCAAATATAATAGGTACATACAGAAGTCTACAGCTGGCTACATATTACATGACAGTGCAAACGGTATTATACAGCTGAAGAAGAAAAAAGTGTGCTCTGCGCTCGATTTCAGCTGCTTTTTAAAAAAGGTTGAATTCGGGTTGCTGGAGAAAAAAGCGCTCGTGTATAGTGATGTAATATATAATAAAATAGTGGGGTTATATGACAGTAAATAAATGAATAGTGACTGACAATGTGCTTAACCGCTGAAAAGAAAAGGTAGTTAGTAAAATGTTTACAGCCCTTATAGGGCTTTTTTGATGGGAACGAAGATTGCGGGTCCCGGCTGAGGCTGAAGGTTGAGCGCTATAAATGAAGATCCCCGGCAGGCTTCTAACTGTCCCTAAGCTTACCTAGGTCTTCTGGCTTCAAGCTTAATGCTCCTCTTCTGCACCGTGTATCTTCCGGACCTCCGCGAGACTGCCGCGATTACCGGAAGTTCGGGTGCGCTGACTTCCGGAATCGGCGGTGTGCGGACTTCAGTGTTCCCCGGCTCCAACGCGTTTCGAGAGACTTGCTCTCTTTGTCAAGGATGCCTAGTGCTGGTGGGCACTTGGTTTTTATTCGTTCTTCTTTACTTCTTTATTTTCACAACTTTATTTAAAAACGGAAATGGACAGACTTTTTGGCGGCAAGCACATGTTCAGGATGTTATATAGGAAAAAAAGGGGGAATGCAGATATGGTTCTCTAATGAAGGGGGGGGAAGTTTTTAAAGAAAAGCGGCCAATTCAAAATCGATGTTTAACCCTTTAGGTTGTAAAGTGTTCAATTAATATATCCATTTTGTTTCTTTTTGTTTAAGGATTTTGACATGGTCCCCTCCTCTCCAGTTGATGTTGATTTGTTCTATTGCGTTGATTTTAAGTTCTTCCGGATTTCTTCCATGTTTTTCAGAGAAGTGTTTGGATAAACTGTGTGTTTGGAGTCCTTTCTTTATGTTGTAAATATGCTCGGCAGTTCTTTTTTTGAGTTCTCTTTTGGTTTGGCCCACATACTGTAATCCACAGGAACATTCCAGGAGATATATGATATTTTTTGAGTTGCAGCTTATATGTTGTTTTTGTTTGTATTGTTTTGATGTTTGGTTTGAAATGAATGAAGTTTTTGGTTTTGTTGAGGTTTGTTTGGTGGTTCTGCAGCTTATGCAGTTCAAGCAAGGAAAAAAGCCCTTTGATTCTTCTTGTCTTGGTTCCTTGATGGGGATGAAACTTGCTGTTAATTCTTGTTTTAGGTTTCTGGCCTTTCTGTAAATGATTCTTGGTCTTTCGGGGATGAGTGGTTTTAGTTCATTGTCCAGTTGAATTACATGCCAATGTTTATTGATTATTTGTTCGATTGCTTTATGATTGAAGTTGTATTGGGTGATGAAGGATACTGGTGTCTCAGAATTTTCTTTATTTCTTTGTTTGTATTGTATCAGCTCCGTTCTATCCAAGGTTTGTGTTTTTTCTTTTTCCTTCTCCAACAGTTGGTCTGGGTAGCCCTTTCTTTTGAATTTATTGATCATTTGGGTGCTTTGTTCTATGAATGTGGAGTCCTCTGTACAATTCCTTCTGATTCGGCGCAGTTGGCCCCCTGGAATGTTCCTTCGCCAGTTGTTATGATGGTTACTATCATAAAGGAGGATGTTGTTTCCATCTACTTCTTTCGTGAAGGTTTTTGTGACTAATTGGTCATTGCAGGTGTATATCTCCAAGTCCAAAAAAATTACTTTTTGTTTGTCTGTGATGGTGGTGAATTCAAGGCCTGCTTCATTATTGTTCATGTGTTGAATGAATCCTTCAAGCTGTTCTTGTGGACCCCCCCAGATGAAGAAGAGGTCATCTATGTAGCGGTACCAGCAAATTAGATGTTCTTTAAATGGGTTGTTATTCCAGATTTTGTGCTCCTCCCAGTATGATACGAATAAGTAAGCATAAGATGGAGCAAATGATGTCCCCATAGCGGTGCCTTTCGTTTGAAGATAGAATTTTCCATTGTACCAAAAGTAATTATTTGTAAGGATAAACTCTATTTGTTCCATCAAAAAGTTTATTTGTTGGTTATGAAGGTTTGAATGGGTGGAGAGCATTGATCTGACATAAGTGCAGCCCAGGTTATGATCAATGCATGTATAAAGAGATTTTACATCACTCGTGCATAGTGTGTGTGTTTCATTCCATTGGATGGTCTGTATGACCTGCAATATGTGCAGTGTGTCCTTTAAATAGCTTTTCTGGGTTTGCACTATTGGCTGGAGGAATTTATCAATGTATTTGGAGAGATTTGTGGTTAACGAGTCAATTCCGGAGATTATAGGGCGGCCGGGTGGATTCTGTATGTTTTTATATATTTTTGGTAGATGGTAAAATGTTGGTATTTTCGGATGGTTTGTGGTGATGAATTCGTGTTCTTTGCTGTTTAGTATGCCCAGGTCTCTTCCTTCATCTAGTTGTTGTTGCAGTTTGGTCTGGAATGTTTTTGTGGGATCATCAGGTAGTATTCTGTAAGTTTGCTCATCTGATAGAAGGTTGTTTGCCTCTTCTTCATATTTATGTTTATCTAGGATCACCAATCCTCCACCCTTATCTGCGGGCTTTATGATGATGGACTTGTCCTCTTTAAGGGTTTTCAACGCTTCTTGAAAGAAGACAAGTCCTTTGTTAACAAAGCTCAATCAGGCCCAGTGACCACAACAGTACAGACTTTATTGCACATGAAGGGGTAAATTTACTATAATGGGATGTTGCCGATAGCAACCAATCAGCTTCTACTTCTTATTTATTTCGTACCTTCTAGATTCATAATAGATCAAATCTGATTGGTTACTATGGGCAACACCCTATCTTCAATAGAACTTCCATATTAGTACATTTATCCTGCAGCCACCAGCCGCTGTAACGAGTCTCCATCCCCAAACGTTATATTCTCAGTACAGCCGAATCCTCTCACGGTCACTGTTGCAATGTTCTATTTTTAGGAAAATAACATTATTACAGCGGTTAAAGGGGTGACAGATAATCTGATATACTGTACTTCAAAGGCGACAAGGCCTTCAAAGGCCCCATATAACCTTTACTATCAGTAATAAACAGCTCCGCCAACACAGTACTGTGCAGCCACCACGGTGAGGTTTCAATCATTAATGAAAGTGAGTGATGATTTTCTACTGGCGCAATAGGTGGTGTCAGCTTCAGTGCTGTGTACTTGATTGGGAAATATATATACTGTATATATATATGTTGCTGTACAAAGCGTCACTCCAGGACTTGTAGCAAACGTGAATTTATTCAGAGAACGGCGTTGACCGAATAAATTCACGTTTGCCGCAAGTCCTGGAGTAATGCTTTTTACAGCAACATATACATTGGTGCACCTGAGCACAGGTGCATGGAAGCTGGCACCCAGGCAAGCATCAAGACCCCTGTAAGCAGCAGGGATCGTCAGTATAGATACATATTCCTTATCAACATTATTATTATTTATGTAGAACCCGCATCTTTCATTGTGTGAGGACAGTCACACAATGTCACCTTGGTCACACACCCAGAACGCGCTTCTCATACAGTCACAGTAGATGCACTTGTTATTTCAGTGAAACTCTCACATCACTGATGACATCATAATCAGCATCGCCTGCCATACTTTCACTATCAGAGAAGATTGACAGGGTTTATGACAGGCTTTGCTAACTGTCAGTAAGGTCGCCAGGAAACCAGAACTCCAAATACAAGCCTTTGAAGACACTGAATTACAAATAAGTATTTAAATAGTAAGTGATCACATTTAATTGAACCCACAAGAGATAATCCAGATGTGCTTTGAAGGAGTCTTGTCTGAACTGAACAGGGCACATAGTTATAGGCTTACAGCTTGGCCTACAGCTGGAATTAAGTCCCATAGAATAAGTGCAGCAGACAAATCTAACACCTTAATGAGATCAGTCTGAGAGAGACACAGGAATATATCACTTGCCCATTCTCTAGGTGCAGACGAACAGAACAATAGGGATGTCTGTCATTCACAGTAAGTGCTGCAAACAATCCTATATTGGTGCACAATTACCTAACAGTTTCTGGGAGTTATTAGTGACGTCAGGAGATTTGTAATGGGAATAGAGTTATTACTGTACTAGGGCTGACTGTCCCCGGTCTCCCCATAGCCATAACCAGACTGTGCCCGGTCTCCCCATAGCCATAACCAGACTGTCCCCGGTCTCCCCATAGCCATAACCAGACTGTGCCCGGTCTCCCCATAGCCATAACCAGACTGTCCCTGGTCTCCAAATAGCCATAACCAGACTGTCCACGGTCTCCCCATAGCCAGACTGTCCCCAGTCTCCCCATAGCCATAACCAAATTGTCCCCGGTCTCCCTGTAGCCAGACTGTCCCCGGTCTCCCCATAGCCATAACCAGACTGTCCCCGGTCTCCCTGTAGCCAGACTGTCCCCGGTCTCCCCATAGTCAGATGGTCCCTGGTCTCCCCATAACCAGACTGTCCCCGGTCTCCCCATAGCCCGACTGTCCCCGGTATCCCCATAGCCCGACTGCCCCTGGTATCCCCATAGCCATAACCAGACTGTCCCCGGTCTCCCCGTAGCCAGACTGTCCCCAGTCTCCCCGTAGCCAGACTGTCCCCGGTCTCCCCATAGACCGACTGTCCTCGGTCTCCCCATAGCCAGACTGTCCCTGGTCTCCCCATAGCCATAACCCGACTATCCTGGGTCTCCCCATAGCCTGACTGTCCCTAGTCTCCCCATAGCCCGACTGCCCCTGGTCTCCCCTTAGTCTGCCTGTCCTCTGTCTCCTTGTAGCCTGACTGTCCCCAGTCTCCCCTTAGTCTGCCTATCCTCGGTCTCCCCATAGTCTGACAGTCCTCCCTGTTCCCTTGGTGCACCCAGCCACACTGTCCTCAGTGTTCCCTTAAGCCTGTCCTCTGTCTCCCCATAGCCAGACTGTCCCTGGCAGTGGCGGAACTTGTGAGTGGTGGGCCCAGGTGCAAAAGAACAATTTAGGCCCCACACCAGTGAGTGACAGGGGTACAAGCTGCTGGTCTAGACAGCAATGGGCCCCTTAGTCCTCAGGGGCCCCGGTGCAATGCACCTGCTGCACAAATGGTAGTTCCGCCTCTGGTCCCTGGTCTCCCCATAGCCAGACTGCCCCTGGTCTCCCCATAGCCAGACTGTCCCCGGTCTACCCATAGCCATAACCCGACTGTCCCTGGTCTTCCAGTAGCCCAACTGTCCCCAGTCTCCCCGTATGTCGACTGCCCCAGTCTCCCCGTTGCCCGACTGCCCCCGGTCTCCCCTTAGTCTGCCTGTCCTCAGTCTCCTTTTAGTCCCACTATTCCTGGGCTCCCCTTAGTCTGCCTGTCCTCATTCTCCTTGTAGTCTGACTGTCCCCCGTCTCCCCTTAGTCTGCCTGTCCTCGGTCTCCCCATAGCCAAACTATCCTCTGTCTCCCCGTAGCCGGACTGTCCCCGGTCACCCCGTAGCCTAACTGTACCCAGTGTCCTCAGTCTCCCTGTAGCCACACTGTCCTCGGTCTCCCCGTAGCTGGACTGTCCTCAGTCTCTCCTTAGTCTGCCTGTCCTCTGTCTCCCTGTAGCCACACTGTCCTCGATCTCCCCATAACCACACTGTCCTCGGTCTTCCCTTATTCTGCCTGTCCTCGGTCTCCCCTTAGTCTGCCTGTCCTCAGTCTCCCCGTAGCCACACTGCTCCTTGTAGCCAGACTGTCCCCGGTCTCCCTGTAGCCAGACTGTCCTTGGTCTCCCTGTAGCCAGACTGTCCCCAGTCTCCCCATAGCCATAACCTGACTGTCCTCGGTCTCCCCATAGCCACACTGTTCTCGGTGTTCCCTTATTCTGCCTGTCCTCAATCACCTAGTAGCTACACTGTCCTCGGACTCCCCATAGCACCACTGTCCTCGGTCTTCCCTTATTCTGCCTGTCCTCATTCTCCCCTTAGTCTGCCTGTCCTCGGTCTCCCCGTAGCCTGACTGTCCCGGTCTCCCCATAGCCTGCATGTCCCCAGTCTTCCTGTAGTCTGCCTGTCCTCGGTCTCCCCTTAGTCTGCCTGTCCTCAGTCTCCCCACAGCCTGCCTGTCCTCTGTCTCCCTGTAGCCGGACTGTCCCCCGTCTCCCCGTAGCTACACTGTTCTCAGTCTCCTTGTAGCTACACTGTCCTCTGTCTCCCCATAGCCAGACTGTCCTCGGTCTCCCCATAGCCTGCCTGTCCCCGGTCTCCCCGTAGCTACACTGTTCTTGGTCTCCTTGTAGCTATACTGTCCTCATTCTCCCTGTAGCTACACTGTTCTCGGTCTCCACTTAGTCTGCCTCTCCTCGGTCTCCCCTTAGTCTGCCTCTCCTTGTTCTCCCCATAGCCGGACTGTCCCCGGTCTCCCCGAAGCTGGACTATCCCCGGTCTCTCCGTAGCCGGACTGTGCCCGATCTCCCCGTAGCCAGACTGTCCCGGGTCTCCCCTTAGTCTGCCTGTCCCCGGTCTCCCTGTAGCCGGACTGTCCCCGGTCTACCCATAGCCATAACCCGGCTGTCCCTGGTCTCCCCGTAGCCCGATTGCCCCCGCTCTCCCCATAGCCGGACTGTCCCAGGTCTCCCCGTAGCCGGACTGTCCCCGGTCAACCCAGAGCCAGACTTCCCCCGGTCTCCCTGTAGCCGGAATGTCCCCGGTCTCCCCTTAGTCTGCCTGTCCTCAGTCTCCTTTTAGCCACACTATACCCGGTCTCCCTGTAGTCTGCCTGTCCCCGGTCTCCTTGTAGCCACACTTTACCCGGTCTCCCCGTAGTCTGCCTGTTCCTGGTCTCCCCTTAGTCTGCCTGTCCCCGGTCTCCCCATAGCCACACTGTCCTCGGTATCCCCATAGCCTGCCTGTCCCCAGTCTCCTTGTAACCACACTGTCCCCCGTCTGCCCGTAGCCTGACTGTCCCCAGTCTGCCTGTAGCCTGACTATCCCGAGTCTGCCTGTAGCCTGACTGTCCCCAGTCTGCCCGTAGCCTGATTGTCCTCAGTCTGCCTGTAGCCTGATTGTCCCCAGTCTGCAAGTAGTATGACTGTCCTCGATCTCCCCGTAGCCAGACTGTCCTCGGACTCCTTGTAGTTACACTGTCCTTGGTCTCCCCATAGCTGGACTGTCCTCGGTCTCCCCATAGCCGGAATGTCCGCAGTCTCCCCGTAGTGGTTGGATCTGAATTGGATCCGAATCCAGTCCTACCTTCTGCAGGTAGGATCTGTAAAAGATCCATTCATCTGAATACAGAGGGGATCAGATCGATGCAAATCGTATGTAAATCGTATGCAAATCGTATGATCCGATTTGCATCCAATCCAAATCGTTTTGGTGTGTACCCAGCATAAGTCTGCCTGTCTTCAGCCTCCCCATAGCCACACTGTCCTCGGTCTCCTTATAGCCGGACTTCTTCCTAGTACCTCATAGCCTGATTCCCCCCAGTCTGGCTGAAGCTTGTACTGTTACCTAGTTCCCTGTAGCCGGACAGTGCTTGGTCTTCCTGTAGCTGTAGCCTGCTCCCCCCCCCCCCCCCCCACACACACACACACCTGATCCCAGTATTCTAGGCAGCTGCCTAAAAGGTAGAGTCAGTCCTGCATAGATTCATTTATCCTGGCTTATCATTGATGTTGCTCTTGCCTCCTGATTTGGCTCCGTTTCCTTCTCTGTTTGGTTTTGACCTGAAATTCCCTTTTGGTGACCCTTCAGGTTATCTGCAGTGTGTTTGCATACCAGACCAGACTTGACCACCATCCTTTGTACCCATGGCCAGATCCAAGGAGGGGCAACAGGGGCGGTCATCCTGGGGCCCCCACACTCACAACATGATTCAGCAGTGTCACCGATTTCCCCATACATTGCCGCTGTCTCTGCTGTCCGCCGAGGTGCTGCTGAAGTCACATTCAGATCAGGACGTCACAGTTACTGCCGTGGCCGCTGGGATTTCTGTGAAGTCCAGGGCGGCTGGCGGCATTTAACTGTTTACTAGACTGCGGACATATGCAGCCTAGCAAACAGGACAGAATCAGGCCCTTTGTACAATGCTGTGGACCCCCTGTGGTGCCATATACAGCTAGGTAGAAAAGACATGTCTTTATCGGCATTACCACGTACCAGCCAGCAGGGGGCAGGTTAGCACCACCTTTGTTGCTGAGCAGCGTAAACAATCAGCCTCATGGGATAAAGAAGCATGTGATGAGAACACTGTAACAGAACTATATAAACCAATGGTCACTTCTGTAACAATGACTGCAGGACTCTATGCTGAAAGTATGGAGACAAAACAAGAATCCTAAAACTTTTAGGCGTCACAAATAGTTCTTTATTCTTTATCAAGTTTCTGGTGTCCCGAGGGATTTATGTATATTATGCTTTTTGGCCCATGCAGACAGAAGTCCCATGGCAGAAACAGCAGGATAACAGTACAAGATGTTACTATTATAGAAGTACATAAAGAGAAAATAGAATAATCCTGGATAAAGCGTCTTCGGCTGGAACACGTTCTGGGATATATATATATATACATACACTAGGTGATTTATCGCACCCTACGGGCGCTCTTCACACCGTCGTAAGGGGCTGCACCCCCTTAATTTGTGAACGTTTGTATATGAGAAATATGGTTAGATGCCTGTATTGCAACTTGGGTGTCTGCGAATCGCGGGAGGGGGGTTCACAGGGTGGGGTGGCGACATTCGTCGGAGGGCGGGTCGCTGTGGGTGTGTGTGTGCCGTGAATCGCGGGAGTGGGGGTTGCGGGGGGGTGGGGGGGGGGGTGTGACGCAAATCGCCACAAGCAAAAATCAACACAGAAAGGTCAACACATGTAAATGTTGACATAAGTGTAGCACTTCATTGGTGTCCATGTGGACACATGACAATGAATATAAAAACATTAAAAAACATTAAAAATAAATCTTCAAAAACTCATGTCAACCTTTTTCATTGTCGACCATAGCCATGTCAGTGTTTTGCATGTGCCATTTAATCCTGGGGCTGCTGTGAATTGAGGGGGGGGGGTGTGTGCCGCGAATCGCGGGAGGGGGGTCGCGCGGGGGGGGGGGGGGGGGGTGTTTGCCGCGAATTGCAGGAGGGGGGTCACGGGGGGGGTCTTTTTGCCGCGAATCGCGGGAGGGGGGGTCGCGGGGGGTGTTTTTGCCACGAAATGCGGGAGGGGGGTGTTTTTGCTGCGAATCGCGGGAGGGGGGGGCGCGGGGGGGGGGGGTGTTTGCCGTGAATCGCAGCAGGGGGGGTCGCGCGGAGGGGGTGTGTGTGTGTGGTGGGGGCGCTCACCTGGTGGCTGTGGAGTAGCAGTAGTCAGTCATGTGAGTCAGAGGCTCCACCCAGCGTTATACACACAATCACACACTTTGAGTGACAGATGTAGCCAAATATATAAGAGATATAATACTATAATAATGTTACTGATCTGTTTGGATTGCCCAGTGATTATACATAATTAGTCAAAATGACAGCTTCTGCAATGTACTTTTACTTTGAGCTGTGACAGTTTGTACTTTCTTTTGAGCTGTGACTGTTTTTAGTCCAAAAATTTTACACCCCACCCCTAGTCCCTCCCTATCTGCTCCTAACTTCAATTTCTGTCTTCACAGCTCCCTCTCTCCATATCCAGCAAGTTTGAAACACATCAGTGTCCCTGCAAAAATTGCTTTCATTTTCTATTATGAAATCTTTAAGCACAGGAGTAAGGCGCAATTTGGTCTGTCGAGTGTCCTCTAGTGGTCAGTGGCAGCATTTCTCCTCATAGAGGTGAGGAGTAGTTAGCCTTTTATGTAATAATAATCCCGATGCTCACTAGTCAGCTTCGCTGGTTTCAGAAATGATTTGAAGAACTAAAATAAAAGTTCCAGCGGCCAAAAACAACATCAGAGTATTGACTTCACGTAGGTAGCCTAGAGCTCACGTACTGATGTCTGTACATCTATGGAACCACAAGAACATACACCAGGCCTGGGCAGATCCAGTCAGCCACAAACCCGAATGTTGGTGCCAACGTTCTGGGGTTAGTTGTATACATCAGAGTTTCTGTACGTCTACCCTGATCCCACAGAGCTGTCTCTGATACATCTGATCCCCCCCGGCTCTGCCCGCCTGCCATTGTCTGCAATCTAGAATTATATACACTTAAAACTAGTCCATAA
Organism: Crinia signifera; assembly: GCF_055691185.1. NCBI lineage: Eukaryota > Metazoa > Chordata > Amphibia > Anura > Myobatrachidae > Crinia > Crinia signifera. Next base: position 103,882,216 of record NC_139227.1, read on the forward strand.
TGTATGACTTGCATCAGTTATCTAGGAGGGCAAACGGTACTTATGTATTATCTGGGCTGCCGATTTTTTGATTGTATGCCTTAACTTAAGGCATACAATCAGATGCGATGCGATGCGATATCGCATCGCATACGACCATATCGCATGCGATGCGATGACCCGATTTTTCCATAGGATTCAATGTTAAAAAGGACTGAGTCCATTTTAACATGGAATTCAATGCGAAAAAGGGGTCCTTTTCATACCCCTACTATCCAAGTGAGCATGGAGTTGGATATAAACCTGTGGCGAGCGTAGCGAGCCACCGAGCCCGAAGCGTGGCGAGCGGACGGTATTCTGTCCATTTTAACATTGAATCCTATGGAAAAATCGGGTCCATCGCATCGCATGCGATATGGTCGGATGCGATGTGATGCGATGGACCCGATTTCAAAATCGGCAGCCCAGTTAGTACATAAGTACCGGGCAAACACCCTGCACAGATTCTAGATGTATAATAGTCCTTATTAGGGATGGTCATCGTCCATCGATGATTTGAAATACTTAGGCCATCGATAGGGCGATAGGGGAGAATCAGATGATTTCCCTCCACTGATGGCACAGCAGAACGGATGTTTTCTTAAGGTACCGGGACATGGAGCATAGCTCCGCCCCTGACTACCCTGAAGCCCGCCCCCACATTCTGGTGTGACCATGGACCAGTCAGTCAAAGCAAGGGGGTGACCATCCATCGATAAAACTATCAATGGTTATCCATCACATTGTTTGTCACTATCAATGGTTGCAATATCGCCATTGATGGCAACTGCACCGATGGCCATCCCTAGTCCTTATCTGTGGCTGCCCATATTGTATGCGGACAGAATAATATCCCCAGTCCCTCGCAGTTCTGTTGGGATAAGGTTGGTTGGTCGATCTAAAGATGGTCGACAGTCATTAGGTTGACACCACTAGGTCGACATACTGCAAGGTCGACATGGGGTTTTTCACTGGTTTTTATTTTTGAGCCGACAGGCGTTATTTCATGCCCTACCATCCACTAGGGCGTGGTGGGAGAATAAATAAAGGCACAATCACTCTCTAATGGACAAAACCATGTGCACTGCAGGTGGGGTAGATATCATCCATGCTGATCTGTAACTCGACACATGAAAAAGGTTAGCATGGCTACGGTCGACAGGGGCAAAATGTTGACACAAGCATTATGTCGACAGTCAAAATGTTGACACAATTCTTTCACTTTTTGGGGGCTGACGTGTGCCAACAGGCGATATTTCATGCCCTACCATCCACTAGGGAGTGGAGGGAGAACAGAATAGCGTATGGAGTTTATAAATTGTCTGCCCAGCCGGGGATCCTGGTCGATACGTCCAGCATATGATTGGTAAGTGTGTACACTTACCTCGATCAGTCGGCGAGATGGCGGGTTTGCCAATGTGGCGGTCAGGTGTGTACCTTTATGAGGAGAATTCAAGTGTTTTACATGCCACAGTCCACAAGATGGAACCCAACAGCACTGGCGTTACTGTTGTCTTATTCCATCATTTTGACTCGCTGGTAACTACAGTAGTTGTTGTATAAGTATCTGCCATAATCATAGAATAAGCTTCTTTCACTGAATTTATCACTTACAAGCAGCACTAACCTATAACAGACGAGGACAGGACTCTGCAAATAACATGCAATAAATAATAACATACAACTAAATCCTACTTTCAGGTGATTAAGTGGAACCGCATTTTATAGGTGTTGTTTTCCTTTAATTGTATCTGCAGCAGACTCCCAGTGAATTCACATTCGCAGGCAGGAGAAAAGAAAGTTAAAAAAGAGCAAGTTTAATAAAATAAATCAAGTGTGGCCGCATTGTCCTTGCCGACTATTCATCATGTATTTGTGCAGCACAGCAGGGGCCCCCGGCGCAAACACTATTACTACCAGCGAGGCCCTAAACACAATACGGAGATCAGCCGGGGTAGAAACAGTCCATAAACAAAGTTTTAAGAGATGTTGGTGCAATGCTGTCTGGTCATCGTGTGCCCAGAGAAGAGAATCGTGACCTTTACTTCCTGCGCGCTCTCTGATACAGAACGTTCCCTCTTACAGAACACAAAGGATCTGAGCAAATGGCAGATAAAACGCATGGTCGGATTCAGACACCAACATCCTGGGTGGCAATTCTGTAAAAGGGCTTTGTATGAGTATCAACTGCCGGGATACAAACCCAAATGGGGCGACTGCAATTACTCTTAAATGCGTTCTTAGTGAGATGACAAACCCCAAATTGTAAGGGGGGAGGGGTGGGGGGTTCTATTCAACTGAAACTGGTGACCAAATAATAAGGCGGTGACACACAATGTGTGAGTTCTGGCCAAGCAGCGCCAGCTCCTGCCGCCTCCACGTCTGAGGACCAGTCCTTACGAGGACTTGGATAACACCAGTTTGAGAATAGAACCTGATTTACGACTATTCTGGAAGTTACATCTGGACCACAAAGCAAAGAGATACTAGTAATGTAATAGGTATTCTTTACCTAGCACGGCGCCCACGATTTTGATCGTGGGCATCGCAGGTAAAAAAATCGCGGGCATCGCGGCCATTGAATGCACTAAAAATCGGGTGCGACGTGACCGACGCGATGCCCGCGATTTCCCATAGGGAACAATGTTAAATTTCTCAATTGACCCGATTTTACTGTTCAATGCCTCAATTGACACGATTTTTCCATAGGAAACAATGTTAAATGGCCCACAGAGGCCAAATAGCCACCCTGAAGTGTGAAATGGCCCCCACAATTGGTAATGCCACCCCACGATCAACGTCAACCCGAAGCGTGGCGAGCGCAGCGGTACGCGTCCTACGACCTTTTCATACCCCCACTATCCACGTCGGCATGGAGTTGAGAATAGAATAGTGTGGCGAGCGTAGCGAGCCACCGAGCCCGAAGCGTGGTGAGCGGACGCGGATACCTTCACTGGTAAACGCGTCCCTTCGCGGGCTTCACAGGTATCCGCGTGCGCTCGCCACGCTTCAGGCTCGGTGGCTCGCTGCGCTCGCCACACTATTCTATTCTCAACTCCACGCCGACGTGGATAGTGGGGGTATGAAAAGGTCGTAGGACGCGTACCGCCGCCCCTCGCGGGCTCGCTGCGCTCGTCACGCTTCATGTTCACGTTGCTCGTGGGGTGGCCTTAACAATTGTGGGGGCCATTTCACACTTCAGGGTGGGTATTTGGCCTCTGTGGGCCATTTAACATTGTTTCCTATGGAAAAATCGTGTCAATTGAGGCATTGAACAGTAAAATCGGGTCAATTGAGAAATTTAACATTGTTCCCTATGGGAAATCGCGGGCATCGCGTCGGTCGCGTCGCACCAGATTTTTTAGTGCATTCAATGCCCGCGATGACCACGATGGGCGCCGTGCTAGGTAAAGAGTACCACGTAATATACTGACGTGGTACGGAACACGCACAGAATGCACAATCACACCTAGGCAGAGACAGTCATTATTCCACGTCATGTGCAACTAATAATAACAATTTTACTGACACAATGGGTCAAATTCAATTGTTAATGCCGGCTGATCTCCAAAGTGATGTTAGATTGTGGGCCAATATTCAATTGATGGTGAATATCGCTCTCATTATGTTCTGGCTTAGCTGCACATTGTGGCTTAACCCAAACAAATGATACCCCTTTCAGACCGCACTTTTTACCCGTTATTTTGCAGTTTTTTTTACCGTTTTAAAATGGTAATTTTTGCAGTCTGAAATGTGCAGAGTGAAATTACCGGTTCTATTGAACCGGTATTTCTAAACGGTAATAAAGCAGGGTCCGGGCTGCTCCCCGTGTATAATAACAGGACACAACAGGCTGCTCCCCCTGCATGATAACAGAACGCCACAGGCTACTCCCCCTGTATACCACAGACCCGTTTTTTTTCAACCACTGTTTTCTATGGGTTAAAACGGGTTCAGTGTTGTGAAGGAACAAAAACTGCATTGAAATACCGTTTAAGGACTTTGGGGCCCATTTATCAAACCATATTTGAGGCTAAATCCCCGAAAACACCCGTTGTCTGGGTTTAGCCGCAAATATTAAGTATCTTAGGGGGATCCCTGCACCACCGCCGGCCGCATCCCCCATAGGTTTCTATGGGGGATGCAAAGCTGCCCGATGTATCAACATAGCCCATTGTAGCCTATGGCTACACATCGCACTGTCCAAGCAGGGCAGTGGGGTAAGAGGGGTCGGAGGGGGTCAGCGCATAACCGCGCATGCGCTGACCCCCCCGGCTTCCGGGTTAGGGCTTTGCAGGGACGGGCTCCTTTCGGAGCCCTGTCCCTGTGCCCTTAATATTGATACATTCCTCTGATATGATCGCATTCTACAATGCGATCTTGGGCGGTAATATTCCGCCCAGATCGCATTGTAAATGCGATCATGATAAATGTGCCCCTAAGACTGCACTGAAATACCGTTTTAAGACATGCGGTGTGAAAGGGGGTTTAGCTATCAGACCAGTTTTCAGAAACGTTTTAAAATACCTGGTCAAAGCCAGTTTTGCAGGCTGAAAGTAGCATTAATGACCACAATGGGAAAAGTCACATTTGAGTGCTCAAACGGGTCACCTTTTGCACAGGGGGTGTGAGCTTAAATGCTGGCACCGGCAGCAAATTGTTCCCAAACAGAGTCGCTCCTTTGGATGCCATCAGCAGTCTGTTTGAGGCCCACCCAGGACAGGGCAAGGCCGTCCCACCTGCCAGGTCCCGCCCAGTGATATGCCTGCAAGCAAAGCACTCGCACAATACCGGCTGCTCCCTGGCTGTGCAGCCTAGCAGCGAAGCCAGGCACAGGCTGCCCATGTTTAGGGCCTCTTCCAGAAAAAGCTACGTTCCGACCCCTTTGCCGCTGCCCCTGTTTGGAATTTAAACTGTGTTCATGAGGCGATTGCAGTACAAGTGTTTGCACACATGCACTGGCGCATGCACACATGTGCAGATGTCCAGAAATCACCAATCTGTGATTATTTGACAACTGCGCACTGGAATGAATGAAGGTGCCTCTACATAGAGCGGCGGGGCGGTGCGATGAGGTGCGTGCTCCTGCGCACATCTCAGCACACAGCACATAAAGTTGTCAGGGCAGCAGACGCCCGGCGGCGGGGGGACGGTGCACGGAGGGTGCACAGGACGCTTCCGCCCGGCACCGCCGAGCGTCCGCATAGCACTTCCGCCCGGCGGCTGGATGTCACTTCCGCCCGGCGGTGGAGCGCGTCATCCAGTCCTCGGCGTTCCCCTGCAGGCGCTCAGCGGTTGCCCGGCAACAGGGGACGCCGAGGGACTAGTAGTATGGCGCTCGGCCACCTGAAATCAATCTAGGCTGGGGGCTGGTGCTGACGGCGGCCGTGGATTGGCGGCTCCATCCCTTTTAAGGGGTGGATGCAGGCAACATGGCGCCGGTTATAGTTTCTTCTGAAGCTCCTGCCGGTCTGGGATTCTGCTCCTGGTTACTCGTTCCAGCTGCCCTGGTTCTGCTTCTCTGGTGCCTGGATCTGCCCCGTTCTGTCCCCCAGCCTTGGGTCATGTAACTGCTCCTGTGGAACCTGGTGATTTTCTTGCTAGTTGCATTCTGGCAGTCTGCTATTATTCTTTAGTTTATTTGGCTGACCAGCCTGTCATTTCATTTGGGAGATCCGGCCTCAGCCCCGCCGTGGGCTTTACCGGCTCCTTTACTGGTGGTTACCAGTCGGTTACGTTCAGTTTCCCATTCTCTGCCATTTTAGTTCCGTTCTAGATAGGGCCCCCGGTTCTGTCCTGGTTTTGTTTTGGGAATTCGTATCTCTTGTTACTTTGTGTTTGGAGACTCCCCATCTGTCTCTTGTGTCTGCGACTGGGTTGCGTTCCCGTCTTTGGCCAGGTTCCGGCAGTCAGGGGTGCCTTCCCAGCTAGGCCCAGTAGCTAGTATTTCCTTTTGAGCTACCCCCTGACGATTGCTCACCCCTTGTCCTATCCTAAGACCTAGCTGCATCGGGGTTGGAGCTGGCATAACCAGCTCCTTCGAACGCGGCGGCCACAGGCGAAGCCTAGTTCCTGCAGGGGTTTGTCATCTGCCCGGGGGACTCAACAGAGTCAGAGTAGGGTTCGCTGTGGCCGTCCTGACCGGCGGTCCCGGCTGCGGGCTCACGCCTGAACTCCTGTCTCCAGTTTTCCACCCTGTGTCCAGGCGCACATCATAACAAAAGTATGTGCTACCCGTGTTTTTTTAATTGGATTGCATTGCATCTAATTCAAATCGCACGGTGCTTGAACCCATCGCATGCGTTTTGAACTAGATGCAATGCAATCCAGTTCAAAACATACACGCAGTTATCGCTCCCCTTATGGGCACCTTTAGGCCCTTAAACTGTTTATGTTTTGTATACACAAACATGGCTGTGTTAAGCTGTGGGAACTAGCAACAGATTTGTTTCTGAGTAAACACTGAATAAAACTGTGCAGTGTCTTCTGTATTCTATCGTTTAACCCGTTAACCTCTCCCACCAACAAACCGCTCATAAGAACAGAGGTACCCAGGACCAGCACTCAAGGTTCTAACAGTAATCAGACCAGGCGAGGAGGTAAGCAGCCCATACACGCTGCTATAAGGGCTGACCCGATGTGTGCTTTGAGGTGCGCGCTCCCGCGGCACCTCATCGCACAGTACAAAAAGTATGTGCTTGCACATACTTTTTGTACTTAGGTTTCATCACATTGCATCGCATTGCATGCACAACGGATGCACATGCAATGCAATGCAATGTGATCCGTGCTAGTACAGCACGGAAAGCACGCTCACAAAGCAGCGTGTATGGGCAGCTGTAGAGGTGCTGATTCAATGAAATATGGGTCACCCACGCAGTTGTCCGCCTGAATTCTTCAAACCAGGACCGTCTCACAAATCCCGTGCTAGTTACGTTTTTGCTGGGGGACCCCACACCGTTTTATTTTTTAAATGAGAGTATGCACCAAACATGCTGCATTTTGGCAACTATATATATGTACACCTCACAACACTCTACAAATCGGCAAGATACACCATCGAATGCAAAATGGGATTGTTAGAAAACTTGCAATTTTGCTTTCCGGGGAACAGAAGATATAAGGAATCTCACCCAAAAATGAGTTTTAGTAAATTACCCCCTAGGAATGGTATCAACCACACCAAAATAGACAACAGCATCTTCCGAGAAAGAGGAGAGTGCCTGCCGCCGCCAGCGGCAAGCGGGACTCAAATTCGGCCCACCTGCCCATCGGCCTTTATGGCATTTGCCAGAGGTGGCAGATCGGCTCTGTTGGCCCTGTTGACAAGTGACCTGCATTTATCCTGTATGGTTATGAAGAAAGCCCTCTTGATAACTCAATCAGGTAAGCAAATGGAATCCCTTTCCTTTGAAGTCCATACTCCCTGTTTATGATGTTGTGATGATATCTCGTCAGCATAAACATCAATGGAAGTAATTTCCCCCAGGACCCAGACCGAGACCTGGTCTGGATTGTGACTCAGGGGGTCGTTCTGTATACAAAAGTGTCAGAGCTTTGGTTGTTGATGGCTAATTGCTCAGCTTCAAAGGTAAAGTAAATTAGCCAACCCCTGCGTATATCACCAGGAGACCCCATATGACAGTAAAGATTCCTGGGGGGGGGGGGGGGGGGGCTGTTATTGGCCTAGGACCCTTTCTAATATAATGATCCTGATGAAAATCGGAGAGGTTCCACTCCGTCCCACTGTCCCAAACTGCGTGTAATTGGATCAGTAGGTTTTTCTTTCCCTGTTTATTTTCTTTGAGAATGTTTTACTTGTGACTTTTGACTTTTAACCTATGTTTTCTGTAATATACTGTAAGCCTTGTAGTGTTTCCACTTAGATAAAAAATCAAGCCTCAGGGCGCTACCGTGTAATTCATAATTTGGTGTGTCGGCAGCTGTAGTGAACTACTGTAGGTCCAAAAGGAACTTTGGTTGGTGGCAAGCGGAAAATCGTGGTGAAATAAACACACGCTTGGGGTACTCAGTAAACATGATTCTATTCTCCCTCTATAGAGGTTGAGGCACGGAAGTCCAAGAAAAGAGCATTGTGTCCATTCCGGAAAGGGTATGGTTGGGAGCTATGTTATTCCATAATGAGAAGGGGCTCTTGGGGGGGGGGGGGGGGGGGGTGTGACAATAGTTCAAACTGCACAAGGATAACATTGATAAAATCGACATAAGTAAAAGGTCACCATGGAAACAGGTGACATATGTAAGGGTAGACATGGTAGACCTGGACTCTGACTGGGGACAGTAAAGTGCGCAGAGCTCAGCGGTAGCGTGGCTCCTGACCTGAAGCATGGTGAGCAATACGACACATTGATTGAGGGTCCTCCTGCTCAGGTGTCAGCATCCACTCCAAAAAAAACCTTGTTGATGAGTTTATATTTTCTGTGTCGACCTCTTGCTGTCGACATAATGACGTTTGACCTGGATATTGTCTGTGCCTCACCTGTATGAAATGATAGCTGGGATATGGGACACAATGCAGCCAGGAGCCAGATGTGATGCAGACACACCACAAAAGCTGAGCTGGGAACGTGTGCTTTTGGCGCTGGTGTGTGATAAGTCTATACATGCATCATCATTATTATTATTATTATTATTATTACCGAGTGTCTCATATAATACAATATGGTTTTTTTTTACCGGAATATAAAGACAAGTCACATCTCCTGCTCACACATTTACACATAGAACATTTACCTTCAAAACAGAACACAGACAACAATAGGAAATGAATACAGAGACACATACCTGACGCACAGACACACTCACAGACGCACAGACACACTCACACACTCAATGTCAGGTATCACTTGGTTTTGGCATTAAGATTCCGGATTGTTGTTATAATGGAGGTGATGCCAAATTCTTCACAATCATATATGAGCTGTTTGAACACTCTGTTTATAGCTAAAGGCAATAAAAATCTATAATAAAGGGAAAAAAATTCTTTGCAGTTTCCCCATGTGCCTAATCACTGTGCCGGTACTCATGTAAATTACTTGCCGACACAAGAGTTTGGTGCAAAGGAGAAAAAAAACAGTCATTGAGTACTTGGAGAAACCATGCTGCAAACAAAGGGGGCAAATACATGTATTATGTTTGCATGAAGGGTAAATACTGTCTGCTTCTGCATGTAGCCCAAAAATGCTGTACAGCTCTGTTTTACACTGTCATTTAGATTTGAACTTACATCCGCCCAAATCTAAGGGGTACATTTACTAAGCCCCATGTTGGGGTAAATTTTCTAAACCCGTGTTGGCAAACATGGGAGTCTTTTTTTAAATCTTGGAAATTTACCAAGAACCAAACACAGGAATGTTAGTTCATACAGAAGAACAGAACATGGGCAGTCACAGATATTGGATCACAATCGGACAAACACGGTGGAATTCACATAAACATCAATGGAACACAGAAATTTATCTACAATGGTCTTTGGAAACAAACCGGTGAATTAACCAAACTTGGAGTAAAATGCACTTTTAGGTAGAGGTCTGTCTCACCATAATGTACAGATCATTAAGATTCATGCAGTGCTTCTCTGATCAATGTGAGGGGGAAAAAAACTGTGCAGGGTCCCCTCCCAATAAGCATAACAAGCAACGGACTCTTGGACCAGTCCTGGTTCCAAAAACACAGGGGGGATTGGGAGACATCCCTTGTATTTTTCTAAATCAACACCAACCCCCCCCCCCCCCTGTGACCGGATGCCTGCGCTTACGCTCTGGCTACGCCCTTCGGGTCCACAGATAGCGGGTCCTGGTCTCACAGGACCTGGCCAATAGGGGATTCCCTGTTACCTTCAGCAACTGCCTATTACTGCCTATGACTGACCACGGCATAGTGGGCGGGGTATCACTGCTACCACCAGACTCCTCCTACGTGGCACCTGGAACCACAGATACCTGCTCAGGCCCTAACGCTGGCACCTGAGTACTACCTGCTGGAGTGTGGGCGTTGACACGCTGCTGACACCCCCCAACTGGCATCGATTGGTTCCCCACTGGTCACGGACCAGACCTCTGCTTCGGTAGCTGGCAGAGCGGAAACTTGGAGATGCTGGATGCTATACCCAGAACAGCCGGAGAATGGAATTATTGCAGTAAATTGTTGGTCGCAAGATGAAAGCAGTCGTCTTGGGCAAAAGATGGTTTATTTGCTCAAAGTAGAAGCTCTTAAAAGAGCCCTCTCCTAGATCCCTAGGAGGTACAGCATACAGGTAATGTTACAGCATTCAGATCAGGTAGATCAGCGGCGTAACTATAGCCACCGCAGCCAGCGGCGTAGCTTTGTAATGGGGGGGCGCCCCCCCTCCCCGCCTGTCCGGCGTGCCCCTCCCCCATTGCCGCATGCTTACCTGTCCGTGCGTCCCGGCTCCCCTCCTGGCTTCAATAAATTCTATGCAGACGGACGACGATAAAATGGCCGCCCCCATACCGCAGACAGTTTCAGAGAACAGTCTGCTTTATGGGGCGGCCATTTTATCGTGGTCCGTCTCCATAGCATTGATTGAAGCCAGGAGGGAGCCGGGACGCGCGGACAGGTAAGCATGCGGGGGATGGGGGGCGGGGGGATTACTATAGCACCGCAGCCCCCCCAGCGCCCCCATATGCACAGCGGTCCCCCGCGACCACGGGGGCTGCGGTGCTATAGTTACGCCACTGACCGCAGCCCCCGCACCGGGGGGGGGGGGGGGCGCTGTGCATGTGGGGTGCCGGGGGCTGTGGTGCTATAGTTACACCCCCCCCCCCCCAATCCCCCACAGACTAACCTATCTCGCTGGTCCCGGCGGCTCCGTTCTTCTGCTGAGGACCACCACAAAATGGCTGCCCCCATATAGCACACAGTTCTCTGAAACGGTCTGCTGTATGGGGGCGGCCATTTTTTGGTGGTCCTCAGCAGAAGAACGGAGCCGCCGGGACCAGCGCGATAGGTAAGGCTGCGGGGGATTTGGGGGGGGGGGGTGGCTTTGCATGGGCGGCGGGGGGTGCTTGGCGGTGCGGCGGCGGGGGAGCGCCCAAAACTTAGCTACGCCACTGAGGTAGATGTACAATTTTACAGACAAAACTTTGTGCCTTTTTATCCAAAATCCACACAGCATACCACAGGGGGTAAGCCCACTCTGTGGTCTTCAACCAACTTAAGTGCATGAGACGTGCATGTGCTGGGCACATGCACATTCAGCATTGTCCCTATGGACAGAGGTTACTCCTCTGAGCTACAGCCCACCTGGGGGCCAGGTGTCGGTCTGTCTGGCTAGGGGAAGGTTTCCCTCCAAAACCTACTTCCAGGATTCTGCCAGGGGACTAGCTGAACATCTCTGGCGTAGACGTGAGCTCCAGAGATGGGCAGCTCTGATCCCCTGCCCGGGGGTCCTGCCCGCCGACGGAGAGCCCCATGGAGCTCCAAGGAACCACTCAGCTTGTTGGAAAGCTGAGGTTCCCTGCTACTTTCTGCAGCTCCCAGATTGGAGGCTGTCTGGGAAAGTATTCCCTTTTTGGGATAAAGTTTGGGGGAGACCCAGCAGCCCACACAGGACTCTGGATTCACCTGGGACACAGCAGTTACAGTAAGTGCACTTTTCCTTTAAAATACATTTAAAGCACATGGGTTACTCTATACCCACTACATACCTCCCAACTGTCACGATTACAGCGGGACAGTCCCGATTTTCGGGTCCTGTCCCGCTGTCCCACCCGCGGCAGGCATTGTCCCGCTGCGGGGGGTGGCAGTTGGGAGACCCCCCAATCTAATAGAATAGACGCTGTGCGCATGCGCACAGCGTCTATTCTCGTATGAAAATGAGGTTGCGGCTAATTAGCATAAGCCACACCCTCATTTGCATATGCCCCGACCCCTTTTCGTTCCCTATTTCCCCAACACAGAAGTTGGGAGGTATGCCACTGAGCCTTTGCACTGCACAGGCTCCACAACCAAACAACATATTTTAAATACATTTACAATATTATACATAGTCTTAAGCCTGTGCCCAGCACAGGCCTCATTAACCTGCAGCACTGCAGCATGGAACATGTAGTCCCAGCTCAGTGCCTGCACATATCATTTACAATATGTGCTTTTTACTTTGTTCTGGTGCCCCAGCACTGGGTTGCTTGAGCCCTGCAGCCCAGGAAAGCCATCCTGAATTTGGCGCCAAGCGCCCGATGTCCGGGATGGCGCAGCGGCACAGAGAGTTAACCCCTTCAGTGCCATTAACCACGTGTGCCGGGCTCTCCGGCCACACCCCCATAGAGGTGAGGAGAAGTGTTACAATTTTTATGCCAAAGTTCAGAGGGAAAATGTGTAACATTCTAGGCCAAACCCGAAATGTGTAGTCTGAGATTATTCTTCCGTTCTTCCAAACAAAATATCACAAAGTACACTAAAGACAGACATTGGCCCAGGAGATGAATATTTGGGCCTGGTTCTGGTTCACTGATTCTAATGGACAAAACCAGGCTGCGCTGTAGGTGGGGCCGATGTAACATGTGCAGAGAGTTAGATTTGGGTGCGGTTTGAAACTCATATCTATAGTGCAGTGTAAAAATAAATCAGCCAGTATTTACCCTGCACAGAAACAAAACAACTCACCCAAATCTAACTCTCTCCACATGGATTCGGTATGAAATCCTGACGGTCAAAATCCCGACAGGGTCAAAATCCCGAATGTGTCAAAATCCTGACATGGATAAAATCCCGACAAGGACAAAATCCAGATATATAGAATGTACAGGTGAAACAGTCAACATGACTTTGGGTCGACAGGTCACGAGGTCGACATGGTTTTTTTCAGTTTTTTTGACCAGGATGTTGACACAGTCGACATGGACACAGTTGTAAGTGAACCACAGCCCATTGCATCGCTCGCAATGCTTCAGGCACGGTGCCACTGTTTCGGGCACGGTGCTTCGGGCAATGCTACGGCATGGCGCTCGGCACACTATTTTATTCTCCCACCACGCCCTAGTGGATGGTAGGGCATGAAATACCGCCTGTCGGCACATGTTGGGTCAAAAAAAAAAAAACATGTCGACCTCGCGACCTGTCGACCAAAAGTCATGTTGACTGTTTCACCTGTACATTCTATATGTCCGTATTTTGACCTTGTCAGGATTTTAAATGTCGGGATTTTGCCCTTGTCGGGATTTTGTCCTTGTCCATATTTTGACCCATTCGGGATTTTGACCCTGTCGAGATTTTGACCATCAGGATTTTTACTGCATCCACTCCACACATGTTATATCTGCCAAACCTGCAGCGCAGTTTGGTTTTGTCCATTAGAGAGAGAATTTGCTTTTGCAAGTGAACCAGAATCAGGCCCTTTGTCTCTCTGCTTCTCATAATAGAAAATTACCCACAGTGTTTTCTTATATTATTTGGTAATTCCTTACTTTATGAAACATTCTTAGACCTTTGCACTTTTTCCCCAGTTACGGAAACTGATATTGGGAAAATGTAACGCGTCCTTCTGGCAAATCATAAAAATGTACATTTTCTTTGGCAAAGACTGTTGTAAAAATTGGCAGAACTTTTTGTAAAAGTCAATTTAAGTAACTCAGGAATATAAATCACTTAACACACTATTATGGTTATTGAAGAATTTATACAAATATTGAAATATAATATAGACCGCTTCCAGCATAATCCTGTGTATTGAAATGTGAGAATCTAATGAGAAAAAGCACATGTAAAAATGTTGGGGGGCTTTGTTTAAACCTGCTTATTATATTAATACTGTGAAACATTGCTAAAGTATGCAGAGGCGTAACTATAGCACCGCAGCCCCCGCGGCCGCGGGGGGGCGCTGTGCATGTTTGGGCGCCGGGGGGCTGTGGTGCTATAGTTAGCCCCCTCCCATCCGCCCATCTGCCGCCCGCCAATCCGCCGCCCGCAGCCTTACCTGACTTCACTGGTCCCGTCCCGGCTCCCTTGCTGGCTTCATTATTCTGCTAGTGAGACGGACCACAATAAAATGTCCACCCCATATAGCAGACAGTTCTCTGAAACTGTCTGCTGTATGGGGGCGGACATTTTGTGTTGGTCCGTCTCACTAGCAGAAGAATGAAGCCAGCAAGGGAGCCGGGACGGGACCAGCAAGACAGGTAAGGTTGCGGGCGGGGGGTGCGGCGGGGGGCACACCCCATTAACGGCGGGGGGGGGCGCCAAATTCATAGTTACGCCACTGAAAGTATGTACATAGAAACCTTAATCAATGTATTAATGCTTCCTAATGGGGGCAGGATGGATGGTGTAATGGTTAGCATTACTGCCTCACAGCGCTGTGAGTCATGGGTTCCATTCCCACCATGAGGTCATGGGATCCATTCCCACCATGAGGTCATGGGTTCCATTCCCACCATGGCCCTAACTGTGTAGAGTTTGTATATTATCCCCGTACTTATGTGGGTTTCCTCCGTGTACTCCGGTTTCCACCACAATCCAAAAATATACTGGTAGGCTAATTGGCTCCTAACAAAAATTAATCCTATAATGTCTGGGTGCTGTACATGTGGTAGGGAATATAGATTGTAAGCTCCACTGGGGCAGGGACTCCACTGGGGCAGGGACACTCTCCCGGATTTCCGGGATTCTCCCGTTTTTGGTGGTAACCCGGCATGTTGGGGGCCCACACCCCAGACCCATACCCAGTATTAGGGACCCCCAGGGACAGAGATGCCTTGACGTACGGCCTGGGGGCTTAGCCCTATATCTGCAGATATATGCAACCAAGATCTCTGTATTATCTGATTATTATGTGTATACAGTATTTCTCACTCAGTGTGCAATTGGGATACAAAATGTTTTTTTTTTCCTAGATTGTAAGCTCCACTGGGGCAGGGACTAGGGTTGCCACCTCTCCCGGATTTCCGGGATTCTCCCGTTTTTGGTGGCAACCCTCCAGGAGGCTTTTCTAGTCTCCCGGATTCTGGGATTCTCACGGAATCCGGGTGTCTAAAAAAACCTCCAGTACCGTACCGCACCGCCAGCCGCACTGCAGTCTGTCTGACACTCGGGAGATGATGTCATCATCTTGCCTCTTCGACTTCCTCCTGCAGGCCCGCCGCCCTCCTCTGTGCTGCTGCTCCAGCAGGCCCGACCGCCCTCCTCTCTGCTCCGGCAGGCCGGCCGCCCTCCTCTCACGAGTCCCTGTTCCTCCTGCTGCTGCCGTAGAGAAGCCCTGCCCAGCCGCCCCTTCCTGTAATAGACAAAAAGCTTCTTTTAGATTTCAGGTATTACAGGGGTCACACCCACTTTTCTGGATAGGCTGCGCCCATTTATGAGACCACGCTCACTTTTACGGGAACATGACGTTGGGGGGGGGGGGGGGGGGGGGGGAATCTCAGGGACTGATGTGAATCTTCAACTCTGTACAGTGCTGCGTAATAGGTGTGTGCTATATAAATAACTGGTAGACTTACTCATTTGCACAGACTGGCAAAATCATTAGATGGCGTATGGATTTGCAGGAGAGTAGTGAGGTTTTTGCAATTCACTCGCAGACTTGTACGGAGTGGGTTCTCTTTCTGTCTGGGTGGCGGCTAATTACTCGCAGATACCTGCAAACTTGCAGATCAGCGATCAGGTCTAAACAGGGCCGGTGCAAGGTTTCTCGGCACCCTAGGCAATCTGTCAGCCCGACTCCCCCCCCCCCCCCCCCAGCCAAAAAATAGAGACCATCAGGTGAAAAAGTGCGAACACGGCATCTTGTAAGTTCCAAGGTGCCATCCCCAGCCTCCTGCAGCTCCATTGCCTGCTTGCATCATTTGTGGTCCCAATAGAGGGAGCAGCGAGGCAGCGGGTAAGGTGTGGGATGAATTGCAGGTATATGCTGGGTGGCGGGGTGGAATTCTGAGGGTGTGTGTGTGTGTGTGTGGGGGGGTGCGCGATCGCAGGAATATGTGGAGGAGAGGGGGTGATCAATCGCAGGAATCTGCCGGGTGCTGGGGGCGGATTGGAGGGTGAGGAGAGGAAGACAGTGGGCGGATGATGTGCGGGGTGAATCACGGAAGGAGCACATGCTGCACGGGGGAATCCAGGCAGGCATAGAGGGGAGCACACAGTGCTGGCAACTTGCCTGCCACTGGCAGCTTATAATAACAAGACATTGGTTCCCCCGGCACACTGAATAGTTTTAGCAACCAATCTTGAACACTTCATGATAATAGAATTCAGAGATATTGGTTACATATACCTGTGCAGGTGTATGATATGTCCCCAAGCCGCGTCAAGGCTTCTCTGTATATTGTCTGCCGACTTTCTTGGCTCCTGATTGGCCGCTGGGCGGCCAATGGAATCATTCTGAGGAGAGGCGCCGAGTATGAAATATCTCTGCATCTCCGGCGACAGCATGAAGATTACCTGGATTACGGCGGACCAAGACAAGACATCTTCAGCACAGGACCAGGTGAGTAGGATTTCCTTCCACAGCTCCAACATGGATTTCTTCGGACCCGGACACCGACATGGACCTGTAGGACGACACGGACCGCCGACATGGACCTGGAGGACGACACAGGACACCAGACACCAGGACAGAGGGCTACCTACGGGATCAAGATAGGTAAGTATCAGTATGTGTGTAATGGATGTGTTAAACTTTTATTTTCATTGTGTCAGTGTGTTTATTGTACTATTTTTATTACTGTGGAACTACAAGTGCCAGCAGGCCCTTTAATGCCCCGCAGGCGGGGACTTGTGGTTCTCCAAGTCCCAGCTTGCGGGGGAGGCTTGCTGGGACTCATAGTTCCACAGTTTTAAACAATAGGTTTTCATCTATTCTTTTACACAGAATCAGCCCGGTGGCCACCGCACAGGGCCACCGGGGACAGCACCAGGCTTCAGCCTGGTCAGGTAAGTCCTGGAGGCGGGGGACCCCTTTATTGGGGGGGGGGTCCCCACTCCCCTAGGGCCCCTGGCCAGGCTGACTGGTCGGTAGGGTTAATGTTTTGGCCGTGGGACCTTATATAATAAGTGTCCCCCGGCTGTGACATTACCCTGCTGGCTAGTTTGGCCTGGGGCTGGTACTTAAAATACGGGGGACCCCTACTCATTTTGTCCCCCGTATTTTGGGAACCCCTATTTGTCGGGTTCCCTGATTTTTAATTACCGGACCGGCTCTTTCAGCCTGGTGATGGTTATGGCTGTAGGGGGGACCCCACGCTGTTTTTTAAAATTATTTATTTTTCAATTTTTTTTACACTAAAGCCTGCATGGATCTGACTGATCCGTGCAGGCTTAAGCCAAATACGACAGGGAAAGCAAGGTGTATTTTCCTGTCGTATTTGCGTGCCTGTTTTACACCACTTAGCAGCAGTATTATCAGTACGGCTGCTTAGTACATCAGGAACCACCATTCTTTTGAATGGTGATTCCTGTCGTATTCTATCGATGGTGTAGACATTCGTATTTGTAAATACAAATACGAATGTCCCATCATTAGAAATACGAATTGCTGTATTTTTGGGATAGTAAATCCCAAAAATACAAATGTGTAAAAAATAGGTGTATTTCTACCTACGAATACACCTATTTTTTACGAATCCATATTAGTAGTAGTAGTACGTTTATTTAGTAAATTTCCCCCTAAATGTCAAAAATGAGTGTATATCTGGATACAAATACACCTGTTTTTTTTATAAATTTCCTTTAGTAAATTTCCCCCTTTATGTCTAGAACAAACCACATTGCTTTGCAGGGTAAATACTGTCTGCTTTTGCATGTAGACAGCAGAGATTTAGATTTGAGTTTGAACACCCCCCACCCCAAATCAAACTCTCTCTTCATGTGTTACATCTGCCCTACCTGCAGTGCAGCATGGTAAGGAGCAGCAGGTGAAAAATCTTGGAGGTTAGAATGAGAGGAAGTAATTATTTGGCAGGAGAGGCGGCATGCAGGAGTGAAGAGGATGGGCTGGAAATTGAATGAGAAGGGAGAAGAGGTCAGATGTAAATGGGAGAGGACTGGGTGAGGGCTTTGTAATTGAGTGTGAGAAGCTTGAATTGGATTCTGAGAGGGAGCCAGGGCTCGTAAGAACGGGGTGGCAGATGTAGGACGCTTGGAGATTAAGATGAGCTGGGCAGAAGCATGGAAGTCAGATTGAAGTGGGAAGAGGTGGGAGACAGGGAGGACAAATGGTGTAAGTTATAGCAGACCAATATGGGGATGACCAGTCAATTCACACAGAGATCACTTGCCTGGAATATATTAAATAACTTGACTGATTGGGTGCCTTAAGGCCCAAGTTTGGGAACCATAATAAGGGCCCATGTTTGGGAACCACTGTCCTAATGTAAATGTTATTAAGCAGATGCCTGTGAGGGATTAGGAACAAGTCAAGGTCACCTCATGCAGCAATAATAAACAAGCAATGGTCAGCACGTGGGTAACCAGGCAGATATGTAGATGGGGATAAGGCGTGTCTGTGTGCGGGTGATAGCAATAAGCGTAGCACATGGAAATCATAGCTACAAACCACGATACACTAGCAAAGGTAATAGGAAGCTACTGGGGTTAACATAACCCCCGTCCTCTGATTGGCTACTGTTGAGGAATAGGTGAAGCTCAATAACCAATTAGAAATCTCACAAACTGAGGCTTTAATAATTTCATAGCAACAAACCAGTGTCCCGGTGACAGACAAGCAACACAGAATCCAGGATTTAAAAAAAAATGACGATCCGAAGAAGTCTGGAACGCGACAGTATCTCTTATATTAAACAGGCTGTTGCAGGCCAGCATCAATTGATTTTCCCGGCGTTGACAGCAATTCTGTGCGGAAACACTCCCTTTAGGAAGAACACACTGTATCTCTGCCAGTGATGACAGCTTTCTGACAAGAACAGCACTCCATAAACTCTGCATACTGTACCAGACCCTCTATCTGACTATGGTATAGACTATATATGTACCCAGAATAGGCCCACCATTGCATGGGAACGGTCACTGGAGTGCAACACACATCAGACCCGCGATAGTGCAGCCAGGTCCAAAACTTACTTACTAAGGGAGGGGTGCGTATATAAATAATGTTCCAATTTAGAGCCTATCTGCAGGTAATTCCTAGGAAACAAGAGAGCATTATGGAACCTGGGAAAACAGCAAGACGAATACGAGATCACAACATAATTAGAACGAGGAGACCCCTTGTAAGGAAAAAAGGCCCAGTAGAAGGCAGCTCTGTGCATGCATTTCCCAAGGCGTCCGTGACAATGGTCCCATTCACTGAACTCTATGCACCTTCCTGCTGTTCAGCTTTTGTCTAGAAAAACTTCTTAGGTTTCAAGCCTGTTAGGAAAGTCTGACTTGGCCAATACACAGGTATTTGAGATGTATGAGCGAGGCACATGCATGCAAGTACCTGAATGGGGTGTCAGAATGCCTCTGATCTTGTGCAATGGAGGAGACTCTCAGAAAGAGAATATGCATCTTCCCTCAAGGAAGGAGAATCGTTCTATAGATAAAAGTTGGGTTTGCAATTTTTAATACACTCATGTGGGAACTAAGACAACATAACACTGGAATTAAATGGGGCAATTCAACAGTTTATTTTAAATGGCGTAAAATTAATAGGCACCTGACAGTGCAATTCAATTGCTGCACTGATCGGGCGCGATTGCCGCTGGCACCCATATTACTGCACGTAGCCTTCTGAGGTGTCGAACAGAAATGTGCGTGAGGCTTGCTTTTTTGGCACTTTTTGAGTCCTAGCCATTAGTTTAAATGGGGTACAGACAATTAATCGCATTCAGTGACATAATTAATGGGCGATCAAAACAGCAGGGGGGGGGGGGGCGGTGCACAGCACAATTCAATTCCTCCCTATGAAAGGAGATGTGGTCATACTCAAATTCCATAACACTTTACGGCAGGGGACAAAACAATTATAATTCTAGCAATCATTTCTCTATTGCATCCTAGAAAATGACAGTATCAACGTCCCCACTTCTCAGTTTTAGAAGCTTTATTAAATTTACCCCACTGTGGGAGGAGCTCATTCAGGGCCGGCGCTACCCACTCAGCAGCTCCTGCAAAGCAGGGAGGCGCCATGCTGAAAAGGGGCCATGCTGCTCTGCTTAAGCTGCCTCAGCCCTCACTGTCACTGCATGCATGCCACCTGCAGCGCCTGTTTAACAACGGGCGGCAGTATGAAATCCTGCTCCCTCACCCCGAATGCACACACACACACACACACACACACACACACACACACACACACACACACACACACACACACACACACACACACAAAGGGCGGTATTCAATGAGCCTGATTCGCCATGTTTTTATGGCGAATTTGTGCTGTTTGGAGAATTTTGGACTAAAACGGTGAATCACCCTATTCAATGACCACATGGCGAATACATTTCAAGGTTTTTTTCGCCATGATTCACCGAGTAGCAATCGCTATCTTTTGATGGAGAAGTGGAATGTGAACTTTTAAAATAAAGTGTTTTGTTTTTTACATTTGGTGTCAAAAAATCAGGAATTTTATTCTGAGGAGGGGCATGCTACTTTTATTCATGTGCTGTAAGCACATGAATATATATTTAATTTTAAAAAAAATATATATTTTTTTACACAGCAGCCAGCAGGGGGCGCCGGAGCCGAGCCGCTCATTACATATTCATATATTCACTGCACCCGATCGTTACGATCGGGTGTAGTGAATATAGGTCCCCTGCTGGCAGCCCCGGGGGGCAGCCTGTGCTGCCTGGCACCCGGGGAGCCCACCTCCCCCCCACAAACGTTCTGGGGCAGGCAGAGAGACTTCCATCTCTCTGCCTGCCACCGTCCTCATGCTCCCTGCGGCATTCGCCGCAGGAGCTCATATTCGCTGGTCAGGGGCTCGCTGCCCCTGACTCGTTGAATACCGGAGCCGGCGAGGCTCCGGAACGTGGCGAATGTGCAGCGAATCCAAAAAAGGATTCGCCGCACCTCGCAGGTATTCTCATTGAATACCGCCCAAACACTGTCTGTCCTCCAAAGTCCTCCTCTTTCCCCCTCTTCCTCAACGGAGGTCGTCGGACTCTTGTGCTGTGGCAGGAAGAGCTGTAATAACAAAGAGCGTCGATGACCGTGCGGTGTGGCTGTGCTTGATTCCCCCCCCCCCCTGCCCAGTCTCTGTACAGCCTGCGTAGCCAGTGCCATGCCTTGCGCTCATCTAAACTTCTCTATCTATCCTCAATCTCCTCCCCTCTTCTTCCATCTCGTCCTTCTGCCATAGGCAGCGGGGGCGGTGGACAGTGCATACGCTCCCACAAACTAGCTGCAGCTTGCTGCAATGGCAATGTGAAAGGGCGCAAAATGTATGGTTTGCAGGAGGGCCCCGGACACCCTAGCACCGGCCCTGAGCTCATTGTAGTGTGCGTTTAGGTATAGTGGCAGAGCACAACTGTACAAACACCAGAAGTAGTGCCAGTGTCAATCTGTAACGGCATTCATCACTTAAAAATGAATTCCTCCAAAGAAGTAGGAGGGCCCTGCTCGCAGGCTCCCACCAGGGAAATAGGCAGTTATTAAACAAGGATAAATGCTGCATATTGTATATCAACCAGAAAAAAAGACTGTAAGCACTAATAACACCAGTAATCAGAACAATAAGAAACTATTTAATTTAGCACAATTTTTGACCACCAATATTTTATCCTACCTACCATGGCCAAGTAACAGGTTCATTCATAAATTTCTTATGGTTAAAGTCCAGAGCACGAGACCCACCAGGCATCACATTAGTGAGAAGTAGGAATGGAAGGGTTAAAGGTGTCACCTTAATGATACCACTTTCAGATCGCAAAATGCAGGATTGCACCGCGACATGGAAACGGTTCAGTGACCCTGCATTTTGCTCTCTCTGGCCCCTTCAGTGACCCAGCAATATTGCAGATTCCCTGATGTCATGCAGGGGAGGGGCAGCGTCTCATTGGGGGTGGGGGAGGAGGCAGCGATTGGAGTGGACGCTGCTACAAAGCACTGCCTCCTCCATCAGTGAACGGGACCCGGGCCGCTTGACCCGATTAACCATTTTCACACTGCACATTAACGAACCAGTGAGAACCCTGCTTTTTTACCAGATTGTAATGCCGGTTTGCTGGAAACCCCTTTCAGATCGCACCTCTGACCGCGTCGAACCGACAACAAACTGGCATGAACCCGGTAATTAGGTGCGATCTGAAAGGGGTATAAGTAGCAGCAGAAGCTATGTGGTAGAAGTATTATGGGACATACTTATAAGTGATCTGACTAGATTGTGTACACCCCCGAGCAATGGCGATGTGTGGTCCCGCGCGTCGCCATTGCCTGACTAGATTTATACTGCGTGCTGTAGAGTCCTATACACCGTGCTTAGCAATGTAGGTTATCACAGATCACTGGGACACATGCGATAGCATGTGTGCTGAGCAATCCGTGCTAACTTACATCGCTTAGCACTGGACCGAAGTTGCCCCGTGTGTACGTCACATTTCTGTACTCAGAAAGATTACCAACGTATTACTTTATCTGACAGGTGTAAGATGTTTGGTTCGCAGCTTTTTGTAGATTTCTGCTATTTTTCCACAAATAATCTGTAGCCCGAACTGCATTTTACTCCTATCTGTTGTTTGGTCTGCTCCACTGAAATCTAGTTTAAAAAAAGGGTTTGTGAAATAACCAAGGTCACCTACAGGCCTTGTACAGTAAATGGCGTATGTGCGAGTAGAGCGGAATAGACTAAACTTCAGTGACCTTGGAGCTAGACCAACCTCGCCAGCGTTTCCCATGCCTGTTTGCCGAGTGGTAGAAGATTTCCCAACTAATATTTGCATTTTGCCTTGAGAGCGGTGAAGGCACTTGTGAACATGTTGACACTTTCATTCTGTCTTTTACATAGGCGTCAGGGTAAAGAGAGTTACTGACAGATAGCGCTCGACAAGCTCAACACCTCTCTTCACCACCACGTATGGTTCCAGGAACGCAACTCGGAGCACGCGACAGCTGCACGAAGCATATCGTCCTTTAACAGTTCAGAAATATCACACACTGCATGCTTATCCGTCATGGTACAACAAAGTACCCCCCACTAACTGTGGCAGGGTCCAACTTCCCAACTCTTTCTCTGATTAGCGAACCAGGCTGAATTAGACCCAGTGTGAGCTAGCATCTGATTGGCTGGAGCACCCTTTATCATTCGGAATGTGTGATAACAGGAACATCGGTCACTGTTAAATCCAGTGCAGAGCACATGCGCTGGGTGCGTGCGGCCACTGCGAACAAACTGTTCGCTAGGTGTACGCACCCATTCTTGCAAACGGAAGATGGCGCATGGCTCATTAGCATATGAGATGCCCAACGTTTCATCCGCGTTCTCATGCTAATGGGCTGATGACGTGAGTGCTGGGGGCGGCCGGCTGACATCACCGGATGTCAGCTGCCCGCCCACTTCCCTCGGAATGTGCACGCAACTCTAAGGTTGTTCTGAGCGACCTTGCGAATGGTGGCCGGCGTACAACTATTCGCAAGGGAGGATCTGTTTCACTGGCAAGAATGCAAATTTGCATCTGAGCGAATCAGCCAGAATATTCCCCTAAGCACTTATGGTGCCCATTCACATCTATGTGTATGTCTGATTCTGAGGGTGATTCGGTTTAAAAATAAAAACACACCTAAAAGAATACATACAGTTTCCAGTACATAAAGATTGAAATAGACAAACACAGCAAAGGTATCCTTATGCCATAAGCGGACGGAGGAAAAAGTACATGTGCTGGGAAACAAATGTTTTAGCTTGTTATGCACATGTAACTGGTAAATGAGAATTACCAAGAGCTCTCAAAAAGATTAAACATAAATTGAGCTCTTTTTGTAGCACAGCGACAGACAGCAATAACAGACCAGTAATAAGAGCGGAAGTGATGCCTGCGCGCAGGGGGCAAGGAAATTGGGACCTGAGGACTATAAAAAGCTTACGAGGACTGAAATGAGAAATCTACTTAATGTATGTTTTTAGCATAACCATATCTGCCGACTTTTGCAAACTCCTCTCTGGGAGAAGCCCTGAGAGGAGTGAAAGGGGGGCGGGAAGAGGCTTCGTTTTGGGGGTGGGGCGAGGCTGACATCACGAGCCCCACCCCCATGACAGACAGCTGCATCAATTTTCGGGTCCTTAGATGGGGGAGGGGCTAAAATGACGTGAAATGATGCGAATCGTGGCATTTTAGCCCCACCCCCTCCCCGCGGACCCGCAAAATTCATAGTTTTATACTGCGGGAAAGGGGGGAGCAGGGGCTGTGGGGAAAATGCGGGAGACTTGCCCCCCTTTCCAGGGGTGGGGGGGAAGTCTCCCGCTTTTTCCCCACAGCCCCTGCTCCCCGATTTGCGGGACACAGGATAACATCTGTATGGCCATAAACAATGATTACAATGCATTCGTCATAGACAGTACTAAGCTCCTACACACTAGCCGATCCCCATTTTGGCGGGGACCTGGCAGGGGTACCCAGTGGGGGCAGTGACATCACACATGGACCGTACCGGTGCACCGGCTGCACTCACCATGCTATGGGCACTATTATATTCTCTCTCCATGCCATAGCGGATGGTAGGCCATGAAATACAGCCTGTCGGCACATGTCGCCTAAAAAAACAAAACGGGAAAAATCCATGTCAACCTTTTGACTGTCGACCTTCCCAATGTTGCCCTAATGTGTGCGTGGAACTTTTGACCCTGTTAACCTTAAGCATGTCGACCTTTTTGACCCTGTTGACCTAAGGCCTTCCGTGGTCGACCCAATGTATGTCGACCTTAATGGTGTCGACCTAGTAACTGTGTCCCGGACGAGGGAGGTAGTCGTTAACAATGCACAGGAGCACGCATTGTTAATGATATTAAGTGGACACAGTCAGTAGAGGGGGGGGGGAGGGGTACTAATTACCTGGGCCCCGGCTTGCTGGATGGAGCCCGGCGGGGGGCCCTGGTCTGACCCCTCCCTTCCCCCTCCATCCCTCCTGGGCAGTAGCAGCAGCCCACCTACAGCATGTGCTTTGCTGACAGCAGGCTCAGCATGAGCGTCTCACTGACAGCAGGACATGGTGTAGCACTACTACTGCTGGGGGGGAAGGGGGGGGAAGGGGGGGGGGGGAGACACAATAACACTCCCCCTTGACTTTGGAGTGTTCTTCACCCACCGCCTAAACATTTTGTGGCGTGGCCTAATTGCAGGAGGTGACCACAGCTCCCTTGATTAGGCCACCCCCCAAAACTGGACACAGTAGGTGATAATTAGAGACAGGATTATATGCAACATAAGAAGCTTGAAATATGCATGAAAAATACTTAAAATATGCATGAAATGTGTTAAAATATGCTACATTAAATAATAAAAAAAAGTAATTTTTAACTTATTTATTTAAAAATCAGCATACAATTAGTTGCAAATAAACCTCAAAATTAGGCCCACAGCATCTGCGGATGTCTAGTGCTGTACAGAGGATTTTTCTCTTTCAATGGTCCTGGTGACACAGCTCAACATTGGGATGTAGGAGCCAGGCACCTATCCTAAAGCTTTTGGAGGGTAGGCTCCTCCCTTCTGCATCCCAGACTCCCCAGTTCGTGTTAGGTGCCCACTGGAGTGGGTGCTTTTCTAAAGGGCTGCTGGAGCAGCCGAAGGATTAGAGTTAGTTAGGAGTTTTTTTTATTTTATTATCTTTTACACTAGCTAGGTAGGCACAGTGTGAGGATTCTCTTTAGTGAATCCTCACACTGACAGCGCAGCAGGAGCTGACAGAAGCGCGTCCTATCAGCTCACTGTGCACGGGGGAGACACTGTCTGGCCTCCCTGTGCAGCGCTTACAGCTTCAATTAAGAAGCTGCCTGGGCTCCGGAGCGCTCTGAAACCGGCTTCACGCTAGGTGGGGATCATGGAGGACAGGCGCTCCGTGATGGCGGCGGCCATTTTCTGCGGAGCTTACACACTGAGCTCCTATATGAGAGGACAGCAGTGTGTTACAGGCATGTTCCAAGTGGTCCCCAGCAGAGGGGGAGACACTGGAACTTGGAGATCCTGCAGTGGGAGCGGCTGTCTGGGGGTGGTTGGCGCCAAAAGCCACGGACCCCGCAGCAGCAGGGACTTGGTCTCTTCCCTCACTCTGTTTTGGCGCCATTCGGAACGCTTGCAGCGGAGCTGAGCTGGCTGACAGATCCTGGCAGAGTGATTGGATTTCCTGGGCATCGTTTTCCCCACTGTGAACGCTTCAGACAGATAAGTGACTGAGTACATTGGCTCTGTATAAAACGCCTGTACATTTTGCGCTGTGACTGTGTTAATTTTACATCATGTCTGTGCAACAGTCTGTGGCTTTGGGGGAGAGAGCCCTTAATGCATTGAGCGCTTGCAGTGTTTGTACACTGAATTTTGTCCCTGAGCAGATGGCCAAGGGGGGCTTGTGTATTACTTGCGCTGCTGTGAGACCCATGGGGAGTGAACCCCAGAGGGTAGAGCAATCGGAACCTGCGTGGGCTAGTGCCCTGGGCAGGTCTGTTAATGCCTTAGTGCAATTGCTGGACAGGCAGAGTGATGTGTTGGTAGCTTCCCCGAGACCTATGTCTTCATCTCAGCAGTCCTCTGGCTCCTTGCCTCTGACCCAGGCAGATCCTGGCTTCTTACAGGTCATGCACGATACTGCTAAGGGGATCAGCAGGTTTAATGATTTGATAGACAAATTTGATGGTGATACTGTGGGGACCCCTAAAAGGTCTTATTCAGTGCCATTGCTTGTTGCTGAAGAGGAGGGAGAGTACACAGACATCCCCTGGGATCAGGGTGATGACTCTGAGGATTCCTCGGCCTCAGGGGTTTGATTACTGCTGTTAAACAGGCTTTGAACTTGTCTGTGGAGGATAAAACTCCTGCAAAGGGTGTTTTTAAAAGGCAGCGTAAGGAAACTGTTACCTTTCCTGCGGATGAAGGTTTACAGGATTTATTGGAAGGGGCATGGAAAACGCCCGATAAAAGGCTACAGATGCCTAAGAGATTTTTAAGTCTATACCCCATGCCTGAGGCTCATGCAGACCTCTGGGAAAAAGTTCCGGTGGTAGATGCTTCTGTGGCATGGCTTTCTAAAGCCACGGTGCTACCTGTCCAGGTGGGGGGGGCAGCCTTTAAGGACCCCGTAGACAAGAAGCTGGAAGGTAAGCTCAAGGCAATATTTGAGGGGGTAGGCTACACCTTACGCCCTCTTATAGCATCAGCCTGGGTCTCTAAGGCCATGATTGTGTGGGCCAATGACCTGTGTACAGTTTTACTGGCTGATCCATGTGTGTTGTTGCTTGCTGAGAAGCTTAAACCAGCTGCGGAGTATGTGCTTGAGGCTGAAGAGGTAGCTCTCAAAATGGCTTCCAGAGTATCCACGGTATCCGTCAATGCCAGGAGAGTGCTTTGGCTTAAAGCCTGGGAGGTGGATAACGAATCAAAAAAGGCTTTAGAGGCATTAGCTTTTAAAGGAAAGCTGTTGTTTGGTTCAGAGCTTGAAGAGATTATTAAGCAAGCCACAGGAGGCAAAAGTACCTTCCTGCCGGCTCCTGCAGCTAAGCAGGCCTCAAGGTTTTCTGCTTTTAGGCCGTCCTTTCGGCCCTTCCCTAGAGTAGGGTGCGTCCTTTCGAGGACAGTCCTTTAGGGGAAAGTTTCAGTCCTCCAGGGGCAAGGCCCCAAAGTCAAAGTTAGGTTCCTTTCATAAGAAACCAAGCACCAAAGGAGAGGACAAGCCCTCCACATGACTACCTGGGGAATACCCCAGCAGTGGTCATGGTGGGGGGAGTCTGAGATGGTTCAGGGACGCGTGGGCATTGTTGGGCCAGGATTCCTGGGTGCTAGACATTGTATCCCAGGGTTACAGAATTCCCTTCAAAGGTCTTCCTCCGAGAAGATTCATTCCTACACCACTGCCAAAGGAGTCGCGGCTCCGTGTTGCTCTTTTGGCGGCGGCTCAATCTCTCTTAGAGAAAGGGGTGGTTATCCCGATTCCTCGAGCGGAGTGGAAGAAAGGCCTTTATTCCACTCTGTTTTTGGTGCCCAAGCCAGACGGGTCTTTCAGACCAATCTTAAATCTAAAGTCCTTGAATCTCCATCTGTGGGTAGACCATTTCAAGATGGAATCTCTACGGTCTGTGCTGCTAAGCCTGGACCAGGGAAAATTTTTGGCGTCCATGGATGTCCAGGACGCATATCTTCATGTGCCTATCCATCCGGAACATCAGGCTCTCTTGAGGTTTGTGATAGGAGACCTGCATTTGCAATTCCAGGCGTTGCCCTTTGGTCTGGCCACAGCGCCAAGGGTATTCACCAAAATAATGTCAGTAATGGCGGCGGTCCTCCGACTGAGGGCAATCACTGTGATTCCGTATTTGGATGACCTGCTGTTCAAAGCAGAGTCGGCGGAAAGGTTGCAGAGTCACTTGGCAGAAGCCATCAGGTTTTTGCAGGCTCACGTTGGCTTTTAAATTTACAAAAGTCTCAGTTGGTGCCGTCACAGACTCCAGTTCCTGGGAGTTGTCCTGGATACCCATCTACATCGGGTATTCCTACCAGAGACAAAGGCCAGGGACCTGGCCTCCTTGGTGCGGGAGATCCTGGGGTCTCAGAGCCCATTGGTTTGGAGGTGTCTCAAACTGTTGGGGAAAATGGTGGCGACTTTCGAGAGGCTACAGTTTGCCAGGTTCCACTCTCGAGTGTTCCAGTGGAACATCCTGACATCTTGGTCAGGGAATACTCAGACCATGAAGTCAGAGCACATAGTGTTGTCTCCAGAAACACGGTCTTCCCTGCATTGGTGGATGTAGGTGGATTCCCTTGAGTGTCTCTTCAGTCCTGGGACTGGCTGGTAGTAACTACCGACGCCAGTCTCAGGGGCTGGGGGGCAGTGGTTTTGGACCTGCGTTGCCAGGGCTTATGGACCTCGGAGGAGTCTGCCTTGCCGATCAATATCCAGGAACTGCGGGCTGTGTGGAAAGTGATATATCTGGCAGGAGAAAGATTGCAGGGTCTTCCTTTAAGGATTCAGACCGACAACGCCACGGCTGTGGCGTACCTGAATCATCAGGGAGGCACACGCAGCAAGCGGGTCATGTGGGAGGTTTCCCGGATCTTCTTGTGGGCGGAACCGAATGTTGTCAGCGATATTCATCCCGGGGGTGGAGAATATCGAGGCCGATTTCCTGAGCAGGGAGGAGCTGCTAGAAGGGGAATGGAGCCTGAACCCACAGGTGTTTCATCAGATTACACTGAGGTGGGGAACTCCGGAGGTGGACCTGATGGCATTGAGGTTAAATCATCAGGTGCCCAGGTTCTATGCCAGGACAAGAGATCCATGGGCCGAAGCAGTGGATGCAATGACTATTCCCTGGGAGAAAGTATTGAAAAGAATCCAGTCCCAAGGAATTCCGGTGATTCTAGTAGCCCCGGATTGGCCAAGGAGGTCCTGGTACTCGAGGCTTCAGAGATTGTCTGTGGACTCATGGCGTCTACCTCTGAGGTCAGATCTGTTAAACCAAGGGCCGTTCTTACACATGGATTCAGCTCGGCTAAATTTGATGGCTTGGCTATTGAAACCGCCATCTTGAAGAACAAGGGTTTCTCGGAGGCTGTGGTTAACACCATGGTAAAAGCTAGGAAGTCAGTGTCTTCAGCTAACTATTATAGGGTCTGGAAGACCTATATAAGGTGGTGTGAAAGGCAGAAGTCGCATACATCCGGTTTCGACTTTCAAAATTGTTGGAGTTTTTGCAGGATGGTTTTTCGTCTGGGTTAAGCCTTCAATCACTCAAGGTACAGATATCGGCCTTGTCGATTTATTTCCAGAAAAGGATAGCTTTGTTACCGGAGGTAAAAACTTTCCTGCAAGGGGTTTCACGATTGAAACCTCCCTACAAGCAACCAGTGGCTCCATGGGATCTATCGCTAGTACTGGAGTGTCTTCAAAAGCCCTTTGAGCCGCTGAGGTCGGCTGACCTTAAGTTCCTTACATGGAAGCTTGTATTTTTGTTGGCTGTTGCGTCAGCAAAGAGAGTATCAGAGTTGGGAGCGTTGTCATGCAAGTCTCCTTTTCTTATTTTTCATGATGACAGGGCTGTTCTTCAAACAGTACCCCAATTTTTGCCAAAAGTAGTCTCTGCTTTTCATCTGAATCAGGAGATAGTTCTGCCTGTGTTTCAACCCCCAGAGGGTTCCAGAAAAAGGGACAAATTGAGGAATTTGGATGTTGTGCGTGCCTTGCGCATTTATGTGGACAGGGTGAAGGGTGTCAGGAAGACTGACACTTTGCTAGTCTTGAATCATGTGCACAAGATTGGTTGGCCTGCCTCTAAGCATTGCCATTGCTAGGTGGTTGCATTCTGTCATTACCTTTGCATATACTAAGGTTGGTAGGCCTGTGCCGGCCAGGATTAATGCGCATACCACCAGGTCGGTCGCCACCTCTTGGGCGGTTCGACATGGGGCCACAGCTGAGCAGGTTTGCAGGGCCGCCACTTGGTCATCTGTTCACACTTTTGCCAAATTCTATAGGTTCCATGAGTTCGCATCGGAGGACGCATCATTCAGGCGAGCAGTGATAAGAGCTGAAGACCTGAGCGTACCCACCCAAAGGACCGGCCCTGGAACGTCCCAATGTTGAGCTGTGTCACCAGGACCATTGAAAGAGAAAAAGGGATTTTTGTAAGAACTTACAGTACCGTTCGAATCCCTTTCTCTGATATGGTCCTGGTGACACAGCGATCCCTCCCTTACGCTCAGTAAGTATGCCAGTGTTCATGATGTTTCATGTTATATATGGTTGAAAAGTTATTTTTGAAATTGTGCATATAATATGTGCAGGCATTTGTACTGAGTTAATGTATTCCAGTGGCTTTGAAAGATTGAACTGAGGAGTCTGGGATGCAGAAGGGAGGAGCCTACCCTCCAAAAGCTTTAGGATAGGTGCCTGGCTCCTACGGACCCTCCTACATCCCAATGTTGAGCTGTGTCACCAGGACTATATCAGAGAAAGGGAATCGAACGGTAAGTTCTTACAAAAATGCCTTTTTTTCTTCCTGGCTGCTACACCAGACTGCAGCATCCAAAGTTCTTCTTGCATCAACTACACGGACCCTCATCTCCAACGCCGATGGATCAAATGTCAGCATAGCGTGTGAGGGCGGCGCAGAGGAAGGCTTCCTCCTTGCGCCACATTACTGACTGTGACACGGCATTTCCTCTGTGCCGCGTGATGTCACAACCCTTCCGCCATCCTCCTCTGCTGCGGAAGTCTGTCTCTTGGTGTAAAGTCCCAGGCCAGGGGCAGGCAAAAGTTCAGGAGCTTCGTAATGGCATCCACCCCGACTTACTTTTAATTAACATGGATTGGCAGCCTAGAGCAGTGTCAGACATAGCGTACATCCGAGGTTCCCCACACTGCGAACATATTGCCCCAGCCTGCACACTCTACCTCTAGCTGGCCAGCAGCAGCAGGGCAAAGCAGTGCTGTGATTCGCAGGTGGAAAGGGGGTGGGGCCTAAAACATGCACCATCACTAGATATTAGGTAAAATATGCAATAACCAGTGAGAATGGGCAAAAAATGCAAATGCACATAATCCTGTCTCTAGTGATAATGTATAACAGGTTGTAAAAATACAGGAAACCCTACTCATATCCCCCCCCCCCCCCCCCCCCCAGTATTTTTGGAACCAGGACCCTCTCAAAGAGTCCGAGGTGGGACTATGCATATGTTTTTTGTTACTCAGGGGTAGATTTACTAAGCCCGGTGAAGTGATGAAGTGTCTGGTTTTTATCACCGGCCAATCAGCTCCTACCTGTTATTTTTCAAACCAAGCCTGTAACTTCGCAGATTGGCCGGTGATAAAAACCAGACACTTTATCACTTCAACGAGCTTAATAAATCTGCCCCATATTTATCTATTTGTACAATTTTCCTGCCAAAAGCACTGCATGGATGATGGATTGCACTGATTTGTGCATGCTTCTGTCATACTCGCATCATGTAATAAAACTTGTATTACAAGGTGCAAGTTTAACCACTATAAAAAATTGCCTGACATTACACAGTGGGCGATATACAATGCTGCTGGTGAGGATGGCTTGTTTTCAGTGATTTGCTGAAAACAAGCCAACCTCGTCTAACTCCCTGGCCTGCCGCTTGCTGTATTCAATGTACCGGAGAAATCTTAGCCGTCAGAGAACAGCGAGGATTCCCCGGAATGGTGAGGTTCGCAGCAAACCCGCTGCATTTGGTGGCAAGCCCCGCCATTTTGATGGCTGCACTCGCCGTTTCCACCTCGCTGAAAAGAACCAGCGAGGTGGAAACAGGGGGACAGTTGAATACTGACGGCGAGCTATCGGCACTGATCGCCATCATAGCTCGCCTTATGGGCATTGAATATTCCTCAGTGTAGTTGCCTTGAGCACATTCTCATGTGCGAGAAGGAACGTGATGTTGTTGACTCTAATGATGCACCTGGAATATACAGTAGAAGGGGGGCATTCAATGTTGGCCACTATTTCCGACAGGGGAAACAGTGGCCACCGCATATTCAATTATGACATTTCCGACAGCATTGAAGGCGGACTTTAACAAAACAGATCTGACTTTAAACAAGTTGGATCTGTTTTGTTGGAAACATCTGCGGATTGTTGAATTCACGGTCGTTTCTCGACAATCCACGCCCGTTTTCACCGACACGCCCGCTTTCGTCACTTGACAAGTGAAACATTGAATTCCGCCTGTCGAATATCTGTCAAGCAGAGCAAAACGGGCCAGGATTCTGACTGTTGGGACGTTCTGACGGTCGGAATCCCAGATTGAATACCAGACATAGGACACAGGTAAAGATCAGCACAGTGTGAAATGACAGATTGTAGGCTCCACCTTGCATGCAGGAATAATAGGCTGCATTAGGGATGGCTATCGACCATCGATGATTCAATATCATTGATGGTTCATGGCCGATGTCAAACATTTTTGCTATCGATGGGGGAGAACCAGATGGCACAGCAAACCAATGTTTTGCTTTTGTATTTTGTTTTCAAAGTGCCGGTACACAGAGCATAGCTCTGCCCCAACCCCAGACCCCCCCCCCACACACACACATTCCTATTGGCCCACAGGACAGTCAGTCAATGAAAAGGGATAACCATCGATAGGTAAAACTATCGATGGTCATCCATGTCATGGTTTATTACTATTGATGGCTGGTTGGTTGCTGTATCACCATAGATTGCGACCATCGTATACAATGTCGACTGCACCAAAGGCTATCCCTACACTGTATAGCCCTGGCTGGAGGATGAAACCAGTAATGCAGGATACCTCTGTCTGGGTGGTAAAGCCAGGGAATCTGGATATCTTTGCCTGGAGGATGAAACCAGTGATGCAGGATACCTCTGGCTGGGTGGTAAAGCCAGGGACTCTGGATATCTTTGGCTGGAGGATGAAACCAGTGATGCAGGATACCTCTGGCTGGGTGGTAAAGCCAGGGACTCTGGATATCTTTGGCTGGAGGATGAAACCAGTGATGCAGGATACCTCTGGTTGCAGTGGCGTAAGTTTGTCCCAGTTGCCCGGAGGCAAGATCAATATTGGTGCCCCCCCCCCCCACACACACACACACACAACGTTATTCAAAATATATATAGTCTGTTATGAAATATATATTATATACTGTATATACATATACAGAGAGCCACAGAAGTGATTTTGATGGCTTTCAATTAATGGATTTAAACTGGCAGTGGTGGAGAGGTGCCCCCTTGAGAGCAGGAGCCCGGCGGCAGATGACTCCATCGCCTCCCAGAGTTCTGCCTCTGTCTGGTTGGGTGGTAAAGCCAGGGACTCTGGATACCTATCTCCGGTATAGAAGTTTCTGAGCAACCCTGCCTGCCCCCAGGGCAGCATTACATGCCCACCCTACTACAGAGGTTACAGCTGCTGCTTTTAGCCCAGAACGGGTGGGAGGTGAGGAGGAGATGTGTGAGAAAAGATGAGGGAGGTAATGTGAGACAGGAGATATGGGGGGGGGGGATGTGTGACAGGAGATAGGGGGGAGATGTGTGACAGGAGATATGGGGGGGGGGGGAGATGTGTGAGAAAAGATGAGGGAGGTGATGTGAGACAGGAAATATGGGGGGGGATGTGTGACAGGAGATATGGGGGGGGATGTGTGACAGGAGATATGGGGGGGGATGTGTGACAGGAGATATGGGGGGGATGTGTGACAGGAGATATGGGGGGAGATGTGTGATAGGAGATATGGGAGGAGATATGGGGGGGAATGTGTGACAGGAGATATGGGGGAGATATGTGTGACACGACATATGGGGGGGGATGTGTGACAGGAGATATTGGGGGGAGGGGAGATGTGTGACAGGAGATATTGGGGGGGATGTGTGACAGGAGATATGGGGGGAGATGTGTGACAGGAGATATGGGGGGGAGATGTGTGACAGGAGATATGGGGGGGGAGATGTGTGACAGGAGATATGGGGGGGGGGGAGATGTGTGACAGGAGATATGGGGGGGGGGAGATGTGTGACAGGAGATATGGGGGGGGGAGATGTGTGACAGGAGATATGGGGGGGGGAGATGTGTGACAGGAGATATGGGGGGGAGATGTGTGACAGGAGATATGGGGGGGAGATGTGTGACAGGAGATATGGGGGGGAGATGTGTGACAGGAGATATGGGGGGGGAGATGTGTGACAGGAGATATGGGGGGGGGAGATGTGTGACAGGAGATATTGGGGGGGGAGATGTGTGACAGGAGATATGGGGGGGGAGATGTGTGACAGGAGATATGGGGGGGGGAGATGTGTGACAGGAGATATGGGGGGGGGGAGATGTGTGACAGGAGATATGGGGGGGGGAGATGTGTGACAGGAGATATGGGGGGGGGAGATGTGTGACAGGAGATATGGGGGGGGGATGTGTGACAGGAGATATGGGGGGGGAGATGTGTGACAGGAGATATGGGGGGGGGGAGATGTGTGACAGGAGATATGGGGGGGGAGATGTGTGACAGGAGATATGGGGGGGGAGATGTGTGACAGGAGATATGGGGGGGGAGATGTGTGACAGGAGATATGGGGGGGGGAGATGTGTGACAGGAGATATGGGGGGAGGGATGTGTGACAGGAGATGGGTCGAAATCGTGTGGCCCTTTCTTGCACGATTTGACCCATCGGGCCTATAAAACCTGTAAAAGTGCCATATCGTATTTGATTTACCACGGCACCGCACACCGGATCTGGAGATTGTCATGGCTGCCCCAAGGATTTTTCGTATCCTGCAGCCATGACTATGATCGCATATGATATATTGGATGCAGGACACTGCATATGATGTATTGTATGTGATCCCAGCCCCGGGGAGCCCAGCGGGCAGTTGCCAAGGTATCGCATGTGAGGCTGCATGCGGTATCTCCACGGAGAGTTTGGGGGCATTAATAGTCAGGAGGAAAAACACAATGTAATCTTTGAGGATTAGAGGTTATTATATTTTAGCCTTTAATCTGTTACCATATAATTGCAAAGATTACACGGTAATATATGTGTGTTATTAACAATTACACACTACATACAGTCCGCTCACAGTTTTTCTTCTCCCAAGATTTAAGATAACAAAAGTCAGTAATATTTTAAATGTACAAATTTATAATGTAATCTATATGCCTGGTCTGGCCATCCTCGCAAGTGTTCCCTCACCTCTTTTGGGGTGCAATAAAAAAGATGCGATGGCGGTGGGCCGTCTTGGTGCGGCACTTAATGTTATCTGCATTTGCAAAGAAATCTGCTTCCGTTTATCCAAACTACTTCTGAAAACTTGAAGGTAAAGTCTAGTGTTCCTTCCAGGACTTTTTGGGGCAATGGTGCTGATCATTGAGGATTGTACATTTCATTTTGAGGGCCACGTTATGTCACATACCTAAACAGTGCTAAACTGTAATCAATCATACATCGATACAGTCTTTTCGTGCATCCTTGTCGCAGTGTTTTACAATTCGGGCAAAAAAAGACACCAGCAGATGTGCACGGGACCTGCCAACTCATGGTGTGTGGCGTTCTGAGGCTAAACCTGTCCATGTACTGGTGTGAAAGGGGTAAAGGTGTCTACACGGTAAGATTTCTTAAATGATATGGCTGTTTCCGACCGATCAGAACGACCAATCTTTTCAAAACGCATCGATTGTGGGCTTGATGATGATGACCCAATGTGGGTTCCAACGGGTTGTTCATCAAACCTGCTGATCCCTTCAGCAGGCGGAAAGATGAATGCCTCATTTATTATTTATTAACAGTTTCTTATATAGCGCAGCATATTCTGTTACCCTTTACAATAGGAGACAGTGATACAGCAAACTGGGTATTTACAGACAGTGAAAGGTAGGAGGGCCCTGCTCACAAGCTTACAATATATAGGGAAATAGGCAGTGATACACAGATAGATGGATCATGGGCAGATCGTTCCATGTGTAGGCATGATGAACAATGAGGCTATGTCCTGGCACCGGCAGCTTCCCCACGCCACACCTCCACAGTTACCCCTGCCGCTGGCATAGACTGCGATAGGCCGGCAGCGGGCAGTAGATTTCAAATGAACAGGGTAGCTGCTGATATGCCTGAGAGCTCTCCCAGCCAATGTGTTCTAGGGATGGCCATCGGCACATCCCCCATCGATGGTTGCCGTAGATGGCTTTTAAAGCAGGAACCATCGATGGCTATAAAACATTCTACCCCCTACTATCGATGGTTCCTGCTATCGATGCGATGCGCAGAGCAATGTTACGGGCAGTAGTGGCGCTGCGGGTGGCCTGCCCCGCTGGGATATGCGAGCATAGCTAGAAGAAACTTTAACTATCCATCCAGTTTAACGTTCTTCTGCGCACGTGCACACCTTCCGGCGGGGCGAGTCGCCTGCAGGGACAGTGCTGAATACAGCAACGCTGTGCATCTAGTGCGCACGCACCCCCAATCTATCCATCGCAAGCCATCCATCGATGGCTCAAAACTATTTGACCCTCGATGCACAAAACAACCAACCATCGATGTTTTGGGAACAACGATAGTCGATGGCCATCCCTAATCTGTGCCCCTCCTATTCATTTGAAGTCTCTTGCCCGCGCTCTGTGTCTGCCAGCGGCAGGGATGATTGTGGTATAGCGGTGGGGCAGAGTAAACCCTAATTCGTTCTGTGTGTGGCTATGTTCATGGGTGTTCTGGATTTCAAAGGAATTTGGATAAATATCAGATTGGGTCCTTTCTCTATCCGTGTGTGGGCACCTTAGTAGTAATCAGAAACCCAGCTCCAATCCTGTGATCAGTGTCCAGGTTGGACATAGGGATGCCATCGTTGCCTTTGCCATCGATGGCAAAAGTGCAACTACCCTTTAGTGCAGGGCTGGGCAATTGCGGCCCTCCAGATGTTGAGGAACTACACATCCCAGCATGCCTTGCATCAGTTTCAGCATGGCCACATAGCAAAACGAATGCAAAGCATCCTGGGATGTGTAGTTCCTCAACATCTGGAGGGCCGCAATTGCCCAGCCCTGCTTTAGTGTAATACCATTCAATGGATGACCATCAATGTTTTTACATATCGATGGTCATCCATTTTCTTTGAGTGATTGGCCTGTGGGCCAAAAGAAATACGGGGTGGGGCTTCACAGGTGTCAGGGGCGGAGCTAAGCTCAGTGTCCTGGCACCTTGGGGAAAAAGAAAAACTCTTCGTTTAAGCTTGACATCGATTTTGAGAAACCATCTGGTTTTCCCCCATCCTTGGCGAAACTATTCGACATCAGCCATTAATCATTGATGGTTTATAATAGTCGATAGTCATCCCTAGTTGGACAAACGGTGGACATGTCAACGATCGTTACATGAAAAGGTGGACATGAGTTTTTAGTTTTTATTTTAATTTTACCTCTTCTGAACATTTACATACCATCCACGTGGACAACAATTGGTAAAGGTAAAGTGCGCTCGGCACCTTGCCCGAATTATGGCTAAGGAAGCAGTAAACTAATTTTGGGGTCCATGTGATGTGTGAAATCTACAAACTTGACATAAATAAACCATAAAAATTGCATGTCGATCTTGTGTTGAACATTTCCACGTCGACCTTTTGGCTATGTCAGCTATTTGGTGTTGTCCTATTGACTGTTAACCTTAGCACTGTACCATAATGTTTTCCTTAGTGCAGCAGGTAAATGCTTTGACGTAACACTGCATTTGTTGTCTGTGATATTATCAGCAGGAGGCTTCTTAAGGTCAATTCCGATAATTGGCAGGGATTTCAGCAAAGGGCGTGATCCCAGTAAAAGGTCATTGTGCGGTCTGTGCATACATTATTTGTCCTGCAGAAATTTGACATGGTACATAGCAACCCTTCTTAACGGTGAGGATAAGTAATGCAGCTCTGGCCAATTGTTCCATGTGTCTTTACTGTTTGCTACATGTCCTATATACTCAGGTGAGCGCTGTTGGCAGATAAGGTATACTTTGGTACTCGTACTCGCTACATCAATCATATAAATCTCCATAGACAATAAAAGGAGTGTTCTGTTTATTTCCAGATTCGCCAGTTACTATTCTCACAGGGCCGAATACAGCCTGGTTCTTCCTTTATATAAATTACTGCTCAAAATCCTCTGAATAAAGCCGTATAGAGATTTTTGCACTTTAGCATGGCTTGCTGCTAGGGTGGCCAATCACGGGGATCGGCGGGATCCCGGGATTTGGCCCCCAAAAGGCCGGGATTTCAATCCCGGGATTGGAGTTTCCAATCCCGGGATTGGAGTTTCCAATCCCGGTATTTCGGGATTAGACTGCGCGTGCGCAGTCTAATTCCGGGCAGCGTCTGAGCACTCGCTCAGATGCTGCCCAGCTTCTCCCAGGCAGAGCAGCACTGCGCAGCGTGACCTCTCAGCGTGACCAGATCAGAGGTCTCACTGCGCAGGCAGGTCACGGCTGGCAGTATGAAGAAGCCGCGCCGCTCGCCCGTCCGACTAGCCAGCGCGCCAGCCAGCCGCAGCATGACCCAGCTCCTGAAGCTGACCGCCCATCCACCCACGCAACCAGCAAACCCATCTGTCCACGCACCCGGCAACCCAGCTGCACCTGCATGTAAGTAAATGCGGGGCAGCCAGGGTGTTTTCCTATTAGGAAAGCCAATCCCGGGATTGAAAAAATGCCCCGGGCTTGGCTTCCCTACTTGCTGCATTAGCCCCCAGATATGGTAACTGGGGCAGATTTCATTGTTTTGTGAGTGCCCACTGGGAATATTCAATTGTTACCCCTGTTTGGAGCGCATGCACCTTATGCACAGCACCAGTAGGGTGGAGTTAAGCCGTGCAAAGCAGCTAAACCAATCTAAAGTCCTTGTTTGGGCACGCAGAATACTGTTTGAGTGCCCAAACCATGGTGTTTTCGTACATTTCAGCTCCCACCGCAGGAGGCTGCAAGGCTGGATAACCATTATAAACAAATTAAAAAGACCCATAATAGCAAGTGGATGGTTCTTCCATTTTATGAATCTTTTGTTTAAAATGCGTTGTAATAAAGACCTTTTTATGTATTTTACGTTAGTAAAGCTCAATAACCAATATAGGGGCTAATTCAGGTTGGATAGCATAAGTGTGCAGCACGGATGGTGTAGTGGTTAGCATTACTGCCTCACAGCACTAAGG
This sequence comes from Crinia signifera, assembly GCF_055691185.1. Lineage (NCBI taxonomy): Eukaryota > Metazoa > Chordata > Amphibia > Anura > Myobatrachidae > Crinia > Crinia signifera. Next base: position 103,921,993 of record NC_139227.1, read on the forward strand.
TCATTGGTTTGATTCCCACCATGGTCCTAAATGTGTGGAGTTTGTATGTTCTCTCTGTGCTTGCATGGGTTTCCTCCGGGTAGTCATTAATCCTACAATTTCTGTGTGTGCTGGTTAATGTGGGAGGGATTATAGATTGTAAACTCCACTGGGGCAGGGACTGATGTGAGTGTTCAAATATTCTCTGTACAACGCTGCGGAATATGTGTGCGCTATATAAGAAACTGGTACTAAAAAATGTAATAAACAATCCTTCCCACAGTTTCCTTGGCCTCGCAATGCCCCCTGCGACTGCAAGTCCGAAACAGGTCAGACTTACTCAGGCTGCATTGGCAGATGAACATTGGGACTGATGGCTGCGATGTTCCTCTAAAACTGCGATCACAAATGCGACCCTTACTGAATTAGGTCCATGTCTAACTCTAACGTCCACTTAAAAAATTAATGAGGCTGGAATGAGTTTTCCATTTAATATGATCATCTTGCAAGCAATTCATGTAATTAGCACTGCGCCTGTGGGTTTTAAATAACCATGAAAGATTTAGGGCTAGGTATAATAAAATGCACTGAGATTTGTTTTTTGACACGCAATGTAAAACTGCTGGTTTTAATGTTTGATAGTGTAAAGCCCCAAACACACTACAGCAGGGGTGGCCAAACCTGTCCTCAAGATCTATCAACGGTGCATGTTTTCCAGGCAACCTGTGCATCTATCATAGGAATGATTGCAGCATGTTTTGAAATGTGACAGTTATGACTACAGCTGTGCACCAGGTGGGTAACCTGGAAAACGTGGACCGTTGGTTGCCCTCGAGGTTTGGCCACCCCTGCACTACAGGATATTTTAGAAGATCTCACCCGAACATCCCCTCTTCTCCCACTATCTCCATCAGTATTGGTGAAACCGAGATCACCTCCCCCGACCAAACGCGCTGCCTCGGTGTCATCATTGACTCCTCCCTCTCTTTCACCCCCCAAATTCGTGCTCTCTCACAGTCTTGCCGCTTTCACCTACGCAACATCTCACGCATCAGACCATTCCTCTCCACTGACGCGACCAAAATTCTCATTCACTCTCTTGTCATCTCCCGCCTTGACTACTGCAACATCCTTCTCTCTGGGCTACCTCTCACCCGCCTCGCACCTCTCCAATCCATTCTTAACGCTGCTGCTAGGCTCATCTTCCTCTCCCGCCGCTCTACCTCTGCCTCCCCCCTCTGTCTATCTCTTCACTGGCTCCCCATTCCTTTCCGAGTTCTCTTTAAACTCCTCACCACAACCTACAAGGCTCTCTCCTCCTCCACCGCTCCTTACCTCTCTTCACTGATCTCTATCCACACTCCCTCCCATCCTCTTCGCTCCATCACTGACCGCCGACTGACCTCTCACCTAATCACCTCCTCCCACTCCCGTGTCCAAGACTTCTCTCGCGCTGCCCCCCTGCACTGGAACAACCTCCCGCCACCCATCAGGCTTTCTGATTCCCTTACCTCCTTCAAGCGCTCCCTCAAAACCCACTTTTTTCGACTAGCCTATCCCTCCTCCTAACCTCTTTTGATCCTCCGTTCCCCTCCGTTCCTACTTATCCTATTGTTTTTCGTTAGTCCACCCACCTATTTTTAGTATGTTAACTCTTATGAGTAGGGCCCTCCTTCCTCACGTACTCACCCTACCTCTTTACCTCACCTGTGCTCCTGTCCTGTCCTGTTCTTCCCTTCCTCTACTTCATCTTCAGTCTCCTCGACAATTTTGACACCTACTTCTGAACTGATGCTGATTTTAGTTCTACCAGCTATACCCCTATTTATACTGTATTTTTCAACACACCCTGTACGTTACCTCGTAATTTTTTTGTTTGCTATGTACGGCGCTGCGGACACTTTGCGGCGCCTTATAAATAAACGTACTACTACTACTACTACTAGAAAGGGCCTTCTGAGCATAAAGGAGCCCGTTTTGTACTTTGAGATGCGCGCTCCCGTGCATCTCATCGTGCAGTCCAAAAAGTATGTGCTGCACATACTTTTTTTACTAGCTTTTCATCGCATCGCATTGCATGCACAAGGCATGCGATGCGATGTGTACTATTTAAGTACAAAACGTACGCCCACAACGGAGCGTGTATGGGCCAGTGTTCGCGAAAACCACCCAAAAAAGTGGGTCCCGGGGACCCTTCACTTCTAAAAATTGGGGTCCTACCGGACATTTTCTGGGTCCTAATGGAATAAAGCCTCCTCTCCCCTTCTCCCCAGCATGGCACATGTGGGTTCGGGGGGGTAAGTATCAATTGGCCCACTTGCATAAAGGTACATGTATACTAGAAACTATATAAACCTGAAAACAGGGACAGTTTTAAAAATTTAGGGCATGTTTTTTTTTTGGGAAAGTGGTGTGGTCACATAGTAGTACACATTATAGCACACACCGTAATGCCCAGTACACATTATAGCACACACCGTAATGCCCAGTACACATTATAGCACACACTGTAATGCCCAGTACACATTATAGCACACACAGTTGGCCCACTCGCATAAAGGTACATGTATACTAGAAACTATATAAACCTGAAAACAGGGACAGTGCGCGCCGAAGGCGCGCGCAAAAAATTTAGGGCATGTTTTTTTGGGGGAAGTGGTGTGGTCACATAGTAGTACACATTATAGCACACACCGTAATGCCCAGTACACATTATAGCACACACCGTAATGCCCAGTACACATTATAGCACACAGTTATGCCCAGTACACATTATAGCACACACAATTATGCCCAGTACACATTACAGCACACACAGTTATGCCCAGTACACATTATAGCACACACCGATATGCCCAGTATGTATTATAGCACACAATGTAATGCCCAGTATGTATTATAGCAAATAAGTGCTGCTTACCTACATGCTTGTTGCCAGGGGTTACATGCTCCTTGCAGGGGTTACATGCTGCTTGCAGGGGTTACATTCTGGTTGGCGCAGGGGGGGTTTATTCTGGTTGCCAGGGGGGTATTCTGGTTGCCACGGGGGTGGGGGTTATTCTGGTTGCCACAAGGGTGGGGGCGCATTTGTTGCTCGTTGCCCAGGGGGGGGGGTGTCTGGTAAAGCTGATGAAAGAGTAGGTGAGCGGGCTGTCTGCGAGGCGGGGGGACTGGATGTGGCTGGAAGAGCTGAAACGCTGCTTTGAGTTGAGCAGCGTGTCAGCTCTTCCAGCCACATCCCCCACTAGGCTGACAGCACGCTCACCTCTTATGCCGAGAGTGGCTGTCAGTTGTTACAGCCATCCTGTCCCCCGCTCTCAGCAGCAGAATGAACGGGGGCGGCAGAAGGATACACAGACACTGACCGCGGTGAACCTGCTCTCAAATATGTCAAGGCGCGCGGCTTTAGTAACTGCAGGGCGCGCACTTGCAATGATTGGCTGCCGGGCGGCCACTGTGTAATGATTGGGTCCCGGCGCTGCCGCTGCTGTGATTGGCTAACGGAGGCTCACAGGCGCAGCTCAGCGCGTCCTCGGGGACCCCTTCAGTTTGAAAAACTGAGTCCCCGGTGGCCGTTTTAGGGTAAAATACGCGCTATAGCGCGTATTTGCGAACCCTGTGGGCTCCTTGATCGTTTAGCATATTGTCTAGTTTATACACTCAAAATTGTTAATGATGCCTTCTCCTGCGCATCATTAAAGACTCCTCCCGCCAATCTTTGGAACTTGTATTGCACAAAACCATCAATATAGAAATAGAAAGAACGGGCACTCAGGGACTGTAAAATGCAGTGAAGAAGTGGACCAAGTTTATTCCATATTGGTCAACGTTTCAGGGTCAATCCTCCGTCGTCAGGACATTCTATAATATATGTCTATAATATATGGTGCCCGTTCTTTCTATATATATAGTTACACTAACGTGTTCATGTTCGCTGAAGAAAAACAAATGTTCTTTAACAACTCAGAAATATCGTCCAAGATCTTAGTGTTCACAAGATTTATTGACGCTCTGTTTTTACTATGGACCGGAACAAAAATAGAACTAGAACACACCATAACAACCATAAACAGCAGAAACTCACCCATCAAATTGACATATACGATCAGTAGTGATGTCATACATTATTTGGATGTGGAAGTATCCCTGGTAGGAGACCGAATACAAACTAGCCTTTTTTCTAAACAAACAGACTGGAACAACCTCCTGCACGCCTCCAGTTTCCACCCAAAACCCCTCAAAAATGGACTGCCAAAATCACAGATGCTGAGGGTGGCTCGTATATGCAACACCACAGAAGCAATGCACAGAGGCCTTGATCAAATCATAAGAAAGAAGGGAAATACCAGTGGGCGCCTTATGCACACAAATAAGACAATTTATTGGATAGACATATCATATAAACATTAAAACTAATTTGACACAAAATATACACAAAAAATTAATATAATATAAGCATAAAAAGGTAAAAAACATGTGCAATAGTAAATGCTGATTCAATAGGTATATAGTTACCAAGTCCCGGTAGGTTTTTTTTCTCATATGCGCATATGAAGCCAGGTACTAATGTCCCAATTTAGAAGGTAAAAATACCAGCGCTCTGGGAGTAAATGAATACTGTAGGATCTCCCAACAGGGTTTTTGTAATCCAAAGGGCTTTGTAGCAGTGGACCACAATTGAAGAGTCGATGCAGTCAACCCTTATTGTGTCGATGGAGACGACAGCCACAAATCTTACTTGCAGGTAAGGTGTCATCAGCAATTGAAAAAGCTGCCGTAGCGCGGCGAAACGCGTCTTGAATAGGAGCCCTGTTGCTGCCATTGAGACAGTGGACCTGGAGGAACTTCTCATTTATTGAGCTCCACGATATTCAGCATACCTCGGTCCCTGTCACCATCTCACAAGCGCAACAGTGTAGTGTCACCGAAGACGACACACAGCCACCATACCATCTCGCGGCACACGACTGTCGCGTTCCCAGCAGAGCGCACGAGACCCCCGTCCAAAGCAGTCTCCGCCCGCCACAGTGTCCAGCGGCTTGCACTTGGCTCGCTGGCCGGTGCAGCTGCTCTGTTACCATCTGACACTGTCAGGCGTGGGGCGCATTGGCGCATTGACTCTCCCGAACTGGGATCTGCTGAAGACACCTTACCTGCAAGTAAGATTTGTGGCTGTCGTCTCCATCGACATAATAAGGGTTGACTGCATCGACTCTTCAATTGTGGTCCACTGCTACAAAGCCCTTTAAACCCCCGTTGTGGATTACAAAAACCCTGTTGGGAGATCCTACAGTATTCATTTACTCCCAGAGCGCTGGTATTTTTACCTTCTAAATTGGGACATTAGTACCTGGCTTCATATGCGCATATGAGAAAAAAACCTACCGGGACTTGGTAACTATATACCTATTGAATCAGCATTTACTATTGCACATGTTTTTTACCTTTTTATGCTTATATTATATTAATTTTTTGTGTATATTTTGTGTCAAATTAGTTTTAATGTTTATATGATATGTCTATCCAATAAATTGTCTTATTTGTGTGCATAAGGCGCCCACTGGTATTTCCCTTCTTTCTTCTTACCTTTTGGGGGCGGCAACCCCCTCCCAGAGGGCAGCCATTTGCACACAGCACCCAAGCACTGACCCATAGCGCTCAAAATATATTGTTTTCTGCTTGATCAAATCATAACCAGATTTGCCAGCAGGGGTTATGAAATCCAGACCCTCTACAAACAGAGACAGGAGGTGTTGGAAATCCCCAGAGAACAACTATTACGACCCAGAGATAGAGGCAATAAAAAAGAAAAAATCCCATGGAAACAACAGTTTTCAACTTCGAGTCCGGTTGGTTGTCCATAGAGCCAGCAAGGCCCTGTGGCCAATAGTGTCCTCTGACAAAACATTACCAAGCCTCTTGCACAAGCAACCAATGGCATGCTATACAAGGAGTAAAAATATAAAAGATATAGTGGTCCACACTGACATCACTGGTTTCAGTGACAATAAACCTAAAACGCAGACTTTTTTTATCCAAAAGACCAGGCTGCCACAAGTGCATTAAATGCACCACATGTAGAAACATGAGAACAGGGTCTCAATTCCAACACCCACAACTGGAAAAAATCTACCAGATTAAACACATCCTAACGTGTACAACTACCCACGTTATTTATATGATTACCTGTCCCTGCAAATTAAGTTATATTGGAAATACCATTCGAACCATCAGGGAAAGAATGGGTTTACATAGATCTGCTATCAACACAGCCATACGCACAGGCAAGGCGGAACAACCAGTGGCACGCCACTTTCTTGAGACTGGACATACCATCATGGATCTACAATTTATACTTATAGATCATGTCCCGCCGCTGAGAAGAGGAGGGGACCGGGACAAATTATTATTACAAGCAGAAACAAAATGGATCCATAGACTGCGATCAGCAACCTCGCTGGGTCTAAATGAGCGATTTAGTTGGAACACATTCCTGTGAACTGTGGCACCTTACCATTCTGCTGCAATAGTCAGAACAGAATTGTACTGATCTGCTAAAAATGCATATGTTTGTTGTATCACAGCATTTCTCTTTGACATAGAGCAGCCTTGAGACCACGTATTGTGCGAAATTGTGTATTCCATTGTTATTCTCTTTTGCAGAGAAGTCCGCCACGGTCCGGAGTGGGGAGAAAGCATGACGCGCAGCAGACTGCGGGGATCCGTCTCCAGGGAGACGTGTCTGGTAACAGGAGCGTTACCATGGAGCCGTAGCTGTGGTGACGTCATCAGCGGGGGACAGACTGACGGAGACGCCGGCTGTCTCCACGCTGCCGCAGACTCCCGCTCTGGACCAGGAGTGGTATGTATAAAACACAATGACAGTAGTAACAATGTTTGTATATGCTTTGTACTGACATGGCTCCTTGAGAAAAATGCTTGCTGCATTGAAACGTTGGAGTGTTTGAACCATGTGCAGTGTACTTACAAGATGAATTTCGTTGTTACCTAATGGAAATACAAAACTAAAGATTTAAACAAGACCCTTTGAGTGCCGCTGTTTCTTCTATCTTTATATATATATATATATATATATATATATATATATATATATATATATATATATATCTCTATCTATCAATCAACATATCTATCAACAGAAGTAGCTGGCCCGGTGCTCACCAAAGACCGACGTCGGTCATGTCCAGAGACACTGACTCCAATTGGAGAAGGTGGCACACGGTAAGTAAATCAAGCTAAGTCAGGAACGTCATGCAACGTTTAGATTTTATCGTTTCAAAATCGTCATCAGGCGCAATATGAACAACTCGCAGCTTACTTAATATCCCCACTTCACCATGCACGCTACAGCACGTTTCCCGCGGTAGCCGCACTACATCATCCAGCAAGCACCAATGTCACGACCGCAACCATAGTAACTGGTATCAACAAGCAACACCAGCACCATGGCAACGGACTATGAGCAATGACGTCACAGCTGTCAAACAGAGCGACCACACGTCAGGAAACAGCGCAGAAAATAGTGATTAAAACGGCTGAAGATAGAGGACCGGCAAGAGCGCCGCATCAGCAATTAAGACATGACAATATTCACATGGAATACATTAATACGCGTCCCCCTGCGTGCTTCATCTATGAGGAGACTCGCGGTATGCTGAAGGTGTTCCTGGAGAATGTGATCCGTGATGCTGTCACCTACACCGAGCACATCAAGAGGAAGACTGTCACTGCGATGGATATGGTCTATGCTCTCAAGCGTCAGGGCTGCACTCTCTATGGTTTTGGAGGTTAAGAACTATAGTGGGCCTGATTCAGTTTCAGGCTATGCTATATTTGCATTTTGAACAAATATCGATGGTCTGCGCATGTGTTACTGCCACATTGCACACGCATTGCGCTTGATTTATGGTTGCACTAGCAGTGAATTAATTTACAATTAACAGGGAGTATGGGGAAATTTACTAAGATTTACTACACAAGGGACCTTATTCTGGTTGACACTCAGCGCTGCAAAGTTCGTGTCTTTTTAAGCCTGCTCGCATTGCTGCCCATCCCCTTCACCAGCATGGCTGCGAATGGATGTTTTGCAGCCTAGGGGGTCAAACCCACATCATTCGATGGTCACTCTCAGGTGTCTCAGAATGTTGGGCAGCTGACAACTGGTGATGTCAGCTGCCCGCCCCCCAGCACCCGCATTATCGTGACATTACCATGGGAACGCCCATGAAACGCTGGGTGTTCCCATGGACACATCCCTCTGCCCCCTGCTTGCTTGCACACAGCACATGCGCAAAAGAAAAACTATGGGCCTTATTCTGATCGGTGCGGCCCGATCAGAAATATGCGGTCATGTCCGTGCAGGCGAATCCCTGCCTTCCATACGGATCGCCACCTCCGTCCGTATGCGGATATGTGGCGGTCCGCATGAAAGTGGACGGGGATACGCCTCCTCCATGTTGGGAGCAGCCCCTGCATTCGATGGTCGCCGAACATCGAATGCAGGGCCGCACGCTCCACCAGGTCCCGCCACCCAAGACCACACGGACACTTGTCCGTGTGAAATCATGTATGGGGGCGGGCAGCTGACATCCGGCGATGTCAGATGCCCGCCCCCTACACACGCGTCACGGCTTCATTACCATGCATACGCCCCGCGTTTGCATGGGAACGCCCATGAAACGCGGGGCGTATGCATAGGGTAATGAGGCTAAGTAGCCCCTCACGCCCCTCTACGCCCCCTGTGCGGCGTATAAAGAATACGTGCGGCGAAATCGCCTGCACATGCGCAGAGTGACCTCTGCACATGCGCAGACGAGCAACATCGGCGGGACGTCCGCATGCGGTAAAATCCGCACCGATCAGAATAAGGCCCATTGTCCGAATTTGCATGGGAGTGCAGGAACCAGAAATTTCCCCGAATGTCCTTAAAATTATTCAAAGTGCAGATTCAATTATTGTGCGGTAATTGAATTATTCCATTACTTGATACAATGCCCCCTGTTTCCCACTATAGTGCACGTTAGCCATGCTAAACTTCAGCTTCCGTTCTCAGTGTTGATAAAATGCATCTGTCAGGTCCCCAACTCCTATGTAATGCTGATTTCACCTCGCACCTCAGGAGGCTTCGAGCAGAAATCCACCATTTATAGTTCCTACCAGCAAACGATAATCGGCTAATGTCTTCTCTTTGTTACGCTCATTCATTTTACCCATTTCCCATTCTCGCTTCATCTCACTTATGAAAATTGACGCTGTATTACTATAGTAACAATTCAAATTAATATAAATTATTATAGTGCTCTGAACATTGCATTTTCTTTCTAATATATGCTTTGGATTGTACGAACATTTATTGTGCTGAAAATGACTTAATTGAAATAAAGATTGCCAACTGAGTACAATTAGTGATAATTATTACTTGGTAAAAGATGCCGAATTATATAATTATAGAAGTAACGTTGTAACGCTCACTGTCCTCCGGTTCCATGACATCATTAATCCGTTCTCCATACTCCTGATTCTGAAGAGTTTGCTGTCTGTAGTTGCCTTGTAAACCAGCCAAGGGCCTGCAGCTGGATCCCCCGCACTATTGGCATCCTCTACCCTGCATGTACCAGGTTCACCCTGCTGCAGGTTCCTCATCTTTGAACTGTGTTTTAGATCTGGCATCCGGTATAATGGAACAAGTTACAACAAAATGTGACACGGTTAACAAAGAGACTTTTTATGGCTTTCCCAGTTCATTTTTTTATTGGGCTGTGTGCATTTTTCATTAAGTACGAACCAATAAATATTAAATGTGTCACTTGATATAATAGTGTGGATTATGCACGTATTTTCTTCTTGCAAACCCCTTTTTTTTTTTTTTTAAAGATGGTTGAGAAATCGAATCTCCTTGCACAATCCAGAGGGCACGGTGGTAAGTGTCAGTTCCTCTTCACACCACCAGTTTCTTGTGAATTGTCCCTCTTGCGTTTGTACACATGGTTACCTGCTTAACAAATGACACAATAACAGTATACATTTCGCACAGTATATTAGTAAGTAGAAACACAGACAATATGAACACTTTGCCGCACCAACCAGGAGATGTATTTGTTGATGAGGATTGATAGGGGACCAGCAACAGCTGATGCAGAGCTGTACAAATCTCCCAAGTGTTCTGATTGCAGAGAAATACTCATGATGACCATGGACCAGGGTTGCCTACCCTCCCGGAATGATCGGGAGGGTCCCGGAAATCGGGTCCCCCTCCCGGCCCCCCGGAAAGGAGGGCAACCCTTCCGCATTGCCCTGCAAGCACCAGTGGACCACCCCTCGCCAGGGGGGGTCCGTGGGTCAAATGACACGATCGCGTCATTTTAGCCCTGCCCCCCGCAGTGCAGTGCATAAAATTACGGCATTGCGGGGCGGGGGGGGGGCCTAAATGACGCGATCACTCTACCCACGTCCCCAAAACAGGTCAGCCCGGCCATGTCTCCGCCCCAGCACCGCCCCTATTTGCTCCTGATTTTGGCCCCGCCCCCTGTCATGCTGAGCTGGCTGCCCTCCGGAGAGGGCAGCAAGAAAGTCGGCAACTATGCCATGGACTGTCCTGCAAGTTGGCACGTTTTTCTAGAGAGGTTGGGCAGTGTATAGGGGTGTACACACAGAGAACTTTTAACAGGAGATTTTGACTAGATAGTTAAAATCTCCTAGAAGGTTAGCCAAAAACTCCCTATTTTTCTCCTGCTTAGTCAATATTGTCTAGCAGAAATTGCTTAGTATAGACTGACAGTGCAGGCAAGGCAATTTTGACTAGATCATAGACTATCATTGCTTAGACAAAATCGCTTAGTCAAAATATCCAGTGCATCTAGCCAAAATCTCTCCCAAAATTGCTTAGTCAAAATTGTCCATTATTTAGAATCTCCCCGTGTGTACACCCCCCACCACCCTTGCTAGTCATTAAAGATTATTTTTAGTACACTGCAGGGGGAACAAGGGTGTCCAAGTGCCCATGGCCCTAACAACAAAGAGAGAATGGAAAAACTAGAAAAATACTAAAATATTACTTAAACCTATCCCTGAGAAGCTATCTGTCTATATATTTAAAAAAAAACCATACAATCTGGCACAAAAGGAATACATATACGAGAACAACGGATGGGATTCCGGCGATCAGAAGACAGCTGGGAATGAATACTTACTCTCTCCCCCTACCATCCTATCTTTAACCCCCTGTCACAAGTTGCACTGAACTACCTGCCTATTCAGCTCGGGAATTGGCTAGACCTAACGCAGAGGTGCGGAGTCTAACCGTGCCGAGGGTTTTCTGCCAGTGACCCCTCCAATTGGGATTTGGGCTTCTGCGGTACTCGACACGTCGGTCGCGGTCCTCTGGTTAGGTTTCCCTTTATGAGCTGGAGGCCGGGAGTAGATGATATGGAGAAGCGGTCGTCTAGCCGGGTCGGTATCAATGCTGTCAATTAGGAGCCCAGGGGGGAAGCGAAGAAGGTCCAAAACAAGCCGGGTCATACACGGGAGACACTGTTGCGGTACACTGGGATGAGACGGAGGAATGGTAGGGAGCAAGCTGGGGTCATACACGAGAAGGTCACGAATGGAGTACAAGGGGTCAAGCGGGAGAATCGTCAGTAACAAGCCGGGTCAATCACAGTAGCAATGGAGATCAGAAACTAAGCACAGTAACGCTGGAGTAGGTGTGAGCCTATACTCTGGCAGAGTTCCCCTGCTAGAGACTTCGTTTTATTCCCTGCAGGCTGCTGCTTATTTCCTGCCTGTGCCTTTAAATCTTAGAACGTGCGGCGCGCGCCCCTAGTGAGCGCGTGCCCGCGCACCCGGAGGCCAGACACACGCTGCTGGAGCTCCGACAGCGGGAGACCCCAGCAGCCTGCCAACTCGCCGGCTACCGCCCGCATCAGAACGGGAACCCCCAGACTAAACCGCCCGCTGCTTAGTCGCTCAGCCTGCCGCCCGCCATGCCCAGCCTGCCCCCCGTCCTGACCGGCCCGCAGAACGCACGTCCCCGGACCCAGTAAGAGACTCCCGCGGTCCGGGAGACTGTGGCACCCCCCTAATACAGGCTGTACACTTGTGCAGCCATGTAGATTTGCGCCATGCAAACAGGTCTGAATGGGCCCCATGGTGCAGTAGGGCACATCGCCATGCAATTATTAATATTTCATATGATATATTATGCGTCTGCCAGTTGTAGATCTGGGTCAATCACATGTAAGAAGACCGGTCTTTGACAACAGCTCAGTGACACAACAATTCTCATTGCAGTGCGCGTTGTATGATCTTTGGCATTTATATCTAGGACATCCTCTTCGGTATCCCAAGTATCTTCTGTATAAACAGTTTAAGGTGACTAAACTTTACCTGTGGTAGATTTGTAATAATTAACAGGCAGTAATGAATGCTTTCATTGACCGATAGTATCTCTGTGTGCAGTATAGGTCATTAGATCTTATAAAGGTTCATGCATTGGGAGCCAGAGATCATGCCCACTCATGTACAGCCATCTAGGATTCCTTCCAGCACCCTGATGATACTCTAGGTCCGTCTCCTGTTTGTGCATCAGAATAATTATATGATCGAAAGAAACACAAGGAACGTTGGCATCATGCGCAGGGTGTTAGGTGGTGTCCCCCTCTGATAAGGTACATTCCTAGCAAGCTTGGAGTCTTTGTAGTGAATATTAGGTAATATGCGCTCAAGTTTATCATTAGCGTAGGTCCTATAGGTATGGAGAGGTATGTGCATGGTCTTAAAGGGGCTGCAGTCTATCAGGTGTGTCCTGGACACCCTGTGAGGTACTATAAGAAAGAAATGGATAGACTGTGCTCACCTGTGATGCGCTTGTGATGAATATACAAATATAGTGTGTAGATGTAAGCAAAAGAAGAGAGTAAGATGGTAAGTGGGTAAAAATTAATGAATTTATTAAATAAAAATGAAGTCGCAGTGGGAGAATGTGTGGAGTCCTGGTGATGCAGGAATAGGCCAGCGGGGTATCACTCCACTAGGCCTATTGTTTAGGTGTAAGTGTGATCTAGGTAGGACTCTTTAACCATAGGTCCCTTAATAGGAACCTATGTACCTATGTGGGTGACCGCAGCGGTCTGTATGGGCAAGGGGATGGGGGATTACGTGGATACAATGTCCAAGTACACAGTATTGCGGGGTGCAATTGTCCTGTGGTACTGTGTCAAAGTCTCGTATTAGCGGTGTTACTGCAGGATAGGAACAAATAAGGATGTTGTCCAAAACTGTGTGCCAGGAAAAATGACTGGGGTGGAGGACAGTGAGCGGCGTAGGATCCGGTAAGAGTACAAAGCGGGACGCCGCTCACTGTCCTCCACCCCGGTCATTTTCGTTCCAATCCTGCAGTAACACCGCTAATACGAGACTTTGACACAGTACCACAGGACAATTGCACCCCGCAATACTGTGCACTTGGACATTGTATCCACGTAATCCCCCATCCCCTTGCCCATACAGACCGCTGCGGTCACCCACATAGGTACATAGGTTCCTATTAAGGGACCTATGGTTAAAGAGTCCTACCTAGGTCACTCTTACACCTAAACAATAGGCCTAGTGGAGTGATACCCCGCTGGCCTATTCCTGCATCACCAGGACTCCACACATTCTCCCACTGCGACTTCATTTTTATTTAATAAATCCAATAATTTTTACCCACTTACCATCTTACTCTCTTCTTTTGCTTACATCTACACACTATATTTGTATATTCATCACAAGCGCATCACAGGTGAGCGCAGTCTATCCATTTCTTTCTTAAAGCTTGGAGTCTCTCAGGGTTTACCAGTGAATGCCATTGCTGGGTAGGTGCAGGCAAGGGAGGGATGAAGGCCCGGACAATGAATCATAGTCTAGGTCAACACTGTGTCTAGGTCAACATGTTTTTTCACTGTTTTGTTGGTTTCCATGTCAACATCGGAGCATGTGGGCACCCAATTCGTGTACCATGCTCAATTTACTCACCATTCTTCGGGGCAAGGTGCTTTACTCCGGTACCACTGAGTTTCTTCCCAATCCTAGTCCATGTGCATGGTCAAGTATGAAAAAGTAAAAAATTAGAAAAACTCATGTTGACCCTTTCACGTGCCAACCATTGTCATCGTCGACCCTGTGCATGTCAAACATATGGCGTTGACCGTTGACCTAGTCAGTGTTGACCGATCATCGGTATCCTAACTGAGCAGTGACTGGATGTCAGCTGCCCGCCCTGTACTCGCGCAGCGCGCACACAAAGCTAAGACACCTGAGAGTGTCTTTGTTTTGCGTGCACATTTCACATCATTCGATGGTCGACGACCATTGAATAATGTGGTACTCGCCCCCTAGGCTGCGAATGGATTTATGCAAAACATCCATTGGCAGCCGTGCAGGTGAATTCGCCGTGCGATGGGGGTGGGCTTAAATTCGCACGCAGTGCTGCGTATGAACCAGAATAGGGTCCTATATCTGTTGCAGTGTCTTATAGGGGCCCCAAGGTGTTGTATAGTCCTTGGGGAGGACACAGATGGTATAATATTTTGATAATTTAAGCAATATAATATACAACATATGGGGGGTTATTGTGATAGTTGATCAGAAAATGTGCAGAAATATTTATTTGGGACATAATTAGTGAGTGTGTTTGGAGAAACCGGGTGTCAGAACAGGTTACACGTACGTATTACAATACAGCATAAAATGACAAATTAGACTGACAGCAGAAAGCTTGTATAGAGTCATCATGATAAGTGTTGGTGTAACACACCCAACTTTATGTAAACACTGTTTCCGTGCCAGGTATACCAGGTACTGACCTGCCGCCGCTGCACATGGAACACTGCTGTATATAATCATACTACGCTGCCTCCGATTTCATTGAGTCAGGTTTCTTAATAGTTCAAACCTTTGTTCATAATTACACAGTTCCTCTGACTCCATCAATATCTGAATTAGGCCCCATATCTACATTTACAGAGCAGATGGAAACATTTAATTAGAGATGGCACGTTTACGGTGCGGTTTGGTTTATTGTCTAAAAACCCACAAAACCTGGTAACAAATAGGTGGCTCGTCCAATCACCTTTGCCTGCATAGAAAATTCAGTATCCGGATCTCTGATGGTGCCTAAGTTGGGAGTCAAGAGGTCGACAAACATATGGTTGTTACACATATAAAAGGTCAATGTCGAGACATGAAAAGGATTTTAAGGATTTTACATAGTAGGTAAGGTTGAAAAAAGACTTGTGTCCATCAAGTTCAACCTAGGTTTTAATAGCTTATCCCTTGCTGTATAGTATGTTATTAAAGACAGATTATGATTACTATTCCAACCTGTGGATGTTTTTAACCAATAAATGTTTATCCAACCTTAATTTGAACGTATTTATAGTGTCTGCCGACATCACTTCTCCAGGAAGAGAGTTCCAAAGTTTGACTGCTCTGACCGAATATAATTTTTTTCTTCTAAGGGAACAAAAACTTTTTTCTTCTAATTAAACTCATGCCCGCGTGTCCTAGATTCCTTTCTAGCACTAAAAAGGGTGTTTGACAGTTCCTTATATTGTCTCCTGATATATTTGTACATGTTGAGCATGTCCCCCCTTAAACGTCTCTTCTCTAGTGTAAATAGTCCCAAATTTCTCAATCTCTCCTCGTAGGTTAAATTCTCCATGCCCCTTATTAGTTTTGTTGCTCTTCTTTGTATTTTTTTCTAATTCTATGATGTCCTTTTTATAGTGTGGGGCCCAGAATTGTACTCCATATTCGAGGTGAGGTCTAACCAATGCCTTGTACAGTGGCATAATTACTTTTGAATCTCTAGTTTCCATGCCCCTTTTAATACATGCTAGAATTCTGTTGGTCTTTTTCGTTCCTATGTGACATTGAGCACTACACCCTAGTTTGTCATTTATTTGGACTCCCAGATCCTTTTCCAGTACCGAATTACCCAGTGTCTCCCTGCTTAGGTTATAGCTAGCACACCAGTTATGTCTCCCAAGGTGCATAACCTTACATTTATCCACATTAAGCCTCATCTTCTACATTTTTGCCCACTCATCTAGAGTGTCAAGATTATTTTGAAGCGCAGCAACATCCTCGGTTAATTTAATAACTCTGCTCAATTTTGTGTCCTCTGCAAAGATGGATACATTGCTGAGTAACCCCATCCCAATATCGTTATTAAAAATGTTAAACAAAATGGGCCCTAGGACCGAACCCTGTGGCACCCCACTTAATACCGGTATCATATTTGATACAGCACTGTTCACAACCACTCATTGTTCTCTCTTACTCAGCCAGTTCCCCACCCATCTGCAGATATTTGCCCCTAATCCCAGGTCCTCCATTTTATTTATCAACCTCCTGTGTGGTACGGTATCCAGACTATTTGTCTACAACAAGAAGATAGACAGCCATTAGGTCGACACCATTAGTTCGACAACTCAATAGGTCGACCAGCCATTAGGTCGACCAGCCATTAGGTCGACCTGCCATTAGGTCGACATACCATTTGGTGGACATACCATTAGGTGGACATACCATTAGGTCGTCATTAGGCCAAGACTGCCATTAGGTCGACAGTGTCTAGGTCGACAGTCAAAAGGTCGACATTGTTTTTTTACTGTTTTTTGAGCCGACATGTGCTGACAGGCGGTATTTCATGCCCTACCATCCACTACGGTGAGGAGTTAGATTATAATAGTGTGCCAAGCGCAGCGAGGCACTGTGCCCGAAGCATGGCGAGCGATGCGAGGGGCTGTGGTTCACTTCAAACTGTCCATGTCGACTCTGTCGACATTTGGGTAAAAAACAGTGAAAAAAACCATGTCGACCTTTTGACTGTCGACCTAATGGCATGTCGACCTAATGACACGTCGACCTAATGAACATGTCGACCTAATGAACATGTCGACCCATTGAGTTGTCGAACTAATGGTGTCGACCTAGTGGCTGTCTATCTTCTTCTTGTAGACAAATGGTCCTGCATCCGTGTGGTACTGTATCAAAAGCTTTAGCAAAATCTAGGAAGATCAAATCTATAGCGTTTCCATTATCAAGGTTTTTGCTGAGCCTAGTAAATTGGTCTGGCATGAACAATTTTTCCCGAACTCATGCTGGTTAGTACTGAGCAAACTATGGAGGTCTAAATATTCCTGGATACCATCCCTTAAAAATCCTTCTAATATTTTACCCACTATTGATGTTAAACTCACTGGTCTGTAATTTGCCGGGTCGTCCCTTTTTCCTTTTTTGAATATTGGCTTTACCTGAGCTATTCTCCATTCTTTGTGTAACTTACCTGATAGTGAGTTATCAAAAATGTAATATAGAGGGGTCGCTAGTTCCACCCTTAATTCCATAAGTACCCTAGGATGAATCCCATCTGGCCCTGGTGATTTGTTTGTTTTGATTTTTCTGAGCCTCAACATTATCTCCTCGGGCGTGAAATCAATATTGAGATCCGGCTTGTTTGTCTCATTTGTGGTACATGTGCGTTCCACTGTCTGCTCTCCTCTACTAAACACTGATGAGAAGAACCCATTTAGCAGTTCTGCTTTATCCTTATCTTCTGTAAAACTTTTACCGTTGATATCAGTTAATAGGCCAATGTTCTCTTTAATTATTCGCTTACTATTTATATACTTCAAAAACTTCTTGGGGTTGGTTTTGCTTTCAGTGGCTATGCGCTCTTCATTTTCCCTTTTAGCTACTTTGATTACTTCTTTACAAGTTTTGTTTGATTCTTTGTTCTTGTTGAACGCCTCCTCATTTACATTATTTTTATAGAATTTAAACGCTTTTGTGTTATTGGTGATTGCTGTCCTAACTTTTTTTATCCAACCATGATGGTTTTTTTTTTTTTTTATTGAATTTACCCATATTGACTTTTGGTATGAATTTATTAGTTAAAGATTCCAGTATTTTTCATACTTTACTGTCCACATGGACACCAATTGGAAAGGGGATGGCAGGCGTAGCAAGCGGTACACTAATTAGGGGTCCACCTGCTCAGGTGTTGATACAAACTAATGTGGTAAACTCATATTGACCTTTCATGTGTTGACCTTTGTCCAGCGTCGAACTTATGCATGTTGACCTTTTAGGGCTAACCTGCCATAGACACCAGAGACTGTAGTCCACTAAAAAAAAACCTGCTGGTGTCAGCCATGAAAGAGAAGCCACTCATCCCCTTTAACTTTGCCATTTTAGGTTGTAGTGAGGCTGTCACCTCATCCCCGGTAAACTGTCATAACCAACAGCGGTGCCCTCTATCACCCAAGCCAGGGCATATCTCTGCTATCCCTATCACCTCCACCCTGTCCTTTACAACAAATCTGGTGAGGAGGGAACTGAGTATGTGCAATGTAAGGAAGGCTGAGGGTCCAGATGGTGTCTGTTCACGAGCCCTTACACGCTGTATGAGAGGCACTCACTAGGCTTGCCAGAAATGCCAGGGATAAAGCTGCAGCTTGCGGGAACAGTACGGTGACTATGCTGCCTGATGGGGACACTACGCAGGGCTGCTGCGGGGACACTATGCTGGGCTGCGGTTGGCCTACGCTGACAATGTAGCGTAACATGGCGCCATGAAACTACACCAGTACCATTTTTTTCCCATGATGATTGTTGGGAGCACTTGCACCTCATTTAATTCCAATTCTCCACCAGACCATATGTGGGAAGTGTAAAGGCCCCCGACAAGTCGGACCTGATTTCCTTAAAACTTCCCCGGCAGCTTCCTGGGAGGGCTACATTTGATTTGGCACTTGATGTGTCATTTTTTTTACGTGCAATAAATGGCATG
Organism: Crinia signifera; assembly: GCF_055691185.1. Classification (NCBI taxonomy): domain Eukaryota; kingdom Metazoa; phylum Chordata; class Amphibia; order Anura; family Myobatrachidae; genus Crinia; species Crinia signifera. The sequence goes on from NC_139227.1 coordinate 103,940,828, forward strand.
CGATTTATTGCATGTAACTCCCGGGTAATTGCCGGTGGGGAACACGCTGCGGTAGTGACGGGTGTGCAGATTTCATTACTCCCATTTATTTGAATAGGAGTTTTGAAATCTGCCTGCCTATACCGCAATCGTTCTCTCTGGCTGCCAGTGGTGGGGGTTGGGGGAGGAGGTGTCCGAGGTGGATAGAGCTGCCGACGCACCGCTGGCACATATCTACGGCCCTTATCGAATGCGATAAATGTACTCGACAGCCGTGGAGCATAAGTACAGTACCCGCTTATAGATGTGAGCAGCGGTGGGTCAGTCTTTAGATAGCGGTGACCGGATCCATACAGCTACAAAAAAGCGTTTTTCCGCCTCTGTTTGTATATCAGCGGCTTCCTCAGTTTGTCACAAACTGGGAGGGGGAGGGGTGCCTTCACAATTGTAAGTTCATCCCAGATGCTGCCTATTATGGAGTATCGTGCCCTATATATATGTATGTATACATACATACATACATACATACATACATACATACATACAATATAGTATAGTGGCAAATAAGCGGCACTCACAAGTCTTCTTAGTGGAAGTTTAGAGACATTTTTTTCCAACATGTTTTGAGTCATGGACCTGTCCTGACTCAAAACATGTCGGAATAAAATGTCTCTACATTTCCACTAAGAAGACTTGTGAGTGCCGCTTATTTGCCACTATACTGTTTGGAACTTTTTAGTTCAAAGAGGGCACCAGAACAATTTACTACTGAGTGGTCGGGAGTGCTGGAGAATTTCTACTCTATACACACTTTTAGGGGACACAAAACTCCATAACAGGCAGCATGTGTCAAAACCTGTGTGTGAATTTCGGCTCATTCCCTGTGTGCTAATGTTACATTTTGGCTCATTCCCTGTGTGCTAATGTTACATTTTGGCTCATTCCCTGTGCCCTAATGTTAAATTTTGGCTCAAAACCTGTGTCCTAATGTGAATTTTGACTCAAAACCTGTGTCCTAAGGTAAAATTTTGGCTCAGAGAAACAAATAGCAAGGGGCGCTGAAGTAGTACACTATAACAACCAATATAATCAGTAAAATGTATTAAGTACACAAAACACGAATTCAAATACTACTGTGCATGTGCACAATATTAAAATCACAATAGATATACATGTCCCCGGATATCCAGTTGTAGACTGGATTACGGTTTGGATGTTAAAACTGAATTTTGTTGTCCTGTCATGGGGCAATGACAATAAATTAATCTGAATCTACAGCGCTTAACCGTTTAATCCAATGTCCCCGGCAAACTTTTGTGAATAATGTCAACAATAAATTGTATATTCCCGGTCCTTGGTGGATCACTATTCGGCTGAGTAATCTCCACTTTGTAGAGGGTCTTGAAGTGGACCTTGGCACCCGGAGGCTCGCGCCGCTTTGTTGTGATGTGGTGCGGCTGCAGTGTAAATTACACCTAGCGTATATGCTTCTCTCCGGTGTTGGCGTCTGGGGTGTCCTGCTTCGATGTGTCCCGGCAGCTGGTTGCTGTTTTCACTGGACTGTCGTGGTGCGGCAGCACTTATAGGAGACTCTGCCACTGCTCCAAGCGTGCTGCAGTGTAGAACTCACACGGGGTCACTTGTGGTGCAAGTGAACCGGGCGGCCAGCTTCCAACTTCCAGATCAGACTCCTTGGAAAACGCAATTCTCCGCTCACAGGGCGGCTTTCTCTATTCCAGAGTCTTAAATTTTGGCTGAAACCCTGATTCCTGAAGATGCGTACACATGGCAGCGATATTTTGCCAACCGATATATTGCTCAGTATCCAGTTTGTATCAGAGACCAGAGATGGTCGCTGATGAAAAAGAAACTGCCGGGGAGCCTGGCAGTGGAAATCAGCTGGTCGCAGGAGCATGTTCCTGCGACCAGTGATCACTACGGGGTAAAAAAATGGGAACGTGCTCTCCGATCGCAGATATTAGCAAAAATCGCCCCCCATGTTTACGCACCTTAATGTGAATTTTGTCTCAAAACCTGTGCCCTAATGTGACTTTTGGCTCAAAACCTGTGTCCTAATGTGAATTTTGGCTCAAAAGATGTGTCCTAATGTGAATTTTGGCCTATTCTGTGTGGCATAAGGTATTATGGTATATTAGACTCCTCCCATCACTCTGTGCCTCCACAATGCTGCCATGTATGTGCTGTCTGCAGTGCTGACTACACATGTGATGGGTTATGGTATATTAGACTCCTACCATCATTTTGTCCCTCCACAATGCTGCCATGTATGTGCTGTCTGCTGACTACACATGTGATGGGTTATGGTATATCAGACTCCTCCCATCACTCTGTGCCCCCACAATGCTGCCATGTATGTTCTGTCTGCTGACTACACGTGTGATGTGATGACTTCTGCAGTAACTTGCTGGGGTCTGTCATTATTTTTATTGTCTGATGGGGTCCCAGAGCAAAATAGTTTGAGGACCCCTGCGATAGATCATACATGCTACAGGATCCAATCTGATGTGCACGGGAACATGCATCGGGTTAGATGTCCTACAGGTCCGATTTGGGCAGTTTTCGTTAGATATATCGACCCAATCCATTTCGACCTTCCATATAAAAAATGAATGTAATTGTGGCCAACATTTAAACACAATAAAAAGTGAGTTATTTAACACAATTGGAAATAAAAATGCTGCTGTCAGTCCCGTTGTGGAGCTGTACGAGTGGTGAATCACTGGGGAGAAGTGCCTGCTTTGGCACAACCGGAGGGTGGAGCGCTGCTGGCAGGATGGATTATGCTGTGAAATCTTTTTCCAGTTTCCCTGGTGCAACTGGGCTGTCAGCTTTCACTGCTACATGACCTCTCAGTTGCATTTATGATAGAGAATTGAACAGCATTTTGGTTTTGCAGACATTTTCCAATGGAATTCACTGGCGCATGCGGAGGGGAGGGGGGGTTTACGTGTGGCAGGCAGATACCCCGCAGCTGGACCAAGGGTTTTCTTAAGATGAGAGCCTTGTCTTGTCTTCACTCTATCAGAGCGTGATTGGAGCTCCATACAGATGTGGATTATTAAAAAGACCGTTAATAATTCGACAAGCACTAGGTCAACAGGGTCAAAAGATTGACATGGGAAAGGAATGCCAGGGTCCAAATGTCAACATTCAAAAGGTAGACACATGAAAAGGTTGAAATGAGTTTTTCACATTTATTTGGTGTCAATGTCGCCCTGTATGCCGACATAGGGCCTTATTCTAGTTCATTCTTTCTGACAAAATTCTTCTTAGATGGACAAAACCATGTGCACTGCAGGTGGGGCAGATGTAACATGTGCAGAGAGAATTAGATTTGGGTGGGGTTTTACTTCAAAGTGAGATCTATATTGCAGTGTAAAAATAAAGCAGTCAGTATTTTCCCTGCACAGAAACAAAATAACTCACCCAAATCTAATTCTCTCTGCACATTTTTCATCTCCCCCCTACATTGCACATGGTTTTGTCCATCTAAGAAGGATTTTGTCAGAAAGAGTGAACTAGAATAAGGCCCATGGTCGGTGAAGTAAAAACAAGCTGGTTTAAAAAAATTTTTTTTAAAATGACTACCTTTTTCAAGTTGACATTTTGATTCGGTCGACCTTATTTCATGTTGACATTTTGACCTTGATGAACTTTTGACCCTGTCACCCTATTGAATGTCGACCTTTTGGGTTAGAGTTAGACCTATTGACGGTTTATCTAGACCAGAGATTGGGAATCTTTGGCCCTCCAGCTGTTGTTGAACTACACAACCCAGCATGCCCTGCAACAGTTTTAGTACGGCCAAATACAAAGAAGTAGCATGGCATGCTGGGATGTGTAGTTCAACAACGGCTGGAGGGCCGAAGGTTCCCCATCCCTGATCTGGACACTGTAGATATATTAACCGGAACCAGCTCCATACAGAAAGAGAATGGTGGGGAAGGCTCCTTGTGCCATATTTATTTATTTATTATTAGTTATTTATATAGTGCACACATATTCCGCAGCGCTGTACAGAGACTATTATTACCAGTTATTATATAGCGCACACATATTCCGCAGCGCTGTACAGAGAATATTATTACCAGTTATTATATAGCGCACACATATTCCGCAGCGCTGTACAGAGAATATTATTACCAGTTATTATATAGCGCACACATATTCCGCAGCGCTGTACAGAGAATATTATTACCAGTTATTATATAGCGCACACATATTCCGCAGCGCTGTACAGAGACTATTATTACCAGTTATTATATAGCGCACACATATTCCGCAGCGCTGTACAGAGAATATTATTACCAGTTATTTATATAGTGCACACATATTCCGCAGCGCTGTACAGAGAATATTATTACCAGTTATTATATAGCGCACACATATTCCACAGCGCTGTACAGAGAATATTATTACCAGTTATTTATATAGCGCACACATATTCCGCAGCGCTGTACAGAAAATATTATTACCAGTTATTTATATAGTGCCCACATATTCCGCAGCGCTGTACAGAGAATATTATTACCAGTTATATTATATAGTGCACACATATTCCGCAGCGCTGTACAGAGACTATTATTACCAGGTACTTATATAGCGCACACATATTCCGCAGCGCTGTACAGAGAATATTATTACCAGTTATTTATATAGCGCACACATATTCCGCAGCGCTGTACAGAGAATATATGACCATTCACATCAGTCCCTGCCCCAGTGGAGCTTACAATCTATATTCCCTACCACATGTACACGAACACACAGACATTCTAGGGTTAAGTTGTTGGGAGCCAATTAGCCTACCAGTATATTTTTGGATTGTGGGAGGAAATCAGAGCACCCGGAGGAAACCCGCGCAAGTACGGGGAGAATATACAAACTCCACACAGTTAGATATGCACAGAGATTGCTGTGGGGGAGCTGCTGCAACCGTCGTGTGCCTTTGCGAACAGTGCGCTTGGTTCAGACTCCCAGACTGGGTCACTTCTGTTGTAGCTGTCCAATGGTTTCTTTACTGTGCATGCGCCGGAAGCCGTATTGTGCATGTGGTACAGCTCTGGTCTCAGTGTGGGGTTAGCTGCAGCTTGCTCATTAGGCTGCAGGCATTTTGAAGCAGGAAGAAGGGGGCGCTAGTGAGCTGCATTCTCTCTCTCTCTCTCTCTCTCTCTCTATGTATGTGTATATGTAAATCATCCACAGGCACTCATTAATTTTGAACATAAAAACATCCACACCCTCCCAATCAATGCTGACACAATGGGCGGTATTCAATGAGCCTGATTCGCCATGTTTTTATGGCGAATTTGTGCTGTTTGGCGAATTTCTGACTAAAACGGTGAATCACCCTATTCAATGACCACATGGCGAATACATTTCAAGGTTTTTTTCGCCATGATTCACCGAGTAGCAATCGCTATCTTTTTATGGAGAAGTGGAATGTGAACTTTTAAAATAAAGTGTTTTGTTTTTTACATTTGGTGTCAAAAAATCAGGAATTTTATTCTGAGGAGGGGCATGCTATTTTTATTCATGTGCTGTAAGCACATGAATATATATTTAATTTAAAAAATAATATATATATTTTTTTTTTTACACAGCAGCCAGCAGGGGGCGCCGGAGCCGAGCCGCTCATTACATATTCATATATTCACTGCACCCGATCATTACGATCGTGTGTAGTGAATATACGCTCCCCTGCTGGCACCCCCGGGGGGGCAGCCTGTGCTGCCTGGCACCCGGGGAGCCCACCTAACCCCCCACAAAGTTCTGGGCTAGGCAGAGAGACTACCATCTCTCTGCCTGGCACCGTCCTCAGGCTCCCTGCGGCAATCGCCGCAGGAGCTCATATTCGCCAGTCAGGGGCTCGCTGCCCCTGACTCGTTGAATACCGGAGCCAAAAAAGGATTCGCTGCACCTCGCAGGTATTCACATTGAATACCGCCCAGTGTATATAATATGTAATGAAATGTCAGTCTTATGTAACATTGGAGTCCTGTGACCGCGTTGACCATGTCCAGTAGAATCTTGATTAAATATATTTTAGGTTCAAATAGTTCTCTCTAAATAATTAATAGAATAGAATCAACCTTATTGGCCATGTATGCTTGCGCACCCTAGGAATTTTTTGTGGATTTACAGTGCAGCATCAAGCAGGGATGAAAAAGGGGGGGAGAATCTATTACATACATTACATTAAGACATTACATGCCCGCCGAGCTGCACAGCGCCTAGGCAGCCATCAGTGGCGACACTGGTTGCTGCAACAACCAGATAGGTAACATTAAGCAGAGACAGTACAGTTATCACATAGGGGGTACATAACCACCGAGCTGCACAGTGCCTAGGTAGCCATCAGCGGCGCCACTGGTCATTGCAACAGCCAGATAGGTAACATTAAGCAGAGACGGTACAGTTATCACATAGGGGGCACATACCCACCGAGCTGCACAGTGCCTAGGCAGCCATCAGCGCAATTATCTCTGATGTAATGATATGGATATTCTGCACAGATAAGAACCACCAAACTGGACCAATATATATGTGAGTGACAATATATGAAAACCCCACTAATAATCCTGCGTTTTCCCCTGGGATTGTATTATTTTGTTTAGACTACAATATTTACATTTGGATCATGATTGAACTTAATTAGTGATTTTTTTTTTTTTTTTATAGGTCTATGAAGACATAAATTATTATCATTCTGCAGCAGCCGATAACAGACAATCTTCTTGTGTTCTTCCCAACTGAGCAATAATGGACACCACGTATATGATCGTCCCAAGGTATGACATGTCATCTTAAGGCCCATACACACTGGGTGATTTTGAGCTGAAAACCGCTCAAAACTCCAAGTTTGAGCGGCTTTCAGCTCAAAGTCACCCAGTGTGTATTTCCCAGCGGTGAGTGTTGCTGCGCGCTCCCACATCATCGCCGGAAAAGCCGTTCATCTGCGGCTTTGTGGATGAATTTGCATAGCGCTGCGCTATGCAAAACCGTCCTCTCCCCGCTGACAGCGCCGGGCAGGGGGAAAGCTGCTCAGTGTGTATGCCCTCCTCTTCTGTTTTCACTCATTACGTATGTTGTCAGAAGGTCAACAATTACATTAACGGGTTTGAGTACAAATATGAATAAGGCCCCGCATTTTTGTCTCTGCCCTCCACATCTGGTGCATGTGTGTTACACTTGGAATGCATTGTAGCAACGCAAGCACGTGTTTAATTGGAAAAGGTTACTGGCTGGTTGCTCTTTTCACAGTGAATACATTAAAGGATGGTCATTTTGGCTGAAGACGCATGTTCTATTATAATAATAAGTTAGAGAATGGACTACTCCCAATGTGAGTATGGATCCTCCCAACCTCCTGCTGTGATTTCTAGGTGTATAAACATAGCAGAAGGGATTCAGCAGGGAGGTTTGTTTTACTTAGAACACTGCACAGCGTGATCTTTGTAGTAGTTAAGTGTAGAAAAAAGTTACCCCTTGTGTTCTCTGCTGTACTGTATTTTGTTGCTGTTCTGTTTGTCTCAAACAGCGTTAATAAAAAAAAAAAAAAAAAAACCCAAATGGGATTATGCAATAAATAACCTACCTTAATCACAGCATTGTTTCACATCAGAGTTTTTATGAAATTATGAATGTGTCTACAAACTCGAAAGGCCCCCATACATTAGGCAGATTTGGCATGATTTGGCACTTGATGTTCCAAGTTGTGCATGTGATAAATCGTATGCGGTTCCCGGGGAGCTGCAGGCGGCGGACGCCAGCGAGGGGAGCTGGGGAAGGCAGCGCGGTGATGCCCATGATCAGAGAGCTGGGCGAAGGGGGCGGCACAGAGAGCCAGGCAGGGGAGCAAGCCGCTGCCGTCTGTGCGATATCGGGAGCAGGGGCGGCGGTGCAGGGAACCGGGGAGCTGGGCAGGAGAAGATGCTGGCTTGCAGCTGTGCAGTGCCAGCAACGGGAGCAGAGGAATTAGAAAAAAAAGCCCATACAAATGAATGGGCAGCCACTGATTGGCTGAGAGAGGTCTCAGCCAATCAATGGCTTTCTATTTATTCTTTGTACTGGGATGGAGAACCCAAGGGACTCGCCCTTAAGCACTTTGTGCCTGCAGTAATTGTTTGGTCTTCAAAAATGGGACTTTACCAGAGTATTTTCTTGGGGCAATCCAATTAGATAAAAAAATTTCCACCCTAAAAATTGCTTGTTTGCGCTCACGAACACGAAAACAGGGCTCTTACAGTATCATGTATTTTTTTTTCAGGACCTCAGCCGATAAGTGCCAACATACTGTAGGCTGCCCTTGGGGCTAATTGGATTCCCTCTATGGCTGTGCTGGCCAAACCAGTCCTCGAGTTCTACCAGGTGCCCGATGACTGACCGGCTGTTGGGATTCCGACAGTCATTACACCAGCGTCGAGATCTTGACTGCTAAATGCCTGACAGACAGGCAGCGGCTATTCTCCCTCATGGGGGTCCACGATCCCCATAGAGGGAGAATAAAATAGGTGGCTATGCAGCGAGCCCGCAAGGGGCTTCGTTGCGCTCCTCCCGGTGTCTGAGTCCCCGCAGTCGGGATTCCTACATCGGGCTAATGACTGTCGGTTTGCTATACCTACCAACTGGCCACATTTCCCAGACTACGTAGCTGGTGCAGTCATTACAGGTTGAATATCCCTTATCCGAAATGCTCGGGACCACGAGCATTCCGGATAAGGGATTTTTCCGTTTTTTGGAATATTTATTTTAGGCATACTTACCTGTCCACTGGTGGTGCCCCGATGGTCCCTCGGCTCCCACGTTGTCCCCCGGCATCCACGGCAGGCCTTCAGCACCGTCTCCGGCGGTCCCAGGAGTGCATTGCGAGAATTGCACTCCTCGGACCGCTGGAGACGCCCGAGAGGATGCTGAAGGCCTACTGTGGACGCCGGAGACTTGGTAAGTATAAAAAAGGGTTAGGGGGAAAAAAAATAAAATTTGAATTGTTCCAAAAAAACACGTTTTTTGGAATAATTCGGATACGGGATACTGGCATTCTCCGATAGAACACAGCTGTCAATTAAATATCTCTGGGACCACCTTCCCAACTCTATTCATACTGCTCTGAATTTAATTGACCCCTATATGGGTCACTACTGTCACATATGAGACCTTTATATCATCTCAATTTTTTTCTATAAAACAACACAAGGAAAACACTGTAAAGTTCCATTTGTTATGCAAATAGAGCAGCAGGCACACACTGCATATAGGCATGCCGCATATCATTGAAATCAGCAGAAGATGCTTGTGCATTCAAATAAGATCTTCTTTAATGGAAAAATACACAACAAAAAGATGCCTGTGGACACATCTGTATGAATAATATCCTAAATCATATTAATATGTAGTTTAATAGTGTAAACTGTGTTCATATTATTATTATTCCCCCGGAAATGTTATAGGAGCGTATCGGAGGATCTACAGAAGAGTGACAGTCATAGCCTAGTTCACGTTCCTTCCCACGACCTCTGACTGCACACTGTGTGATTCCAAGCAAGTCACTGAATCAGCCCAGTGCTCTTGGCTTGTTGCAGAGAAACTCATTTATCAGATATCATTTATCATAGCCTGTGTACATCCACCAGGACAAATAGTTCAACCCGTGCCAAGTACAACTCTCCCTCCTCAGTTCCTATCAAATTATTTGCTTTGAGCCCTAACAAGCCTCCGCCATATCCATTTCACCTCTGGCGAGTTAATGGTTAGACATAAATTCTTCTCTTTCATGAGAACATTGCTTACACTGTGTTGTATGAATAAGCACAACAACCTATGTCAACTATTTCAGCATTATAATTCATTAAGGGTAAAGTGCTACAGAGCTTGAAGTCCTAGTTGGTACCGCAGCCTTATTTGTACCTTATGTAGGTGAAACGTACTGCATCGTAGCTATGGATGTCAAAGTGAATACTTTGATCATCTGCCAGATTAGAATGTTAGCAGCACACTCCAGGGTCCTTGCTGCGGTAGCCCTGGAGGATCAGAGGGAAGACCAGTTACAGTATCTTGTATTTATGATTGCAGGAAATTATAATCCAGGGGGTTTAATTCTTAAGAAATTGTACAGCGATAAAGTATCAACAGCTCCTAACTGTTATTTTTCCAAAGCAGCTTGTAACATGGCAGTAAGGAGCTGATTGTCTGGAACTTTATCTCTCTCCAAGGCTTAGTAAATAGACCTCGTGTTCCCAACATTGTAAGGGATTGTCAGTGACAGGTGAGCCTGACCATTTGATGAACTTTAGCTGCCATCAAATAGATCAGCTTTCATCCAACTAGATCAGGGCTCCTCAAACTATTTTGGTCTGGGACCCCATCATACATTAAAAATAATTACAGGACCCCAGCAAGTTACTGCAGAAGGTAATCGCATCACATGTGTAGTCAGCACACAGCACATACACGGCAGCATTGTGGAGGCACAAAATTATGTGAGGAGTCTTAAAAAACACACAATTCAACAGCTTGTTCAGACGCCCTGAATCACTGACTGATTAGAAAAGTCATCAGCCTGATGGTCAGCAATATGGAGTCGCGACCCCATGCTGAGAAGGTTGGGACCCACTTTGGGGTCAGGACCCACAGTTTGAGAACCGCTGAACTAGATGGTTTATTGGAATGAAAATCAGATAATGTATTGGGGGGGGGGGGGGGGGGGTGGAGTTAAGGCCCCCATACACTAGCCGATTTTGGTCAGATTTCAGCCAGATCAGTCGGATCTGGCCGAAATCGGACCAAAATCGGCTAGTGTATGGGGGCCCCTCAGATCCGATGCGCGGTCCCGTGCGCATCGGATCTGCGTCGGGTGGTCGGACCTGCTGCACGTCCGACCACCCGACTTGGGACCTAGTGGGGCGGCGCGGCGGTGGAGGGAGCAGGGGGGGCTGGGGACGCTGCGAGGGACACAGGCGGCATAGAGCCGGGCAGGGGGAGCCGGCCGGGAGCTGTCAGTAATGAATAAAAAAAAAAAGCCCATACAATGAATGGGCGGCCTGTGATTGGCTGAGCGCTCTCTCAGCCAGTCAGCAATTGGCTGAGAGAGCGCTCAGCAGCCAATCACAGGCTGCCCATTCATTGTATGGGCTTTTTTTTTTTATTCATTACTGACAGCTCCCGGCCGGCTCCCCCTGCCCGGCTCTATGCCGCCTGTGTCCCCTGCAGCGTCCCCAGCCCCCCCTGCTCCCTCTACCGCCTCGCCGCACAGACGCTGTCCCCCGCAGCGTCCCCAGCAGCGGGGGACACAGACGTGTCCCCAGCAGCGGGGGACACAGACGTGTCCCCCGCAGCGTCCCCAGCCCCCCTGCTCCCACCAGCTCCCACCTCTGTAGCCCCCCCCTGCTCCCCAGGTTTTTTACATGTGATAAATCGAGATGATTTATCACATGTAAAAAATGGCACATCAATAGCCAATCTAATCAAGCTCCCCCGGGGAGCAGCCGGGGAAGCTCAGGGGGAAGTCGGGGGCGACTTGTCCTAAGGACAAGTCGCCCTAGTGTATGGGGGCCTTTAGGGTCAGGCTAGGGGGGGGGGGGGTGGTGGTTAGGGATAGGCACTAGTGGGTAGAGTTGGAGTCAGGCTGCAGGGGGGGGGGGGGTTAGGGATAGGCACTAGTGGGTATATTTGGGGTCAGGCTGCAGGCAAGGGGGGCTAGGGATAGGCACTAGTGGGTAGAGTTGGGGTCAGGCTGCGGGGTGGGGGGAGGTTAGGGATAGGCACTAGTGGGTAGAGTTGGGGTCAGGCTGCAAGCAAGGGGGGTCAGGGATAGGCACTAGTGGGTAGAGTTGGGGTCAGGCTGCGGGGGGGGGTTAGGGAGAGGCAGTAGTGGGTAGAGTAAGGGTCAGGCTGTGTGTGTGTGGGGGGGGGGTGTTTAGGGATAGGCACTAGTGGGTAGAGTAAGGGCCAGGCTGCTGCAATGGAGAAGGGGGAGAGAGACAGCTTATGTACAGAGCCCCTGTCTGGATTCTCCGTATAAATCTTTTGACTGCCGTCATCCTGACCGCTGGGATATTGGGCCTGGGTGAGGGGTGTGATCAAACTGAAATCTAGATTGCAGTGTAAGAATAAAGCAGCCAGTATTTACCCTGCACAGAAAGAAAATGACTCACCCAAATCTAACTGTCTCTGCACATGTTACATCTGCCCCCCTGCAGTGCAGCATGGTTTTGTCCATCTGCAAACATTGCAGCCGTGCTTACAGGTCTGAATGAGGCCCATTGTATGTATCCCCTGTCAACTAACCATTGTGTCAGTGTAACGGGGGAGTTCTGGCCTTTGTCCCTGACTGAATGTTTGTCTGCTATCAGCCTCGGCCTGGTTACCCCAGAATAGTGGGAAAATAGCATGTGGCCTCCCTGATTGTAGGGTGACCAGCATCAGTATTGCCAGCCTGGGCTGCTAGAACTATACAGGGAATGTCTGTAGCTTCTGCCCATGGCCCCACGATTCTAAGAGCCGGCCTTCGAGCAGGGCCATCAGGGCCACATCTTCCTCCATAATGTGCTTGTTGGGAGTCAGTAGAGATTGTTACTCAGCCGCTCTGATTGGGAGTTACTGAACAGCCAATCAGAATGGCCAGCAGCAGCAGCCTCCCAAGCAGAAGCCAGACAGGGAATGGCAGAGGGCCCAGTGAAGTGCTTTGCCCAGGGCCACTAAGGGTGGTTAAGATGGACCTGCTTATGGCAATAGGCACACTGATTGATGCATTCTGTAATAGGAAATTCCATAAGTCCAACAGACTCTGCAAGACCGTTTATGATAGTAAATCAAACAGTATGCTCTGACGGAATGGGATCTTTAGGTTGATCCATCGACCGTATCCCGCTCTTACCATGGCTCCCTTAGATTAGAAGAGAATTCCTTATCACACTACTCTAAACCTGAGGAAACTAAACATGTTTCAGGCCAGTCTGCTTGGCATCAAATCAGTGAACAGGATCCTCATCCTCATCTTCAAGGGCATAAGTACCATAGGTGCAAGGGGTGCAGCTGCTATGGGGCCCATCTTTGTTTTCTAACTAATACATTTTGGTACTTGTGTAGTTTCATGGCGCCGTGCATCTGAGTCCCCTTGCGGGCTCGGTGGCTCGCCACGCTATCTAAAATCGACTTCATGCCAACGTGGATAGTGGGGGTATGAACTATCTACGTTGGCATGGAGTTAAGTTACTTTATTTTAGATAGTTTGGCGAGCGTAGAACCCGGAAGTAGCACGGCGCCATGCTGGCGCCGTGAAACTACACAAGAACCTACATTTTACATACACCAGCTAAGAACAGTTACCATCCTGATATCTCCATCACTGTTGACAACTCGACAATATACCCTATCCCACAAGCTCGTTGCATCTAAAAAACATATCCAAAATACGACCCTATCTCACACAAGACACTACCAAATCTTTTATCGGTGCATTAATTATATCCCGCATTGATTATTGCAGTACTCTCCTAACTGGTCTTCCAAAGAACAGACTCTCACCACTACAATCCATTCCTAATGCTGCTGCTAGGCTGATCTTCCTAGCACGACGCTCATCGTCTGCTGATCCGCTCTGCCAGTCCCTCCATTGGTTGCCTGTATCTTACCGTATTCAATATAAAACACTTCTACATCGCACATAAAGCTATTACCCATACTGCACCAGCTTATATATCTTTACTTATCATAAAATATCTCCCATCTTGACCTCTCCGCTCTGCACAAGATCTGCGTCTCTCTTCTGCACGGATCACTAGATCCCATTCACTATTACAGGACTTTCATCGGGCTGCTCCTACCCTATGGAATGCCCTTCCACCCACAGTAAGACTCTACTAGCCTCCAAACTTTCAAGCGTTCCCTGAAAACTCACCTCTTCAGGCAAGCCTATCATATTTAAGTTCCATACGCATAACCCTCTGAGGCACTTATGTATTATATAGCTTCCCTTCTGGACCTACAAGCTATGCTATTACTGGTGCCTGTCCTTGTGTTTCCCTCCTACTGTATGTCCCTATAGATTGTAAGCTTGCAGCAGGGCCCTCTAACCTCCAAGTCTGTCTGTTGTTACCCAGTTGTTTTTATCTGTTTACAATTGTAATGCACAACGGAATCTGCTGAGATATTTAAGAAACTGTAACGGAATCTGCTGCACTATATAAGAAACTGTAAATAAATAAAAAATAAATAAATACATTTATCACCATCAGTTGCTAAATAGGGGCCCTTAAAAACTTTTGCTATGGGGCCTAATAATATCTAGACCGAACCACAAATTGCTATGATATTGAGCGCTGATTGTATGATATTCTGTACTGCAGCTGTTTCCAGAAAAGGGGGATTACCAAACCCATTTAAAGACCAACCAAGCAAAGAAAAAAAAAAGATGGAACAGTGCTGTACTGAATAAACAGTTATTTATGAGGACACACCCCTCCTGAGGAAGCCGCTGAACAGACAAAAGATGGAGAAACGCGTAGAGGACACGGGGTACGGCTGGCCACGCATAGGATTGGACCTCTGACTGCTCTCTGAGAAGACCGCAAACTGGGACTGCACCAGCGGTCGGAGATCGTCAGTGGAGACCATTAGCCGGATCCCCCTGTTATACCCGGATACACTTAAGTATTAAGCAAAAAGTTCACATCTAAAAAATACTAATCTGTTATTTACAAAACTAACAATACTAATTGAGAGAATCCGTTACAATTATGCATTCACTCACTAACTGCTAAAACCATACCAATTGAGCTGTGGAGAACATTATCATTTTTTATTAAATGTTTGTGAGTCCTGTTTGTCTTATCGTTGGCCACGATATTATATAAAATGTTAATAAATAACTGTTTATTCAGTGCAGCGCTGTTCCATCTTTTTCCTTCTTTGCTTAATAATATCTAGCTACGCCTCTGGATCTTTTCATATGTCAGTGGCTGTTCAAGACGGACAATGTTGAAGGTTCTGGATTTTCAGCCATCACTTTGCTTGTAACGGATATCTGGAGTGGAGCAGACCAAGGTGACATGGCATATGCCGGGCGCCTTTACTAATCACTGTATCGAGGGCAGACTGTCTAAGGAATATACAACAGTTTTTACCCTGGAGATCAGAAAGGTCATACTTTTTACAAACGGTTGGAGAAATAATCGGTTTCCAATAAGCATAAAGTGCCAGAAATATGAGGAGCTCATGCTACTCGGGTGGTGGCAACATCATGGGCAGAGAGGGCTTGGGCCTTGGTGAGCTGTAGAAGGAAGATGGACCTACTGTATATGCATACCTCCCAACAGTCCCGATTTTATTGGGACAGTCCCGATTGTCAGGGCCTGTCCCGCTGTCCCACCCGCGGGCGGCAGTGTCCCGCGGTGTGGGGGGGCTGTTGGGAGTCCCCCCTGTCAGCTGCTAAGCAGCGGGGAATAAATGCTGTACGCATGCGCACAGCGTCTATTCCCGCAGCCAGGGGGCTGGGGGCATGGCTAGAGGCTCAGTCATGCCCCCATAGCGGCAAAATGGGGGCGTGGCCTCGCGGGAGAGCCGTGCGTATAGGCCACGCCCCCAATTAGGCCACACCCCCAAAAAATTTCACCGCGACTCCGGCGCGCAGCAGCGTCCCGCCTGCTGAAGTGACAAAGTTGGGAAGTATGTATATGTACATTTTATAGCCATTATTTGGATCTGATATCTCTACTGGCTTTTTAGAGACCATTTGGGAAGTCCATTGTAGACATCGGGGAAGATGAGTAGAACCAATATACATGGCATTGGGTGGGTATTTTTAGCTACCAGTCTCTGCCTATGGAGTATTGGAGTGGAAAGGATGTGATCAGATAGTGGCGTGTATAATCTAATGTGTATTATAATGTATTATGTGTGCCTTATACAGAAAGCTTCTCTGCCACTGCAGACCACCTACACTGATCACATCCTATCTCTTGTATTATTACATTTTGAGGTTTTTTTTTAATTTACAGTATATAATGGGCTTGGCTCAATTAATGAACAAGTCAGAGCAGGTGAATCATGTCCTAAAATGGAAATTAATATGGGTGTTAGCGTGATGCATATTCTGTCAGTGTTGGATATATAAATAGAATAGAGAATTGGAAACACCTAAATAGATCATGGCCACCAAAATACAGTCTTAGATCTATCAGATGAGATTTGTTTTGACGCTACTGTATATAGTAGACGTTTATACTTAGAATAAACCTTTTTTTAAGTTTTTTTTTTATTGACTTAACAACTAAACAAAGGTCACACCAGTTACGCACTCAAATGACATGAAAGTAACACTGTGCTCAGTGGAGAGGATTCACAGATTACTTTCCGCACATTTCAGCCATTTTGAATCTGAATCACATAATGGGAACGGCAAATATAAAACCGTTGCAGCAGCGAGGGCAGAGTTTGGCTGCGGAAGCCGTAGTGCAGAAGCTGGATTCTCAGAGGTCATTCAAGACAAATGTCAACAGTTTCACATGATACCAGCCAGGTATGAAGTATTACCTGCACTGGTGACTCAAGGCACCGTCTATAAATACTCACTGACAGCAGGAATAACATCCACAGATATGCACAAGGTAAACAAGTGCAAAATGACCCTTTATTCCCGAGATTTGCTTTTAGTAGGTGACTCAGTGTTTGCACTGACAACTGATTGCAGTGTATGAAGGGGCAGTATTGGTATTCAGGTCTGAGGCTATGCCATACTGAATAAACATGGTCTGTGTACCACTCTGTACATGAGACAGTGATTTAATGCCACCCCTCACCCTTTGCACCTTCATTTAATTCCAGTGCAGCCACATTCTATCCCCTGACTGCAGAGCTATTCCAAAACTAATACGAACTGGCTACGAACACGACATAGATTACAGCCTGTACTTCTTATAATAATCTTGTACACCCTAAAGCATCACTTGCACATAGGTGTTTTATTCTTTGTACAGCAACTTAAGTATGCATCTGATTAATTTTTATTACTTAACTTACTACAGATCATCTTTTTTTCAATACCTCTCTGGAGGGTAGCCAAATATGGCTGCCACAATGAAACACAAATACATTGCTTCATAGCATTCTGTTTTAATTCATGGCGTTGCACAGAAACACATGATTAGTGAGTCAAGAAATTAGTGGTGTTCAACATAGGGGTTATTCAGACCTGATTGCTGCTGCCAAGACAGTGAAATCCCACCCCGTGCAAGTATGCAAATGGTTTGAGAAGATCACGCTGACCGGTGACTAGCTACGAATCAATTTACAACCCACTGAACAGTGTGTGCAGTGTGTGCGTAGCTCAGGACAAACTCAGTGTCTGTGATAGAAACAGGCTGATCGGGGGCGGAGCTGACATCACATGATTTCACCTCATACACCTGGCCACGCCTGCGTATTCCCTGACATTCCCAGATAACAGCCGCTCACCATGTAATGATTCCCCAGTGTGTGCAGTGTGTGTAGTCCAGGACTTACTCAGCAGCTGTGATAGAATCAGGCTGATCAGGGGGCGGAACTGGCATCACATGACTTCCACTCAAACACCTGGGCATACCTGCATTTAACCTGAAGCTCCCAGGAAACGTCCGGTTGCCACCCCCAATGCCGGCATCCTGTCCTGCGATAAAATAAAAAAAACTGGAACAGGATTTGATTGCAGGATGGCCTCGCGCATGCATACTAGCAATATGCATGAGCAGTATATCGATAATCGCCCGGCATGCAAATTCGGAGCCCTGCAATGAGATCTGAATTTGGCCCTATATACTAAACTCTGCTTATTAGAATGATTATAATAAACAAAATTAGGTTTTTAGTATAATTTAGAGCCTGATTGTGGTGCCTAGGTAAGCTTACTGAGTGCCAGAGAGCCCGCCCCACCAAACCCCCCCCCCCCCCGCCGCCGCCATATCCCCTCTCATGCCGCTGCAGCAGGAGAAATCATTCGATGGCAAGGGCTGGCGGCTGATGTCAGGTGTCCTCCATTGGCAGGCATCAGCAAAGTAACTCCCCCTGGGAAATGATCATATAATCCCCCTGAGCAACAAGTAGGTAACTCCCCCTGGGCAACGAGCATGTAACTCTCCCTGGCAACAAGAATGTAATGGCAACTATCATGAAATCCCCCCCTGGCAACACGCATGTAATCCCCACTGGCCAACAAGTGTGTAACTTTCTCTAGCAACAAACATGTAATCCCCCATGGCAATGAGCATGAAATCCCTGGAATTAAGCAAGAAACCCCTGGCAAGAAACATGTAACTCCTGGCAATGAACATGTAGGTAAGCAGCATTTATAGAGCATAATATGTAATAGGCATTACAGTGTATCATATGTAATAGGCATTACGTTGTGTTGCATAATATGTAATAGACATTACAGTGTGTTGTATAATATGTAATAGGCATTACAGTGTGTTGTATAATACGTAATAAGCATTAGTGTTTTATCATATGTGATAGGCATTACGGTGTGTGGCATAACATGTAAGAGGCATTATGGTGTGTGGTATAATATGTAATAAGCATTATGGTGTGTGCCATAATATGCAAAAGGCATTACGTTGTGTTGCATAATATGTAATAGGCATTGCGTTGTGTTGTATAATATGTCATAGGCCAGTGGTTCCCAAACTTTTTAAAATCACGGTACCCTAGAGCATCAGAATTTTTTTCACGGCACCCCTAGTCCAAAAGTTTCTTATTCTGTAAATTGATTTGTATGTCATACAGTACATGGGTTTATTTATGGGTGAGGGACAGGATTAGCTTCTGTTTGTCCACAAATTTTATTATTGGTAGCCCACCAGCAATGTTTTTGCCTTTTACAATGACCATAAATAATTTCAATTGCCTCTAGACCACTAATCCAAGGCACCACTGCAAGTGTCCCGAGGCACCCCAGGGAGCCTAGGCACATAGTTTGGGAACCACTGTCATAGGCATTACATTGTGTGGTATAATATGTAAAATCGGCATAAGTGTGTGACAATGTGTAATCCTGGTGCAGTTTTTTTTAATATATGATAATTTTTATTTTGGATGTAAATTTCTAATTTAAAACGTGCCATGTCAATTAAAAATGTGCCCTGTTTGGTGGTCAGCACCCTGCCCCCCCAAAATGGACATTGCGATGTGTGACAATGTGTAATGGGCATTACGGTGTGTGTAATCCTTGTGCAGTGTGTCTAGGGGCTCTACCTGGCACAGTGTGTGGTGTAATGTGATTTGGTACTAATATGGGGCAACACTCCTTCCCCACGACCTACATTGATGCCTACATATAGTCAAAATCATAAGAAAAGTTAGCCAACATCTCACAGTGTTGTAGGGCTGTCGAGACTGGACAGAACCCCCCCCCCCCCCTCTCCTCCTCCTCCTTGCCGGCATTCGTCACCTGCCAGCCAATGCCTTAGCCTTGCCTGTTGCCAATGTCTCTAGGTATATTGATATAGTAATCCCGCCTATTGTTATGCTGGCTCCGCCCATTGTTGATTGGTGCGGCCCACAGGAGGCCACTTCCAGAAATTTTCCAGGGCCACTTTTGGTCCCCAATCTGCCCCTGGGAGCACCCCCCAGGCCAACACAGCTCCGCCCCCTGAGGGCATCATGAACATGTTACGGGTTTTATATTAGTAAGCAGCAGCGGTGCAACGTATTCATTAGGGTGTAAAAAAAAAAGTGGTAAATTGGTAAAAAAGATTAAAAAAAAATATTTCCATGGTTATGCAGTAAGTGTTGTCATTGCCCCCAGGGTCAAATGTGATTAAAAGACACATTTCTCTTTTGCCCACTTCTTTTTTTTCTATTCACCAAACACATTTTTGGCATCTGGCAGAACCTATTGAGCTTACCCTCATATCTTTAACGCAGGTCCCACGTAGAAAGAGTTGTTACTTGAAGGCATTTTTAAGGAACAATTGCCTACTTTGTTTCCTATTCCCAAAAGTAGCGCCGTGACTCACACTGCTGAAAAAAACACCAAACTTAGAACAGAATGAAGATGAATTACAGTCGTACTGTAACCTAGCGCCAAGCTCCGTAACACACACCCACCTACTGTTTATGACACAAGTCACAGATTATTGCGCTAAGGGGAACAAAAGAAAATAATAGCAAGCATGGAACGTTAATCATTTAGCAAATGACTCCTTTTAGCATAGTTACTTTGTGAACGAAAGAAAGAGAGAATGTTTGGCAGTCGTCCCCGAGAAGAGAAATGAAACCCGAGTTTTGCAAGAGGCTTTCATTGAAATTGTGGGGTGGGGGGGGTGGGGGGGTGAATGATATTGTTTTATTATGCCTGTAGTTCATACTTGCCTACTTTTGAAAACTAGTTTCAGGGAGATTATAGTTTGTAACAGAATTTTGCAAAGCACCCCATTGAGGGGGCGTGTCATGCTCCACCCAAAGGCCGTGTCTAGTTCCTTATATGGAGAGATTGTGAAAAGAGATTGTGCATGTGGCACCTAGAAGCATGGGTGTGTACTGCTACATCTGAGAGGAATCTTCTAAAATTCCTGATATCCAAATGTAGACGAGCCCCAAAGCAGTTAGTAAGAGCTACTATACTTGGCAAAGTGCTGGGAATATATTTATCCATCTCTAATTCAATTTTTCCCCAAAAATGTAACAGTGTAATATGGGCTAGGTGACATGAGGGAGATTGCTAGACTAATGAGGGAGAGAGGGAGATTGCTGCTATTTCAGGGAGTCTCCTGCAGAATGCAGGAGGGTAGGCAACTATGCTGTAGTTCCCATCTATTGTGACAGGGGCTATTCAGATGTATGAACCAATGTGAGTGCTGCATTATCACGTCCAAATGCTCTGGTAGTATTAGTGTGTAATGCGTGCAAACTGCAGATGATGTTGCAATTAAAGTGTCCCCAAAAAGCAAGCAGAAATCCGCAATGAGTGATGGGCACCTCCTCCAAAAAAAAAAAAACTAATGAATATACAGGAGCCCAAAAACAATTTAATTTCCCCAAAACTGTCTTGTTTTCTTTGTAGTTTTTTAACATATGATTATTCTGCTTCTACAGACCTGAGAGTTGCGGAGCAACATACATTCTCCAGTAAAATACAATTCTCTAATTTACTAAATGTACCATTATTGTTGTTTATTATTGGTATTATTATTTTTGTTGTTGCTGGTCCAAGACCAAATCAAATTTTTTATTGTCAAAGTGATTGGCAGTAACTAGCACTGGTTTTGCCAGTGGCAGAAGACAGATGGGCACAATTTACTTAATGTAATATTTTGTTCCAAATTTATCAATAAAAAACTTTATACGTGAAAAATTGCTGTTTCAAGAAAGTTTGGGAACCATTGGTCTAACGGAAAATAAAATCTACTGTAAGGCCCCCATACAACGTCGGACCTGATTGTCCCGGCAGCTCCCTGGGAGGGGTCACACACAATTAGGCACTTGATGTGCCAAGTTTTGCATGTGATAAATCACATGCGATTTATCACATGTAACTCCTGGGGAGCTGCAGGTGGAGGGAGCAAGGTGGAGGGGGCGGCGGGTGTGGTACACCGGTGAGGGGAACAGAGAGCCAAGCTACAAGAACAAAAACCAATACAAATGAATGGGCAGCCAGTCATTGGCTGAGAAAGCTCTCAGCCAACCACTGGCTGCCCATTCATTTGTATTGTGTTATTTTTTTAAGTGCGCCTGCTGCCTGGCAGTGCAGCCAGTCCGACCTCCGATCCAGTGCGCACGGGAACACGCATCGGGTCGGACAGGATGTCTACACATGCAATTTGGGCCGATTTCACTGCCCGATCCATCCGAATCGGGTGAAATCTGGCCCAATCGCTGTATGGGGGGCTTTAGGGATGTAAGCATAATGTTCAGGCCTTAGCAATTGGTTAGCTGTGGGATTGAGCACATTGTTGTTAATTCCGCTTCCAGTGCAGGTTAGCAAAAAATCGCCTAATAGTGATTCTCTTTAATATGGGCATGCTTGCACACCACAGCACGCTTCCGCAAGGAAAATGCGACCAAAGTCTAAGTGCCAGTAGAGATTGGCAATGCAGCGTTGTGTCGGTGCAGTCTGGACAATACAGGTGTGTCTGGACTGTTTACGGGGCAGGTTGCGGCAGCTGAGTGATGTCACAAGGTGGACTTCACAGCTAGGCTAGCCCTACCATATTGCAAAGCACTTGTATTTTAGCGGTGTGATTGCAAGATCGCGGGGAGGGACCCAGGAAGCGGAGTGACCTTGCCCTGTGCTGTGCGGACCCCCATGCTACAGAAAGCAATTGTAGTTTTTCAGGTTTCTCATGCTGAATTAGCCCCATTGCCTAATGTTACTAGGTAAAATGATGAATGTAGTTTCAGGCATTGCACAACATACTAACATTGCATCATATCCCATAATGACCTGTAACTCAATGAGATACACTGGTATTATGAATGAATGCACTACAGAGGATAAACACTGCACTATAGCAATTCCATGTTATGTTCATATGAATTACACATCTGTGCACATTTTAGGTCTGTAACAGGAATGGATAATGCTATATCTTATAATAGAATTATAGTACTGTATATGACATTATAAAGTGACAAGCAGTAATGATCTGCTATTTGTGTATCACAGAGTTATTATTGCTCTGGTCAGTGTGGTGTTTTTGTTTTATTTGTTACCAGTCTCACTATGTGTGCCCTTGGGAAGCAGATTCTTGTGGTTTTGCAATGATGTGCTTGTTTACTACAGTGCTCCTATGCTATAATAGTTGTGCCATAATCTTCAGTGTACAATAATAATGCAGTCTGGTGAGACCAACTAGTTGTGACCGAGACACTAGGTCAACAGTCAAAAGGTCGACCACTGAAGGTCTATAGGCCTTATCTCGACACATGAAACAGGTCGATGTGACTTTAGGTTGACAGGGTCATTAGGTCGATTTAATGACCTTTAATTCATCTGAGTAGCCGTCAACCTGTCCAACTCTGAATCGGACCCCTACTGTTGCCATTTACGGCATTTACTATAAAAAGAGGCCGCTAAGAGGAGACATGATTACTATGTACAAATACATTAACGGGCAATACATTAAATTATCAGATGAAATGGTTACCCCAAGGGCTGTACAAAGGACACTCGATGGTCACACTATAAGGGTAGGGGAGAAGACGTTTCACAACCAGCGGATTTCTTTACAGTAAGGGCAATAAGATATGGAATACTCTGTGATGGCAGACACAATGGATATGTTTAAGAAATGGTTAGACAATTTTTTTGCAGAAAAACACTACCCAGGGTTATAAACATTATTTACAATGTATAGTAATGGACCCAGACAGATATAGAACGGCCAACTTGGGTCTTCAGAGAATCTGGCTAGAAACAAATTGGTGGTTACTTCAAACGTTTTAGACTTGAGAAAGCCTGTGAGATTAGGCGAAACACGTGTAGGTCGAGACAGAACCAGCTTAGATGCCAGCACTTAAGAGAAATGATCTCTAGAAAATGTTATTATTTTGAAATGCAAACGATATTGATGGGGATTGTATAGGAGACCTATAGGCAGCTTACTGTCGGTCCAGGCAGGAACGGCAATATAGGGAGAAACTATATGATATTTACTAATTAGTGAATTGGAATGCTATAGACACATGAGGTAGATATAATAGGAGACCTTTGAGCAGCTCACTGTTGGTCCAGGCAGGAATTGCAATACAAAACCTCAAATATCTAGGAACAAGTGGTGACAGTGTGAAGGCTGCATTGAAGTAATTAAAGGTCCATAAACACTGGGCGATTATGTGCAGCATGTATGGACATCGATGATTGCTGTCATCGCTAGGGGGAAAGCTGCTCAGTGCATACACACTGAGCGGCTTTCCCCATGCCCAGCGCCGTCAGCGGGGAGAGGACGGCTTTGCATAGCACAGAGCTATGCAAAGCCATCTACAAAGCCATTCATCTGCTGGTATTACCAGCAGATGAACAGCTTTCCCAGCGATGATGCGGGAGCGGGTATCACCGCTCACTGGCGGGGCATACACACTGAACGGATTTCAGGTCAAAATCACCCAGTGTGTATGGGCCTTAAGACAGCAGGACACATTGCCAATACCACCATATATTTTACTGAATATTGGACACTCGCACTCAGTGAAATTATTAAGTGTCATTTACACACCACTACACAAAAATATAATATAGTCTCCACACACTCCAATGTGGAAATAAATGCAGAAATATAACTGCAACTCTGTCTTACCGTCTTACTCTCTCATTCCCCCCCCAAAAACATTATAATTAACTATGACACCTTTTAATTAGTGAATAGGATTACTGTAGACATATGAGGTGGATATAATAGGAGACCTATGGGAAGCTCACTGTCGGTCAAGGCAAGAACTGCAACACAGGGAGAACTTAAGACATCCAAGAATAAGTGATGACCGTGTGAACCTGCTGCATTGGTCCAAATTAAAATAGCAGGACATAGGCCCTTATTCTGATTGAGTCGGATGGCTCCGAATGCAGGCAGACGGCCGATGTTTGGTGTTTGCGCATGTGCAGAGGTGTATCTGCGCATGTGCGAACGCCTCACACTTTCGAACACGGCGTGAGCTCTGTGCATAAAATGATCATACGGAACCATCCGAGCAGGGGGTGGAGAGGGGCGTGAAGGGCTGATTTTGCTCATTACCATATGGGCGTTGCCATGAAAACGCTGGGCGTATGGTAATCCAGCCGTGACTGACGTGTGGGGGGCAGACATATGACATAGCCGGATGCCAGCTGCCCGCCCATATCCCTGCTTTTCATGGAGAAATGCCCGAGTGGTCTGGAGCACTCGGTGCTGCCTGACCACTAGGTCCAGCATTCGATGGTTGGCGACCAGCGAATGATGGGGGAGGTTCCCGTAGATGGAGGAGGTGTTCACATGAAAAATTCACTCGCGGTCCGTTAGGTCTGCTTCTTACAGCATTCGGACGGTGTGAGCGATCCGTATGGAATGTGGGGCTAAGAACACTCGGTTCCTGTCCGAAAATACACATCCGTCCGTTTCAACTAGAATAAGGGCCTTAGTGCGTGACTATTGGACACTCACTCACAGTGAAATCAGAAAGTGTCATTATGAGACACAAAACATAAAATCCTTATTCCAATGTGGAGTTAAATGCAGGACTATAACGGCAACTTTGTTTCACCCGGTCTTTCATAAAAAATATAAAAAAAGAAACAATTAGAAAGTAACCAATATCCCCTGGAGATAATACTGTGAGCTTAAGGTCAGTAGACAGATAAGCAATTAACTGCAATTCAGCAGAAATATAGTTCTCCAAATAGCATCTAAGTTAAGCCGTGTACACATGGCAGCGATGTTTGCTAATATCGCGGGCAATATGGTCGCTGGCGACCATATTGCCAGTGATGGGAGTGTGCCCCGGCAATAAATTGACGGGTGCGCGCTCCCGTTTTCTGCCCCGTTCTAATTGCTGGTCGCAGGAGCTTGCCGGCAGAGGTTTCTTTTCATCAGCGACCATCTCTGGTCGCCGATGAAAAGAGGGCATTGAGCGGTATATCGCCCCGTGTGTACGCACCTTTAGAGGCATCAGGTAGGTTCTGTAATTGTAACACTATTAACACTCTTATTTTTTCTTCGCGCACAGTGTATGTGTAGTATGTGTTGTATATGTCCATGCTTATAACCCCTTATTATGCCTCTATGACATATTCCCTCCCATCCCAATAAAATGAAACAAAAGGGAATTATCATTTTTTTTATACAAATAAAAGTTAAATTTTAATTAATTCAAAACCAAAAAATCTTTTTCTTTAGGTGTGCGTCCAGTCAGGCAGCTCTTTCTACTTTTCAAATATCTTTCCAGATATACTGTAAGCTGTGCACGGTACTTGTATAGTTTCACGGCGCCCGATATATTGGATGCGATATCGGCTGATATATCAATGCGAACAGATGCAATTTTTTACCTGTTCATAACCCCACTATCCACTACGCATGGAGTTGATTTGGTACTTGTGTAGTTTCACGGCGCCCGATAAATTGGATGCGATATCAGCCGATATATCAAATGCGATCCAAAGCGATTTTTGACCTGTTCATAATGATTATATATAGTTTGGCGAGCGCAGTAATCCGTGGGGCTCGGTGGCTCGCCACACTATATAAAATCAACTCCATGCGTAGTGGATAGTGGGGTTATGAACAGGTCAAAAATCACTTCGAATCGTATCCGATATATCGGCCGATATCGCATCCGATATAACGGGTGCAGTGAAACTACACAAGTACCCTGTACACCGCTGGAGGTCCAATATAGATTGGAGTTGATGGACTGATGTCTTTTTTTCAACCTCATCAACTATGTTACTACAGTATGTATTTACTGTATAAATGATACCTTTTTTGCTTTACAGGATGAAGCCGTATTCGGAAAATAATCAAAACAAACCTTTAAAACTTGGGGATTTCAGTTAGCTCTGTTATTTTTTCAGGTGTGAAAAAAGAGAGTTTTTCATGATTTTTTTTAAGAGCTATTTAATTAACCCCCCCCCCCCCCTCCCTAACCCTCCCTAACCTGGGTTGTGGAGTCCTGTACAAACTGGAAGTTCCCTGATTATCCGTTTAGGCTGTATTGTTAGCATAACCGAATTCCGGATTAAAGTTTAGATTTTTTCTTTCTTTCTTTTCACATATTGTAGTTCTAAGCGGCACAGGTGGAAAGCCTACCTAAGACAGGGTGATACTAACAGTTCAGCTCTGCTGATAATGGTATTCTATTGTCATTATTGGCGTATTTAAATAATGAAACTGTTTATTTTTTCCATAGACGTCAGTCGTTGAACCTTAAAGAAATAGTTTAAATATCACTGTTTGCTTTTGCCTGTGAAAGGTGCTATAATTTCATTTTGAGGTCTTGGCATGCAGGTGCAGGGAAGAGATTGGCCGGTCTGTGTAATGTGTAAAATAAACACACCGCCGTATTTACACGCACTCTCATAGCTTCTTAGCCCTCTCTATGGTTACATATAACAAGACGTGAGGTGACCTGTATCTGAGATTGCCTATGAGAGACTACAGAGCTCAATAGCCGAAGGGGATTAAACATTTGAAATACATTTCCTGTGATTTAAAGAGGTCAACTGCCTTGTGATTACTGTGATATGCGCATACAACCTGATCGTATTCAGGTCATAAGTGTGATCAAACGTATGTGTGTTTTAAAACCACATACAATCTGCTTATTAACGTAAACAAAGCCGACTGATCACATTTGTAGCATGTATGATCTGAGGATCAACCCGTGGGACCGCACATCGTATCAACAATTGATCGCAATGACTCGTAGAAATTGTGCGTTCAGGGATGATATTGTTCTGATGTATGGCCACCTTAACCTGGGGAGCTGGGGATGGCAGAATTGAAAAATCCCATTCAAAAGACTAGTTGGCCACTGAGAGCGCTCTGTCATCAGTGGCCGCCCCTTATTTTGAATACGATTTTTGAATTCTACTCCCCTCTCCCCGCCCTGTGCATGGAGTCAGATGCGATACATTTTGGGTGCTTAGCTTTTTGAAAAAAACAGATGCACTAAAAAGTGATAAAATGGAGAGTGATAACCAACCAGCCAATCAGCTCCTGCCTGACATTTTTCAAACCCAGCCTATGACATGGCAGGTAGGAGCTGATTGGCTGGTTGTTCATCACTCTCCATTTTATCACTTTTGAAGCTTGATACATCTGGCCCTTTATCTGTAACTGTGTTATGGTATACTCTTACAGCACGTCATAAAGCTTTGTCTTCTGTTAACAATCTTGTTTCATGCATGTTTTACCTGACACCTTGTGATGGATTTACACTTGGAAATTATGCAAAGTATTACAGGAATAAATAGCACGGTGCAGTATATGTCAGTCCTTCCTCTAGGCTACATATTACACAACAACTGGTTGTGCTTTTCCTCAGGCTAGCCTTACATTACTTGTCAAATATAACCAAGACTAACGCACACAATAACAAGTCCAAAATATCATCTACCAGCAGCCACGCCTCCTCTGGCATATACCAGGGTACTCATAGAGCAGCGGTTCTCAAACTGTGGGTCCTGACCCCAAAGTGGGTCCCGGCCACCTCAGAATGGGGTCACGATTCCATGTTGCTGACAGATTAATGTGTCTGTGGAGGGGGGACAGGGATAACTCATTAATTAAACACCCTCTGCTTCCCACTTCCATCCCCTCATTACCCACTGCCTCCCTATCACAATAGCGGGTACTTCACTTCACTGACCACACATGGGCGGCCATTCTGTGGTAATTTGCTGGGGTCCTGTAATCATTTTTTTATTGTATTTAGGTAATTTAGGAGATAAAATTTGTAATTGGCTGGAGCATTATGACCATAATTTCAGGTCGCACTATCTGTACCTCAAAAGTCCCCACTGTAGCTATAGTAGTGTATGTGACAGTGTGTACCCCTTTTTTGTGCTGCTGTTTATTATTATTATTATTATTATTATTAAAACCAGTTTGTTTTAGTATTTGGAGAAATACAAAAAGACAAAGCGTGTATCCCCTATCATGTTTGTTAGTGTTCATACTAGCACACGCTATCTTGAAAACCCATGCAGTTCCTCTTCCCTGCCTGGGGTGTCACTGTCTGCTGTAGTGCTTCTAGCACAGTGTGGTCTGTATATTCACACTGATAAGCAAACCAGACCTGTGCTAGAAACACCACAGCAGACAGCGACACCCCAGGCAGGGAAGAGGAACTACATGTGTTTTCAAAGATAGCGGGTGCTAGAATGAACACTATCTGTTGAATGTGTTTATGTATTTATTATGAATGTCTGATTATTGTCATTGTATTGTATCACCTATCTAGCTGCAGTTTGTGTTTTTGTGCGCACTACCACTGAGAATCTTTTTGTATTAGTATTTGGAGAATAAAATACCCACATTACAGTATTGGGGCAGTTTACTGAGATGAGTCCATCTGTAAATGCCCATACACTCCACGACACTGGCCACCACGGCATTTATAATTAACAATGTCATTGTCAACTACAGGTCCCAATATGCTTTCGGCTGTAATGGCTGTATGTAAGTATAAATATATAAATATGTACCAACACTAGGTAACACATAATGAAAACTAATATGCAAATCTTTAAAACTTCAGGTAAATCAGGTTGGAAGAGAACACCAGACAACAGAGGGCAGAACGTGGGAATATGACAGTATAGTGTCAGTAAGCAGATCTAGTTGCTTTTTGATATTCTGTTGACATCTGAGCTGGATTTACAGGTGATAGGCATTGCAAGCAATAAGTGGCCTATTCATATCTGGTCATTTATCCATAATATTATGTGATCAGATACAGTATATGTCCATAATTACATATTGTAGGTGAAGTCTGTAAAAACCGGACCCGGACTAAACTCCGGACCGCCGGACAGGACATCAAAATCTGCAGTCCGGAGCTTGTAGGGTCCGGTCCGGGGGTGTCCTGCCTGGGGGGTGTCTTGTCCGGGGGGTCCCTGTTATAGCTATTACCAGGGACATGGTGGAGGGGAGATTACAGCCTCCCCGTGTGGTCCGGACTGTCCGGTTTTTGCTACATACAGGGAGGCTTTATTCTACCTCCTCCTCCTCTACTAGGTGTCACAGGCAGCCCCCCGGACAGGACACCCCCGAACAGGACACCCCCCGGACTGGAGGCTACAAGCTCCAAAATGCAGAGTTTGATGTCTGGTCCGGCGGTCCGGGGGTTTTGTCCTGGTCCGGTTTTCACCCATACCCTATTTTACATGATCTTAGGGGCTGATTCATTTCGTCCCCGTACCTGATGGCTGGGGTTTGCGCATGTGTTACCATACATTGCAGCACATCTTGCTTTCATTCGGTATTACCGTACATTGCAGCACACCTCCCTGCTTTCATTCGGTATTACCGTACATTGCAGCACACCTCCCTGCTTTCATCCAGTGTTACTATACATTACAGAAAGAAGAGAAGGTGAAAAGTAGCGCTAATGACAAGGTCATTTTTAAATTATTTAATTGATTAATTAGCCTAATTGACCCAGCTGCTAACTAGTAGGGGATACCACTCCCTAAAGAAAAGACAAAGCTAAGGACAAGAAAAAAAACGCTCGGGTTCTCAGGCAAAATCAGTAGCCAGTTTAACTAATCAAAAACATGCAATGTTTATAAACATAAAAGAAATTAACAATTAAAAAACGATACATCAGTATACATATATAGCAATAATCCCCATCAGGTACCGACCGATACCATGCAAAAATAGACTAAAATAAGTAGATAAAATAATTTTTTTTTTTTTTTTAAGTAAATCCAAATTGATCATGGTTATTGCCAACTTAAAGTGAGTCCTTTCCTAATTACACAGATCATTTGGAGGACAGTTAATAAGCATGCATCCAATCTGTTCATAGGTTTAGTAAGTAACAGTCCAGCAGTCTCAGTATGAGAATGTTTAAAGGCAAGCTTTATAGTTGCCAACTCCTCAGTAGCTAGTATATTAGCATACTGGTAAGAAGGTGCACCCAATAAAAACCTCCAAACCTTTTTCCCAGGTTGCTGTTATTCAGCCAAACTTCAGTTAGGGATGCAGTTTGAGGTTTAGACAAGGGGCCGGCCGGCTATCCTTACGGGCAGAGAATGGTTTGTAGATCGACGTGTTTCCCCAACTACTTATGCGGCGGCTTCTTCAAGGATCAAGTGTAAAGGTGCCCATACACTAGTAAGATTTATCTTCAGATCTGTCTGGTTGGAACAAAAGCATGGTTATGGATGAATGGCAGTTTTCCAGCATTTCCAAGCAAATGGTCAACTGTCATTTGCGCTCATCCATAACCATGTTTTTGTTTCAACCAGCCAGATCTGAAGATAAATCTGTGTGTGTATGGCCATCTTAAAACTCTGTCCATTCATTCACGGTTTAAATAGGCCGTGGGGTTTCCCATACGTATGTGTTTTCCGGTCATGTGACCGGGAGGACCGTCAGCGTGTCAGGCCTCGCTTTCAATAGCGTCTTTCATTGTGTGTCTCCGGTCATGTGACCAGGAGAGCCGTCAGCGTGTCAAGCCTCGTTTTCAGTGGCGTCTTTCATTGGTCAGTTGTGTATAAGTGTCCGGATACACTAATACCGGGCGTTACACATGGATCATCTATCAGCTGCATTTGTTCATATAGTAAACAGCGCGTTCATTCATAGAGTTGATGCCGGTCATGTGACCTATTAGCCGCATCTAATGGCTTCCATTGATTGCATAGGATAAGCACAATAAGTATCGATTATTAACTGTCCTCTAAATTATCTGGATAATTAGGAAAGGACTCACTTCAAGTTGGCATTAACCCTGATCAATTTGGATTTACCAAAAAAAAATGTTATCTACTTATTTTAGTCTATTTTTGGGTGGTATTGGTCGGTACCTGATGGGAATGATTACTATATATGTATACTGATGTGTCGTTTTTTAATTGTCTGTTTAATTTCTTTTATGTTTATAAACATTGCATGTTTTTGATTAGTTAAACTTGCAGCACATCTTGCTTCCATCTAGTGATACTGTACATTGCAGCACATCCTGCTTTCATTCGGTATTACCATACATTGCAGCACACCCTCCTGCTTTCATCCAGTGTTACTGTACATTGCAGCACACCTTCCTTCTTTCGTTCAGTGTTACTGTACATAGCAGCACACCTTCCTGCTTTCATCTAGTGTTGCTTTACATTGCAGCACACCTTCCTGCTTTCGTTCAGTGTTATGTAGGGTACACACCAGAACAATTAGGTCTCAATTCCATCATTCTGGATCCAATTCAGATTGTATGTAGATTGGGCATGTTTTTGCATGTTTAAATAAGGTTCGGATCCGATTCCAATTCGGTGCGCTTACCTGCTGTCGTTTGGTCATTTTTACAGATCCTACCTGCTGCAGGTAGGATCTGTAAAAGATCCATTCAACTGGATACAGACTCAGATCAGATTGGGATCAGATTGGATGCAGATCGTTTGCAGATCGTGTGCTCCAACAGATCGTGCGACCATCACACAATCTGCTAACGATCTACTAACAATCAGGATTGTTCTGGTGTGTACCAGGCATTACTGTACATTGCAGCACACCTTCTTGCTTTCATCCAGTGTTGCTTTACATTGCAGCACACCTTCCTGCTTTCGTTCAGTGTTACTGTACATAGCAGCACACCTTCCTGCTTTAATCCAATTTTACTTTACATTGCAGCACACCTCCCTGCTTTCATCCAGTGTTCCGGTAAATTGCCTTACACTGATTTATTTCCTGTAGGAGATTTATCATTTTATATTTAGCACTGTGAATACCTGAAGCAGAACTGGCATTGCACCAACATCTCAGCGCAACCTGTTCATTCTCTTTAGAATATTCTATGGATTTGAGCCATGTATCTGTTTACTCTAAATAAGCAGTAGGCTTAAATAAATGCTTTTTGACAACTCTCCCTTTGGTTCAGAGCAGATAGAAAGGAATGTGTCACTGTTACCACATAGCCAGGCACACTATACAATAGAAACACATGTTTACAAAGTGCATAGTTTTCTGATACCACAAAGATTAGATATGTATTCAAAGTGCCTTTCCCTCTGTACTGTGTGCGAATTAGTCCATTAATGCCCAAATTGTAAAACCCTGTAGCCTGAGCGAGCAGAAGCAGACGGGAGGATTAAAGGGACTAAAGCAAACGCACAAACCCAGACTGCACGAGTGTCAGAAATGTCTTTCCTAATACACAGATAAGAAGTCTGCTGACGGACAGTTTCCACTCTCCACCGGGGAACGTTTGCCAGTCTGACGTTTTGTCAATCTCCCAATGACACAGTGATCAAAGGCTTGAAATATACATTCTCACTGCATCAGTTTCCTATGAATACCCTAACCTAAACTGACCATGAGCATAAAGCTGGATGTAACCGTCTATGTGTGTAGTATCTTGGCACATTTTCACCGTATGGTTTCATTGAATATATTCGCAATTTTACAGAGCACATGTTGCAAAAAGGAACAGTAGGATCGGTAAGCTGCGAACAGCGCCTGAGACCCCGCCCCCCCGAATGCCCCAATATACCGCCATGAGATGCTGCCTGTCCGATGTCACCACCGATTCCCCTCGGTAACGACTCGGCAACTATGCAAGTGGCAGAAGCCATTCGCAAAAGGAAGCTGCAAATAAGCATAATACGCAATCCCCAAAATATTGGGACAGGGCCGAACTCACTATATAGCGAGCGAATCAGAATGACCCCCTGTATGCCTAACCAAAGACAATGAGGAAAAATGTGAGATGAATGTACATAATCAGAATATAGTACATACCTGTAATGGAAACATGCAAACAATATCGATATACAAAAGAACATTTTATTAACAAGCAAAAGGGATGTTTCATTGATACAATAAATGCATAATGCTTATAAGCACATTGGAAAAGTTACAGAAAGTGTTAAGGCGCACATACACTGGGACGATTTTGGCCAATTCTGACAAATCGGGCCATCAAATCGGGTCAGTTTGATGTCCCCTCAGGTCTGATGAGCGGTCCCGTGTGCATCGGACCTCAGTTGGTGGTTGGACCTGCTGCCCGTCCGACCACCCGACCTCGGACCTCCTAACCGGCGGTGGGCCAGGTGGGGAGCAGGGTCACATGTGATCCATCACAACAATTTGTTGTGATGGATCGCGTGCGTCCCTGCAGCCCGGGAAGGGACGCGAGGCATGACAGCAGTGTAGGGTTGGTTGTGCCTCCTGACAGCTGGGGAGACCACCAGAAATCTGTGCCGATTCTCAAATTCAGTTGATCTTCCAAAACGGACACAGAACAAAACTTTGCAATAATCTTTAAGCTCCCTTGATGTCATCGGCGAGTGTCCCGTGACTGGCTAAGTGGTGTCTGACCCTGCTGAGGGCTCGGAGAGCCTAGCTGTTTTCTGGCTTACCTTGTGTAGGGGGCACTCAGAAAAATGTATGCTAAATGTGTTTCTCGTAAAGTAATCTCTAGGATAATACCAAACATTGCTGTATGGAGATGGGAAGACGTCAATACACATTTCCTCCTTTACTCACTACTAGTAGAAAATAGTTTGCTTTAGTTTTTGCATAGTGTGATTTTTATATGGTTGTGGAGATTTGTAGTTGCATTAGAATCACACGTAGGGCCTACACACGTAGAGATCCGTGCCAGCGATTTAGCATGGGAGATTCAGCATGGGAGATTCAGCATGGGAGATTCCGCTTGAGCTTCCTGGAATCGCTGATCGCTCAGGAAGTACCAGAGATTAAACATAGCGATTAACTAGTAAAATTAAGTTGGATCGGCCAGAATATTTATCCCCTTAGCTGAATACTGTACCAAACTATGGTGAGACGATATTACGAGGCTTCAGTGCTTATTGTTATACATTGTGAGGACTGTGTTGGCATTCTATTTAATTTGCATTGACTTTGCATCTATCCAGCATGAATACATTTCTTAAAGGATTTTTTTATTTCCTAACATAATTAACTGGGTGACATTTTATGTTAGGAACATTTATTAAGAGGCAACATATTTATATTAATTTACTTTTTATATGCTAGATGTTTTAATAAATGAACACTTAGGGTGACATTCTATGGGATGAGATTTTTTTTTTTGCGATTTTTTTTCGCAAAAACAGCCGAAATCGCATGTTTTTCCATTTTCGCATATTTAATGAGCTGCGAAAATGTGAAAAAAGTGCGATTTTGGCCAACAAATTGGACATTCTGGAAATGCGATGGCTGTTTTTCGCAGCACATCGCATCCAAATGTTTTCACATTGAAAAGTATACAAATCGCATATTTAATTGGTATGCGATTTGTATAAATGTGTCTAAAATTCGCCCAAAAATCAGACCAGGTTCTGATGGGCGAATTAGCTTGAACCCTGCACAGATCATTGAGATCTTTCTCGGCTTTCTCGGCTCCTGATTGGCCGCTAGGCGGCCAATAGAATCAGTCTGAGGAGAGGCGCGGAAGATGAAAATCTCTGCGTCTCTCCAGTCCGTGAGCGGGTACCAGCCGGGAGCAGCGCGTCTGGAGCTGAAGATGCCGGGGTCGTCGCCGGGAACCAGGTGAGTAGGATTTCCTTCCTCAAGTACCCCTTTGGATTACTACGGATCCAGGACCCCGGACTCTTCAGCCCAGGAGCCCCGGACCAGCCCCGGAACCAGGACCAAGGCCCCGGAACCGGACTCTTCAGCCCAGGACCCCGGATCCAGGGACCGACCCACGGGCTCAAGGTAGGTAAGTATCAGTATGTGTGGGCTGTGGATGTATTAAACGTTTATTTTTATGGGTGTCAGTGTGTGTTTTATTTAACTATTTCTTGTACTGTGGAACTACAAGTGCCAGCGGGCCCTTTAATGCCCCGCATGCTGGGACTTGTGGTTCTCCAAGTCCCAGCATGTGGGGTAGGCTTGCTGGGACTCATAGTTCTACAGTATAAGACAATAGTTTTTATTCTTTTTTTACACTTTTCATCAGCCCGATGCCCACCGCCCAGGGGCATCGGGGACAGCCCCGGACTTTCAGCATGGGCTGGTAAGTCCTGGAGGGGGGGACCCCTTCTTTGGGGGGGTCCCCAGGACCCCTGCCCATGCTGACCAGCCAAGGGGGATAATGCTTTGGCCGCAGGACCTTATGAAATAAGTGTTCCCCGGCTGTGGCATTACCCTGCTGGCTGGTTGGGTCTGGTGCTGGTTCTTGAAATGCGGGGGACCCCTAGTCATTTTGTCCCCCGTATTTTGGGAACCAGCGCCAGACCTTGAGCCTGGTGCTGGTTTCATTAAATCAAGGGGACCCCTATTTGTCGGGGACTGTGATTTTATGTCACCAGCACCGGCTCAATGAGCCCAGGGCTGGTTATGCTCGGGCGGGGGACCCCGCGCAGCTTTTTTTTTTTACATTGCGATTTCCTGTAAATGTGCGATTTTCAGACCTGAAAATCGCACATTTTCAGGACTAAAGAAATCGCACCTATTCGCACTATTTGGGCCGTTTTTCGCATCTCATTAAATATGCGAAAAACGGCCCAATCTTGCGATTTCCAAAAGTGCGATTAGGTGCGGTAAAAAACATGCGGATTTTACCGCAACACATAGAATGTCACCCTTATTATTTTAAGTGATCTCTGTTGATTTTGTTAAATGACCAGCTGCATTTATTCTCTTCTGTATAATTTATCACATACATTTCGCAAACTTCTGTCTGGGCATTTTTGCCTATCGTGTATGG
Source organism: Crinia signifera (assembly GCF_055691185.1). NCBI lineage: Eukaryota > Metazoa > Chordata > Amphibia > Anura > Myobatrachidae > Crinia > Crinia signifera. The sequence continues at coordinate 103,977,170 of NC_139227.1, forward strand.
ATAACGATTATGGGGAAAATTGCTGGGCTGAAAAACGCTCAGTGCATACACACGGCACACACACACACACACTGCATACACACTGAGCGTTTTTCGCCCATTTCAGCATTTTTCCCTAGGGTAGTGGGATGCTATGGAAAGCCATCAACTCCCATGGTCATCTGCAGGTAATACCAGCGGCCGGGCCAGTGATGATACACCAATGCGCATCAGCACTCACCGTTCATCGCTGCCCTGTACACACTGGGCGGCTTTGAGCTAAAAGCAGCGCAGTTTACTTGTTTAAACTGCTTTAATCTCCAAAGTCGCCCAGTGCGGTGAGCGCTGATACAGGCTCTCGCATCATCTGCTGGTATTACCATCTGATGAAAGAGAAGGTGGATGGCTTTCTATAGCGTCCGTCTATGGAACATCATCCTACCTCGGGAAAATCGCTAAAATGGGCGAAAATCGCTCAGTGTGGGTGCAGTGTGTATGCACTGAGTGTTTTCCGGCACAGCGATTTTCCCCATTATCGGTCAGCATACAAACTGGGCAAAATTGCCCAGTGTGTATGGACTTTAAGGGTTGTATGGCATAGTTTGATGAATAGAGCCTGTACGGTCCAGCGTTCTGCTGTCCTTTCCGGTTCCGGTTTTTACCTAGATCCTGGGTGTTGGGATTAAGGATGTTTACAGGTTATTTTAATCTCCTTTATAACTGATGTGAGCACTCTGCATGTTTAATTAGTCCACTACTTCTAGTAACACAGAAGGTACCACAAGTACTATAAGTGCCCAGTGTGTGCCCTCTCCTAAATGATTTTTTGTTGCCTGCATATCTCCCTATTCTGGTGAAACTACTAAACCTAGGAACACGGTAGCCTGTTCTATTGCTAGAAAAGCTATCATATAATTAGTAATTATCTAGGGTAGTGCCAATAGGCAGTGCCAAGTTTTTACGGAAACCAAATCTGTTGCCAAATCTCTGTTCCCTATCACAGAATAGTAAGTGACTTACAATAAATGACAGGTTACATTTCCTATTGGAAATCCCCATGTAATAGGCTTCTACGTTTGCTTGAGCTGTTGGCTAGAGAGGTGGGGGCACCATCCTGTCTTAATGTGCCCCTAGAAAGTGGTGTTCTATACAGAATTGAATGAGCTCTGCTGGTGATGCTGATACTAGTAGTGTGTTCTCTTTATTGAATCAGAACAGGACTAAATGTGCAATGGACCTGCCCAAAACAGGCTCATCATAGAATAAAGCTGTAAAAGCATGCACATTAAATATTGTATTTATGCTCCTATGCAGAGGTTCTACAGCTATTATCATACGTCAGGCAAACCTTCACCCCAATGTGGTTACATCCAATCAGGTCATGGGCACAGGTACATTTCCCCAAACATGTCATATTTATTCCATTATTGATGAAAACACCAACCAGTTTCTGTAGGGGAATCCTTAATCAGCCAGTAAGAAGCAGTTGTCAAGTACTGGCGACTGTCCTCTTCATCGTCCTCAGCATGTCATTACAAGAGCTCTTCGGCTGTTGCAAGTGCTATGGCCACTGGCAGACACCTACATGCCGAGGTCTGGCTCTGATTGTGCCCCTACCATATCTGCCCTTCCATTCCCTCTTCCATTGCTAGTTCTATTAAAAGAATAGACTGTAGAGGTGAAAGTCTGTTTGGGGGGGGGGGGACCAGTAAGACTGCTACAAAATTCAATCTGGGAGATCACCAGTGTGTCAGTTAAGCCCCGTACACACGGGGGGATATATCGCTGAGCGATATATCGCTCAGTGTCCCGTTTGCATCAGCGACCAGAGATGGTTACTGATGAAAAAGAAACTGCCGGGGGAGCCCGGCAGTGGTAATCAGCTGGTCGCAGGAGCATGTACCTGCGACCAGCGATCACTACGGGGGAGAAAACTGGAGTGCGCACCCGGCGATATATCGCTGGTGCACACTCCCATCAAGGGCAATCTGGTAGCCAGCTACCATATTTCCAGCGATTTCACCCCTATCGCCCCCGTGTGTACACAGCTTTAGTGTATGTAGTGTCTTGTGTGAGATATGTCTGTATTCTGGAAATGTGTCCCAGATGAATGTTCATGATTTGGATACAGATTAAATGTTGTAATTCTACTACAACACATAGGGGGGATTCAGTTGCATCCCTCAGGCCAAATCTCTGCAGCACTAGCCACATTTAACAGAAGTGGAACTTCATACTGAAAGGTTCCCTTCCCCGTAAGGTAGCGAGTTAGCCTGACAAGGGTGCACATGGAGCCTTTGTCATTTAAATGAAACGTCAACGACAGTTCCCACCAGTTACCGGCAATTGAGTTCCCCCGATATTGAGCCATGTGTGTTGGTAGGGAAGTAGAGATGTCAGGATGGGGATTTCTGTTGGCCATTGGGAATATCATTAACTTTTAGAGGTGACGAGATCTACAATGAAAGCCATCCCATCAGTTACACAGGAGGACTGTCCTAGACACGTCTTTCATTTTCTTTCATGCATGGAGAACCTGCTGCCTTTCTGGGATTTCGGAGGGTGTCAGCAGAGTGAAGGATAGGGCATTACATGCGTCACAGGTGGATCCAAGCCTAATGCTCATTCACCTCACACAGCGGAGATATTATTAATATACCTATAAAATTGGGAGTTTATTTTGAACCTCATAGAGGAGAACAAAACATTTAAAAATGACCTATCATGCAAGCACATTGTATAACTTATCCCTGTACGAAATCTGCCTATTTTATGAAGTCAACACACATTGTGAAATCAATTTTTGCCGTGAGTAATGGTAAATATAAAAGATGGCCTATAAAAAGCAGGGTGTTCCTGTATTCTGTTAAACCTTACTTTATTGTATAATCTCTTTGTACTCTCTGATCTCCCACAGTCAGTGTATTACTGTAGCTTGTGTCACATGTGTTCAGGTGTCTGCTGTAGAAAGGATTTCTGTTGTACTGCTTGATGAGGAGTTTGTACCCAATTCCACTAAATGTGTCTTTTTATTTAAAACATCCTAATTTTCTGGTTTTATTTGAATCAAAATCGTTCTATTTGCATCTAATCAAGATGTTTATGTTCAATACAATGAATAAAAAGTTTTAAAACCATAATTTAAACCATAATTAGCGCTAGTGATTCAGTGAGGAGAACAGAGCGGTGAGCATTTGGTATTGGGCTGCTGCTTACATTGTAATCAGTTACTGGATTCTGTAGTGGTGTTTTCTAGAAACTGAGAGAAGCCACTAGGAAGTTTTGATTCATGGGTGCACACAGTGTCGATTTAGATACAGCTGACTTCACTTAGGAGCCCATTTATCACTTAATGCAGGGTTGCCTACCCTCCCGGAATGGCTGGGAGGGTCCCGGGAAATCAGGCCCCCCAGAAAGAAGGGTAACCCTCCCACAAAGCCACCCCGGCTCCCGCGACCCCCCCCCCCCCCGCCGAAACCGGCGACCCTCCCTCGGCGGGGGGATCCGCGGGTCAAGTAATGCGAATCGTGCCATTTTAGCCCCGCCCACCACCGTGCAATGCCTTTAAAATGGCATTGCACAGCGGTGGGCATGGCAAAAACGACACAACCTCTCTGGTCACGCCCACAAACAAGTAGCCACACATGTGGCTCCGCCCCTGCCCCACCCCTTTACACTCCCCACAGCCCCACCCCCCCTGAGCTGGCTGCCCTCTCCCGGAAAGGGCAGCCAGAAAGTAGGTAAGTATGACTTAATGTTTGTGGCTAATTCCCAGAAAACACCCGTTTTCGAGAGTTAGCCGCAATTATTATGTACCGCCGTCATATCTGTACATGTGACCAGCGCATGCGGGAATCCCCACGCCACCCGGCGGAGCAGATCACAGAGGCAAACATTCGCCCATTAGTATCGCATTATGCAATGCAATCCTGGGCAGTAAGATCCCACCCAGATCACGTTGTATATGCGATCCATAATAAATGGGCCCCTAAGTCTCACTGTCAATGTGTCGCCATGTTCTTGCGACTTACATTACAGACCGGAATATGAAGCAGAGAGAGGGACATACAGCAGCCATTTGGGGGATGTAATGTGGAGTAGCAGTAAAAAAGACCTGTCGCAACCTTTTTTTTTGTGGCTCCGATCGCATTCACCAGATCAGGCGGCTAGTCTTGGAAGTCGAAGGCTTGCAGAGAGGCCCGGTGTGCGATGAAGGTTACCAAAGGTTGCCAATTTTACGCGAGACGTATAATGCCGATTGCGGTCTTCTCAGTGCACTACCTTGTGGCTGCACAATTTGCATGTTTCCGGAAAACCAGTGGGTAAAAAAGACAGAGCCATGATGGAATCTGCATTTATCTCGGAGCCACGCCCACTGTGCTGCTAGTGGGAGCTCTGTGCTTAGTGGTCTCAGGGACGCATTTATGGATCTGTAGTGGGTCTTCAGTTTATTTGCAGTTGGTAAAAAAAATTCCAAAGCCTCCAACTTCATCATTTATTTGTTCCCACTATGTCCGTCTGTCTGTAGGTTTCGACCGGATTAACATTAAACTTGGCATGATACATAGAGAAACTCTGACGATTATCAGCTCAAAGATCATTGTAATCTCTCATAAGTCTTACAGTATAAGTCCACACATTTCTGCGGCACAGAAGGCTCGGAATAGACATATTTGCCTTAAACCAGCCGTTTTCACTTAAAGCTTGTGAAATCCTTGCTGGCAGCTCTCCAGGCAACCTAAAGTGTAGACAAGGACATGGAAACTATACGGCTATCAGTGTAGCCCAGGGAAGTGTGCCAAATACTTCACAATTAGTCTTTTCTTTGGTCCTTAACCCCTCCAGCAATTCTAGCGGTGGAATGAAATATTCCTAAATTGCAGACAGCTGTTAGTCACACAGGAACATTGACCACAGGGTAGAACCTCCGATCTCTGGCCATGATGCGTTCTCGTGTAGATTATTTCCAGCATTATTATAATATGTATATCCCGCTTGCAAAACCTTTACTGGACTGTACAAAGATTTCCTTATCTGAGTATTACTGAGCTAAATACCTAATAAAGGTCAATGGGTCATTGGGTCGGCCAAGCAAAGGTCGACATGCATTGGGTCAGCCATTAAAGGTTGACACCTCCAATAGGTCGACATGGTTGGAGCATTAATACAAGCATTAACTCGACAGTGTCTAGGTCGACACCAAAAAGGTCGACATGGGGTTTTCTCCCCCCCCCCCCCCCCCCCCCCCCCCGAATATCGAATGCTTGGGACAGGTTCCTCGTTACGCTCGGCACACTATTATATTCTCCCTTCAGGCCGTAGTGGATTGTAGGGCATGAAATACCTCCTGTCGGCACATGTCGGCTGAAAAAAAAAAGTGAAAAACACGTTGACCTTTTGACTGTCGATTGTGTTGATTTGACCAACCATATCGAGCTTAAGCATGTCGACCAATTTGAGGTGTTGACCTAAGCTGTATCGACCTTTAGTGGTCGAGCCAACGCATGTTGACCTTTCGTGTGTAGACTAAACACCCGGATACCCCTAATATAATAGTCTACCGACAAAATGATGGTACAACATAACAGTGATGCCGGCGGCTGTGCGCGGCCGAACGGATCAACACTTGAAATGCAACATCGGGTGCCATCTAGTGGCTGTTGCCGCACATAACACTTGAATCCCCCCCCTCCCTGAGAGGTGAGGAGCAGCATTAGCATTTTATTATATAGGATGGGATTGTACCTAGTGTATATGTTGTCTTTGCATGGGTAACAGTAAGTTCCTCTCCTCAGACGTCACATAATAAATGCGTTCTCCTGTGCTGTCAGTTGCAGCACCTTTAGCTGTTGTCGGCAGGTAATTCGGGAGAGTCGCAGACAAAGTTGGTTGACAAACCTGTACAGTACGTCTATCAAGCATGTTGCAGTGTAATAAAGACCACATCTGGCAATCCAGTTGTCAGGCCAGTTTGTTGGCTCTGTAACCAACTGATCCCATTTTTCAAGCATTTTAGCTTTGCATAAATTGAAACACACGGATAAGCAAGCTTCCCTTTGTTACGGGGCCTCCCTAAAGCTTTCAAAGAACATACTGTTGAGAGACTGATAAAGACATGACTCCAAATACAGAGCGAGCTACAAAAATGTATTAATTATTGTAAGGGCATTGTAGGTTGTGGTCCGTCTGTGCCTCTGATGATTGACTCCTTCTGATCTTGGAACATAATGACCTTCTTTATCTTCATTATGGTTCTCTACAAGGTGACTTACTGTAGGCTCTGCTGCCAGGAAAGCCCGGATTGTATGACAATCTCTGTGTCAGATACTATAGAGTTGTCTCCCGAACCCACCGTTTACCAGCGTTGAATGGAATTTGTGTTCTTTGGTGAAAGCAGGAAATGATTCCAGGAACAAATTCAGTTGGTTATGTGGGAAGTAATCAGGGGTCCAATGTCCAGTGAAGCTCAGATAGCTAGGTGAGAAGTCTGGAATTCCATGTGGTGTGCAGGAGGAAGAGCAGTATAGGAAGGTGTTGGGAGCCAATGGATTAGGTTGGGACTATGACCTGATGAGTGAAGCCAGGCTTCATTCAGTATAGAGATTGTTTAGGAGAGCTGTGACTGAAGAGGAGCAGAGAGGGAGCCACATTGCTGAAGACTCAGAAGGATCCTAGAGAAGGAATGGCATGGAAGTCTATATACCAAATAGGGATGGCAGGCCAAATGGAGGATTCGGTACTGGGAGGGAATGTCACACATCGGGGTCTTAGCGATACCTACATGTTCTGGTGGTTACACAGGTCTGCGCTCCATAAATCCCTGAGGATAGGGTATGATTTCCTCCCTCTACTATATGCACCGTATTTGGCGCTGGTATGCTTACTGAGGGTGGATGGGTGGGGTAGTAGTCCAAAATGGGCTATATGGCAACACCAACAGTCACCAGCGCGTTTCACCACTCCTGCTGATTTTTCAAGGTGATCACATAGGAACGGACACATTGATTCCATTGGATGTCTGTCCAGGCTGTCTGTTACACCTCAGTCCTCAAGAACAATAGCAACAGGTTTTAGTAATATGCAGGTTTCAGGGTTGTGTGGCGGGCTGATAGGCAGTCCTAAGATCTCCACTCCACATTTTCACTTCCTGAGTTCCAGATCCGGGGTGAGATTCCAGGCAGGTGGCTATTACAGGTGTCCACTCTGAGTTTATTGTCTCCTTGCCTGAGTACTATACAGTAGTATATTGTGCTGAGTACCTCTGGTAAGTCTCCTGGGTCCCAGCAGTGAGTTCCAGGCTTGTTAGCTTACATTAGGTTACCGATTTGACTTAATCAAGAATGGTTCTAGGTTGTCTCATCCTGGGGTTCCAGTGCTGTACCCTAGCACAGCTCCAGTTCAGGAGTCTTTTTTCTATTACAATAGTGTTTCCTAGCTGCTGGTCCCTACTCCATGAGCCAGAGTTCATACCACAAACCGGGTCAGATCCTGGATCGCGAATTCACATTAAACCCGGATCACCCATTATACATAGTGACCCGGGTTTGCTCATCCCGGGTTATAAGGTTTGGTGCTTTCACACTGCACCTCAACTAAGCAACAACCGGGGTCTGAACCAGGTTATTTTGGTTCAAATGATAGCATTTGTTATCTGTAATGTAGCTATTGAGATGTTTAAAGTACATACACAATTATAGGGATGCATCCCAGACATTAGAGCTAGACTTATTTTCTTCTTCTTTGCATTGGCAGCAGGTGGGGAATCGAGAGTACAGTATATGTAGTATATACCTGGCAATGCTTGTGAAAAACTATGATGGGATGTTGTCCATAGCAACCAATCAGATTATAGCTATTATATTATTAAAGGTGCTAAATATTAAGAAGTAGAATCTTATTGGTTGCTTTGGGCTACAACCCATTTTCAATAGAACGCCCATCTTAGTAGAATGTCTTCTATGGTAGAGAAGGTGGCAAAGTATTCTCCACTTTTTCACAGAACTCATCAGCAATATCAAAATACGGCATTGCAACAGAGGGAGGACCAATTCTATAGGTCGTACAGATTACACTGGTGTTTACTAAAGTAAGAAATACCCCACGCAGGGTCAGTGGTGTTTACTAAAGTAAGAAATACCCCACGCAGGGTCAGTGGTGTTTACTAAAGTAAGAAATACCCCACGCAAGGTCAGTGGTGTTTACTAAAGTAAGAAATAGCCGACACAGTGAGTTGTGTTTACTAAAGTAAGAAATACCCCACGCAGGGTCAGTGGTGTTTACTAAAGTAAGAAATACCCCACGCAGGGTCAGTGGTGTTTACTAAAGTAAGAAATACCCCACGCAGGGTCAGTGGTGTTTACTAAAGTAAGAAATACCCCACGCAGGGTCAGTGGTGTTTACTAAAGTAAGAAATACCCCACGCAGGGTCAGTGGTTTTACTAAAGTAAGAAATACCCCACGCAGGGTCAGTGGTTTTACTAAAGTAGGAAATAGCCGACGCAGGGTCAGTGGCATTTACTAAAGTAAGAAATAGCCGACGCAGGGTCAGTGGTGTTTACTAAAGTAAGAAATACCCCATGCAGGGTCAGTGGCGTTTACTAAAGTAAGAAATACCCCACGCAGGGTCACTGGTGTTTACTAAAGTAAGAAATACCCCACGCAGGGTCACTGGTGTTTACTAAAGTAAGAAATACCCCACGCAGGGTCACTGGTGTTTAGTGGTAACATGGCCTGGAAGTGATGGATGTTATCATATAGAAGTCCCGAACTCCTCCCTCATATTACTTCTCTCTCTCTCTATTGAGAGAACAGCCAGGGGCACTATAGGCAAGAACGACATTGCAATCTCCAGACTGCACAACGAGACCCGCTGGTGCTCTATTCTGCCACTGACCTATAACACTATATTTATTTATTTCCTGGGCCACCTAGCGATTAGGGTCGACACCCGTATCCACAGGCTGCAAAGGCAAGTAACCGCTCCTCAAATGGTCCGGACACCCCTGCGCTGCCTGGACCACTTCCCATAAATGGTGGGTCGCCGTTGTCACTCAAACTGTGGATGAATTGCACTTGGAATTTTGCACGCGAGCGCTGCGGCCACTGTGCATTTGCAGAAGTGTAAAAATGCCTTATTGTGATTCTTGCCATCAATACTGACGTCTAGTGTGTTACATATACAAAATAACATTGGGGGCGAGATTTAATAGGATGAGGTTTTTTTTGCCGATATTTTTGCAAAAAAAGTCAGTTTTCACACTTTTTCCAAAATCGCCAAGTTAATGAGATGTGAAATACAGCAAAAATCCTACATTTTTGCCACGAAATCGCACATTCTGAAGTGGCAATTTTTAGTAATGCCGGATTTCACATCCAGATCTTTTCCCATTATAGTATACAACTCGCAAATTTAATGAGATGCGATTTTTAATAACGTTTTTAAACGTTATTAAAAATCCCCCAAATAATAGACCAGGTTCTGAATGGCGAATTGGACAGAACCATGCACAGATCATTGAGATCTGTGCATGGTTCTGTCTTAAAATATGTGTAAAAGTAAAATAAATAAAAAATTGCGTGGGGTCCCCCCTCCTGAGCATAACCAGCCCTGGGCTCATTGAGCCAGAGCTGGTTCCAAATATACAGGGGACAAGAAGCACAGGGGTCCCCCGTATTTCTGACACCAGCCCCGGACTCTTGGACCGGTCCTGGTTCCAAACATACGGTGGACAAAAAATCTGGGGGTCCCCAGTATGTTGAAACCAGCAACGGGCTCCAACAGCCCGCGGTGTCACGCCACCGCCAGGGGACACTTTTTACATAAGGTCCCCCGGCCATACCATGAGCACCGTACCTGGGGGAGCGGGGACCTCCCCAATAAAGGGGTCCCCCCCAGGCTTCACCAGTCCAGGGCTGAAGCCCAGGGCTGTCACCGCCGTCCGTAGGCTTTGGACGCCGGCCTGATAGGGTTAAATCATTCATAGATAACATTGCTTTAGACAGGTGAACTACAAGTGCCAGCAGGCCTCCCCCGCTTGCTGTGACTTGTCCCTGCATGCTGGGCATTAATGTGCACCTGTAAAAAGAATGTTAAAATAAAAAACACACATAGAAAAGTACAACTTTATTACACACACACACACCTCACTTTTACACCAACATACTTACAGAACCAGGGTCCAGCGCTGACTCCCTCCTCCACAGCATACTTGCATACTTTCAGTTTCACCTCTCTGGGAGAAGCCCCGAGAGGTAACACGTCAGGGGTGGGCGCAAGGCTGACATCACTTGGCCCCGCCCCCATGCTGGAAAACTCTGTGATTTGCGGGCCGTGGAGAGGGGGTGGGGCTTAAATGACGCAATTGCGTCATTTTAGTCCCACCCCCGCTCCGCGGGCCCGTGATTTCAGGTAATTAAACCAGCAGGCAAGGGGGAAGCAGGGACAATTACTAGAATGTGGGAGACTTGCCCACCTTCCCGGGGGCCCGGGAGGTGGACCCGATTTCCGGGAGGCTCCCGGCCATTCCGATGGGGTAGGCAAGCCTACTCCACAGCCAGCTCACCCCACACTGACAGCAGGGTGAGTGGCTTCCTCCGTAGCTGCTAACAGCTTCTATAGCACTGTCACAGCGCTAGAGATGCTATTAGTGTGGTTAGCTCTATGCGTCTTCATGGAGACTCTTTCAGCCAATCAGGGTTGAGCTATGCATCTCCATGTAGACGTATAGCGCCAACCACGCTAATAGCCTCTATAGTGCTGGGACAGCGCTATAAAACCTTTTAGCAGCGACGGAGGAAGCCGGCTCACCCTGCTGTCAGTGCAGGGTGAGCTGGCTGTGGAGGAGGGAGGCGCTGGACCCTGGTGCTGTAAGTATGTTGGTGTAAAAGTGAGGTGTGTGTGTGTAATAAAGTTTTCTCTGTGTGTGTTTTTATTTTAACATTCTTTTTACAGGTGAACTACAAGTCCCAGTGGTCCCATTAACCCCTTGGGTGGTGGGTTTTGCCGGTGCAGGACAAACCTGCCAGGGCAGGGTTGTCCTGCCCCAGCAAAACCCACCACGTGAAGTTAGAAGCCCCCCTCCTCACCTTTGCTCCGGCGTTAGTACGCCGGAGCTTCCCTGTAGCCACTGTCCAGTGTCCCCACTGCCTTAGCCAGCGCCTGTCACATTTAGCAGTGACGTCGGCAAGAGGCTGAGGGATGATCGCGGCGGCTCGGGAGGACTCGGGTGCCTGAGCGCTCCCGAGTTCCCCGAGCCGACGTCACTGTAAAATGAGTGACGGCGGGCGGGTCAGGGCAGGGAGCTCCGGCGCACCGATTGCCGGAGCAACGGCTGGGGGGACTGAAAGGATGTGACACGGGGAGGGGGGGGGGGGGGCTCTAGAGCTGCGCCAGTGGTGCACACCTAATCTATGTTAGTGGTATGCCCGGAAAATACTACTCTTTAACCCTATCAGGCCGGGGTCCAGGCCGGGGCTGGTTATGCTCAGGAGGGGGGACCTTGCGCCTTTTTTCCCCCTCCTTTTTTTAACACATATTTGCACATTTTCATGATTAAAAATCGCACATTATTGCACTATATAGCATTGCCCGGAATACGCAGCTGATTAAATATATGAATTTGCGGCAAAAATGCTATTTAAAAAAGTGTGATAATGTGCGATTTTGGAAAGCGACTAAAAATCTCATCTCATTAAATGTCACCTATATTTTCAACAGGAGTGTGCATATGTCTACTGGAGCGAAGCAATAGGTGTGTTCATCAGGAAAACCAAGTATTGCTGATCTTTCTATCTATAAGAAACTTAGCAAGCTACATCCAGGCAATATGATACCAGACTTGATAACTCCATCTGCATACTCCAGCGATAGAATAACAGGCTCGTCAAACATGCTGTATGTGTAGCTTGAGAAATATCCAAGCAATAAATCTCCCTGGGAACACTGAGCGAATATTCCAAAAAAGCAAAGTGGGGCGGGAGATACTGCTGGGGCGTTTGTTAGGAAAATGCGTCCTTATACCTCCAGCCTAAATAGCCTGAGATGCCTGGCACGGGTGACGTGAGCTGCCAGGTCCCGTGCAACTGCGCTAGTGTTGGGCGATATTTTTCTAATTGCGCTTTAGGTACTTGTTTCCTAGCACGGCACCCACGATATTAAGTTGTATGACTTCTCATCGCATTGCATGCGGGCATATGGCATGCGATGCGATTTTTAATTGTATAAGCCCCTATACAATTTTTAATTGTATAAGTACCCTAATGGGAGCTTACAATGTTAAATGCAACCCCACGCCACCGCCACTATCAACGCCAACCCGAAGCGTGGCGAGCGGCCGCGGAATACATGTAAAGTAATACGCGTCCCCTCGCTTCGGGCTCGGTGGCTCGCTGCGCTCGCCACATTATATAAAATCAACTCCACGCCGATGTGGATAGTGGGAGTATGAAAAGGTCGGAGGACACATATCGCCGCCCCTCGCGAGCGCGCTGCGCTCGCCACGCTTCGGGTTGGCATTGATAGTGGGGGTGGCGTGGGGGTGCTTTTAACATAGTAAGCACCCATTACGGTGCTTATACAATTAATTATCTTATAGGGGGCACATTTAACATTGGAAACAACCATTAGGGTGCTTATACAATTTTAAATCTTATACCATTGTATATGGCATACAATGGCATACAATGCGATGGTATACAATTTAAAATTGTATAACATCGGCTGCCATCGCATTGCATCGCATACCATCGTATGCCTTATGGTCAGCGATGCGATGGGCGCCGTACTAGGAAACCAGAACCGTGCTTTATTTGCAGCACAATGTGACTAGGACGCACCAGAACACTGCGCGATTAATGGTTAAAGGTAAAGGGTTGCGAAAAAAGCTATTTTGTCGCCCTACGATGCGTACGCATGCTCAGTTGTTTGATAATTGATCGGCTTGCGAATTCGCACCATAGCAATCGGGTCTGAATAACCCCTGTATACGGAGCCAAACAGAGACTCCGTCACGCACAGATATACAAGTGTCATAGATCATTCAGCAATGCCTATTCAATTGATACTGCCGGCTGTCAGGGCTAATTGACTAGTCCCCGGGTCATCAATTAACTGCTGTAAATCACTGCGCCTAATTGAATATTGTTAGTAATAGACTTGTTTTCTATCGATTTCTGAATCTGTTTTTAGATTAATAATAGGCGGCTGTCAATGGTTTCTGCCACTACAGTGCTTTCCCAGCTGTAGGTATTGTTGCAGTTTTACATTCAGGGAAGTTTTGGTCACTGCACTTTCACTTGCCACTATATGACTTTCCCGGCACATATTCTACACTCTATCCCCAAGATGTATTCTGTTCTGTACAGAGGTATAATTACATTTCTGCAGTTTCGTCTGTGAGACTTTGAATGTATTGAGTTTCTTGGATTGGCATAAGAAAATGCGCAGAGAGTCTCTATTTGTTTGTGACCATTTTAAATGTCACACGGTCGCGTTCCAAAATGTTATAGCAGGAAAACATCTATTGCAACGCAGTCCGGTAGCAATTATTTCCTTGCGCTCAGTACACATAATTTGCCTGGTTTCCATCAGAGTATATTGTTGTGACATAGATAGAATTATTAATGTATGTCTGCACTCAGCCAAATTCCACTTTAACTGTTTCTAAGACTTTTCATGTATGATTAACCTAATTACAGCATCGGCACATAATTACTGTTTTAAATTGGAATGCAATTTTCTCATGTAGGAAGCATATTTATATGAATGCAGATGAAAACTACATTCTCGGGTTGCAAGTAAAGATACAGGTTGAGCAGATTAATTGAGTTTTTAGGAGGAAAATACATTTATTTAGCATTAGAATACAAGCTAAGTACCATAATTAGCTGCAGATTTATTCTGCAGTTGGCTGTTCAGTGACTTTGTATTTCTTTACTGATATGTTACATCCTTGGTTTTGGGGTACAAAGGGGAGTCCTGATGCCCAAAGTACCAATTGCCGGCACTTTGTGCGGATTCGGTATGAAATCCCGACGGTCAAAATTCCGACAGGGTCAAAATCCCGAATGGGTCAAAATACCGACATGGACAAAATCCCGACATGGACAAAATCCCGACATTTAAAATCATGACAGGGTCAAAATCCCGACATATAGAATGTACAAGTGAAACAGTCTACATACCTTTCGGTCGACAGGTGCAAGGTCGACATGGGTTTTTTCACTGTTTTTTGACCCGAATGTCGACACAGTCGACATGGACACAGTTGCAAGTGAACCGCAGCCCCTCGCATAGCTCGCTTCGCTCACGATGCTTCGGGCATGGTGCCTCGCTGCGCTCGGCACACTATTTTATTCTCCCACCACGCCGTAGTGGATGGTAGGGCATGAAATACCGCCTGTCGGCACATGTCGGTTCAAAAAACAGTGAAAAAACCCATGTCGACCTCGCACCTGTAGACCGAAAGGCATGTAGACTGTTTTACTTGTACATTCTAAATGTCGGGATTTTGTCCATGTCGGGATTTTGTCCTTGTCGGTATTTTGACCCATTCGGTATTTTGACCCTGTCGGGATTTTGACTGCATCCCCTTTGCGCTTGTGCTCTTTCTGAGCAGATCCTGCAACACACACAATTAGTTATTGAGGGTGCCGCGGTGGATGTCATCAGAGTTTAGTGAGAGGGTAGAGGCCAGAGATCTCCATAGTTGCACAGAGATATTCTGGCCTCTATGACATGTGACTTGCCAGGTCCCCATGGGTGCCACAATCCACCCAACAGTGAGTGAGTGATCTGATGCTGTATCAGATCACTATTGCAGCAGGAGGTGTTTACTTATAATAGATGCTTCCTGCTGTATTACCATACTGAGGTTTCCCCGCGGCTTCCGGCTGTATTACCATATGGAGTTATCCCCGCGGCTTCCTGCTGTATTTCCATACGTAGGTATCCCTGTGGCTTCCTGCTTTATCACCATACGGAGATATCCCAGCAGCTTCCTGTTGTATTACCATACGGAGGTATCCCCGCAGCTTCCTGCTGTATCACCATATGGAGATATCCCAGCAGCTTCCTGCTGTATTACCATACGGAGGTATCCCCGCGGCTTCCTGCTGTATCACCATACTGAGGTATCCCCGTGGCTTCCTGCTGTATCACCATACGGAGGTATCCCCACGGCTTCCTGCTGTATCACCATACTGAGGTATCCCCGTGGCTTCCTGCTGTATCACCATACTGAGGTATCACTGCGGCTTCCTGCTGTATCAACAAACGGAGATATCCCTGCGGCTTCCTGCTGTATCACCATACTGAGGTGTCCCCGCGGCTTCCTGCTGTATCACCATACTGAGGTGTCCCCGTGGCTTCCTGCTGTATCACCATACGGAGGTAGCCCCTAAAGATTGTCCACAGCGTCTAGATCGCTGCGCTCGCCATTCTTCGGGCACGGTGCCCCGCTACACACTGTTATAATCTAACTCTATACCCACTTAGATGGTAAAGTATGAACCAAGTCAGTCTTAAGCAATAAACTTGGTAAACTCATGTTGTGAAAAACCTTGTGTATGTCGTTCATGTTATCGGCAATCTAACGCTTGTGTCTAACTTTTGTTACTGTCGATCTAGAGGCTGCGTACTATCTCCAGGCGTCTAACTAGATGTGTTCGAGTAAGCGTGCTCGACCATAACATGATCTAGACACCCTCGACCAAATAGGATTTGTTTGACCTCTGAGTATATTACAGTTGTATATAATTGTTTCAATTTTGCATGAACGTTGTTTCAAACACAATCCTGTGTAACCGTCCCCTATGGATATACCTGTATATGTGCAGTGTCTGAGGAATGCCGAAGGTTTGTCCTCCTGTCCATGGCAGACTGCTTCCTCTCCCTGCAGACTATGTGACATTTCTAGCTCGGTTCACAGGATCTCTATATCTCCACAGGCCGTCACTCCATAGGGGGCCCTAAGGTTTAGCACTCGGCGCCTCCTTAAGAAGCCATCTCACCAGGGCTTTAGCCTTTTGAGCATGGCCTCCCACCTCTTCCCATTGTCCGCTCGTTACACGATTATAAGGAAACAAAAGCTCTGAAGAATTCTGCAGCGCCGGCCTCTGCTGCCCTCCGCGTTCTTCATCAGCCGCACCACAAGGCGTTTTGTCTGATTCACAGACCGGTAGGAATGGCATTATGCTGCCCATGCTCCTATGAGATAAAGAACCTGTGGGACCGCTCACAGTCTATGTATAGAAGATGTCCACCTGCCAATCTGCCTGATTGATTTTAAAGTGGTTTATATTGTGGGCCGTATGTAGAACCGCAATCTGTATACTCAGATGTTTCCTTGTGCAGAGGCTAAACCCTGAGTCAGCAGTAGGCTCACTTCCTCGTCACTGTGATGTATCCGGCATCCGATATGGTGACGCTGGCATTTTCTCTGTGAATCGTACCAAGTGTTGCAAAGCCAGTGCTGCAAATTAAATGTGCGTACATTATGTGTTATCATTATCATCGCGCATATCGCCTAATGTGTATGTATTATATTTTTACATATGTACGCTCCCGCGGTTCGTTACGCGCAGTCATATCCTGACTATCTTGTCTGTGACAGCATACCCGGGCCGGTGCAAGCCCCCCCGCCCATCCCAGGCAAAAGCAAAACCCCCCCGCGCCGCTCGCCGGGGGGGAGGGTGCGGACAATACTGCGACACGGGGGGGGTTGGCGATACTGCCGCGCTGAAATCCCCCCAGCGGGGAGCGGGTGGCACGCGGAGGGGGGGGGGGGGGCAGCGTTAATTAACGGGCGGGATGGGGGTTGGGGAGGGGGAGGAGGATTACATACTTACTTGCTCCCCACTCCCTGCTTTCTGGTACCTCTCTATGGTAGCTCGGTGGCTCAGTACCACCCTCCAGTGGCCGGCGACCTAGGCAAATGCAAAGTCCTGCCTAGTGGTGGCGCTGGCCCTGAGCATACCCCTCGGCGTACTACCATCCGCAGGGCGAGTTCTGGTTGACTTGCAGGGGTACGAATTCACATCTGAGGGAATGAACCAGAATAACCCCCTCAGTTCTTCTAGGTACACAAGGAACTAGGCAGGGAGGTTGTTCCAAACATTTTGAAGAACTAACCACAGATCTTCTGTGCCTGTACATGCTGGAGAACAGAGGATAGCGAGAACAATGCGCAATTTCCCACCGCGGCCACCTGCTGGGTCCTGTCGCTAACGTGATCGCCGAGTACACACATTGTTTAGCTGGTACCTGACTTTTAAGTGAGCGCGCCGAGTTCCATATGCACTGTTGCAAATAGACAGGAATGTGCGCAAATCTTTCTTGCACCTACTTGCATATGTGTTGGGTCAAAACAAGCAGTACGGATGGTGTAATGGTTAGCATTACTGCCTCACAGCTCCGAGGTCATGGGTTCACTTCTCACCATGGCCCTAACTGTGTGGAGTTTGTATATTCTCCCCGTACTTGCATGGGTTTCCTCCGGGTACTCCGGTTTCCTCCCACAATCCAAAAATATACTGGTAGGCTAATTGGCTCCTAACAACATTAACCCTAGAATGTCTGTGTGCGTGAAAATTCTCTATACAGCGCTGCGGAATATGGGTGCGCTATATAAGAAACTGTTAATAAATAAATAATGCTCTGCAAACAGGTGTACTGTACGTTCGGCTCTGATTCAGCAACAACAGTGTCCAGGTGAAAATCCTCTGAAGGCGGTCACATGTGCATTCCGCATATGTGCCAGTATTGTCAGTGCTACACAAATGGTTGTGAAGTCGGTTCTATCTAGAAGAGTTGTGTTTATTCTTTACAGATCCATTTTCCGCATTCCTGCGGTTGGCTGTTAGATAACATGTACTGTAACATTTATAGAATGAAGGTCAGCTTCCAGTGCGCCTAAATACACGTCTTCAGTGCATATTTACAACACAAACAAGTGCAGCGTAAACAGGGTTCAAAATAAGACACAACGGTTACCTCCGTGAAAAGTGCTTTGTGCTCCAGTATGACAGGTCCTGCTTGCCGCCTCCTTATGTATGCACCTGCTTGTATTCATCTGACGCTGCATATTAGGCATGATGCAGATGTGGTTGGAGGAGCAGCAGGAGGCTTGTGGTATAAGCAGACAGGCCTCCTTCATGCATTTGTGATCAGCGTTGAATCACTTGTGTCACCATTGGCCGGCTGAGTGACCCGTTTAAGATCACGCGAGAAGGTCCAGGCCTGGCCACTCCTACAAAACAAAGTTGACACTCTTTGCGAAACCACTGCCATTGACGCATACTTCCTGCGCTCAAACAGCTGCAGACTGTCGATCTCTTGACATCTGCAGACACCTGACCTGTTCTGCACATCTGCTGCCACAAGAGCCTCAGTACCTGAATCAGGCCCCTTGTCATCATCTCCCAATGACTTCTCCTTTAGGTCTACCTTCTGTAAACTGTTTAATGGCTGTGGTTCCAATTCTTTAGTCAGAAATAATCAGGCGGCATTGCCATAATAATAATTTTAGTTTCCCACAGATCCGCCAGACCGGCTACTGTGCCATCAGAACTTCGCTCATGTTTTTGTTATTCTGCACAGGCAGGTGCAGGTGAGTACCAGGTACATGATGTAAACATACGGTGTCTTCTAAGGGTCAGCATGTCTAGGCTTTGTAATGCTTCTGAGGCTGTAATTACAAAACAGAGTGCATTGTGGTCATTTCTCATACAGGGAACATGCTACGCATATATCTGTGCTAGTGTTTGGTGTCACATGCTTGTGTCATGATGTTACTGCGCTACAGTCTGGGTTCTCCTGCCTGAGTAACTGTAGATGGTGTATAATAAGAGTTCATAAGTGAGTATGGAGCAGATGGGGATGTCGACATGATAACATGAAAAGGTCAACATGCATTAGGTCGACACGATCAAAAGGCCGATTTGGGCAAAGGTCGACATGAGTTTTTCGTGATTTTTTTAAACCGCCTTGTTCATACTTTACCATCCCAGTAGGCATAGAGGGAGAACAAAATAGAGTGCTGAGCACTGAGAGGCTCCGTGCCCGAAGCATTGCGAGGGGAAGCGGAACACTTCTATGTTGTCCATGTTGGTGTGTATATATATATATATATATGTATATATATATATATATATATATATATATATATATATATATATATACTGATCCAATGCTGCCGGCACTCAATAATAAACAGACAACTTGCTCATGGTGCAAGAAAAGTAAGTCAATACATGTATCCAATGTTCCCAAGGTGTAGGAATAAACGGCACTCAGGAGACTGATTAAAGCAAAAAGAAGTGTATTGAGGTTATCACATGGGGGACGTTTCGGGGATTTAAACCCCGTCTTCAGTCCCAACCTCACTGTAGGTTGGGGCTGAAGACGGGGTTTAAATCGCTGAAACGTTCCCCATGTGATAACCTCAATACACTTCTTTTTTGCTTTAATCAGTCTCCTGAGTGCCGTTTATTCCCACACCTTGGGAACATTGGATGGATGGATATATATATATATATATATATTTATATATGAAGGCAAGAAAAGGGTATAGAGGTGCGCTGGTAGTTTCACAGATTGTGTGTGCACATGAATATATAATGACAGATTTTTTTAAAAAGTTTATTTCATAAAATGACATAAAACATACTTAATCATGGATCTAGTAGGATAAATTTCATGTGTAACACACAATTTCCGACAGATTATGATTATGATACAATGAAATTTCTTAATTTTCAGTTGAAGAACCCTTTATTCTGAAAGACCCTACGCGTTTCGTCCCGATGGGACTTCTTCAGGGGTTTAAGGGTATCAATCGATAGGTGAGTTCATATAAACCGGTTGGATGGAAAAAAGGGGAAATCTGTGCCCTGACCGGAATGAATACTGACAAGGTATCAAAGATCCAGAATAAAAACATAAGCCAACTGCTGTAGGTGTTTTATGATCTAAATTCTGTGCTCCTCAATGCCGTAGATAAAGAATACGGTGAGGTTTCTCCTCTGGAAGGATGAGTGTGTCTCAGCAGTCAGAAGGCGAAGAGAGACACACTCATCCTTCCAGAGGAGAAACCTCACCGTATTCTTTATCTACGGCATTGAGGAGCACAGAATTTAGATCATAAAACACCTACAGCAGTTGGCTTATGTTTTTATTCTGGATCTTTGATACCTTGTCAGTATTCATTCCGGTCAGGGCACAGATTTCCCCTTTTTTCCATCCAACCGGTTTATATGAACTCACCTATCGATTGATACCCTTAAACCCCTGAAGAAGTCCCATCGGGACGAAACGCGTAGGGTCTTTCAGAATAAAGGGTTCTTCAACTGAAAATTAAGAAATTTCATTGTATCATAATCATAATCTGTCGGAAATTGTGTGTTACACATGAAATTTATCCTACTAGATCCATGATTAAGTATGTTTTATGTCATTTTAAGAAATAAACTTTTTAAAAAAAATCTGTCATTATATATTCATGTGCACACACAATCTGTGAAACTACCAGCGCACCTCTATACCCTTTTCTTGCCTTCATGTCTATAATATACCTCTATTAACAGCGAGGTATCTAGAGGTGCTGCGAACCTTAGAGCGCAGACAGGGCCCCAACCCCTCTTTTTTTTTATATATTATATATATATATATATATATATATATATATATACAGTATATATATTTTGTACATGTATGTAGACGTGTACAAGCATCTTGGTTGGCATCCTGCCACACTTCCTGTTTAATGCAATTGAAATTCTTGTAATATCTCAGAAATGTCCTGATTGCACTGTAACAACTGCACAAAGTAAACGTCTGATTCTGACCCAGGCAAAGGATAAAGGTCCAGAACATTATCATCATGGAAACAACCCGTCAGTCACAGAGCTGTGTCTCCATTATGGATGTTATTATAACAGCACGGACCTGAAACCATGAACACTAAAAACAATACTGTGGCTTCCTAATGAATGCCCTATACATTATCTGCAGCATAATTGTATGAGAGTGCTCGCTGACCTGTAATATCCAGCCAGGCAGAATTTTGGAAGGTAATAAAGTGCTCCCTAATCTACCCTGACAATCTGTTTCCGTCTATTGAAGGTCAATTTGTTCACTAGCATTAAATCCTCGTATAATTTAATTTGAAAACTCTCCAAGCATTCTAAATATTAAACGGACTTTCTAACGGACTTTCTAATAATTATTTAGTATGTGGTTTTCTGTAATACATTTTGCGGTGAGCTGTTACGATCGTTTTCTCTTATTATTGGAACGTCACAGTTTTTTCCTGCTATGGGCAGGGTAATAAAATATAGAAACATAGAATATCCTTTATTTCAGATTGTATTTTGCGGGTAATTATAAAAAAAAAAAAAAATGTGTTTTTTTAATAGAATGGGAAAATGGTTTTGGTGAATGTCCAACTATACACATTACTGTTTAATGTGGTACAGTCAGGAAATATGAGTGAGGCTGTAGATGGCAGAGTGCCTTTGGCATTTACAGTTCACTCTGTGGCACATCTTCAGTAATTGAATTGCCAACTTTCAGACATATGACCCGGGAATTTCCCTGTTCAGACCTGGGTTTTCACCTATGAAAAATTCCGGGGTTTTGCTGGAGAATCCCTTTAACACTATCCCTGAGACCTCAATTTTCCGGTGTCGTCCCCTTTTAGACATAGATGATAACGAGAAAGTGTATATATCCTCAAAAGCCGCACCCTAGGTGGCTGCCACTCTTCTCTACACAACAAGGATTATTCCGTTACCCTTCTGGTTATTAGACAACAAGTGTGGATTTCAAATTCAAGGAAAATGCTTCTATTTGTATGATGTCACCCGGTAATCCATCCGGGTACACAGTATCAACCTTATTTTCGTACAGGTCCAGTATTGATTGGGTAACGTAGATGGGAAAAGAAACTTTGTATGGTGAAGAAAGTTGTTAATACATAACATAAATTAACAATACACAGAACCAGAGTTCTGATTAGAATTCAAAAATACAGAGGATGATTGAGGGAGAAATGAGCAGATAAACAAAAAGAACTGGTGTGAAGCAGTCCGGGTATGCAAACTGGATTTTTGGGTGTAGCTGGAACAAACTCCTCTCCTGCATACAATTCGACTCCTATGGTATTTCAAATGGTGCCACCAGTCCAACGTGCTTTGCCCAGCATGCTTAGGGTCTTGCCAGTGGCGTAACTAGATACATGTGGGCCCCATAGCAAAAGATTGTAAGGGCCCCTATTTCTCTCCTAATGCTGAAAAATGTATACAGCCACATGATACTTTGACAGGCAAAGTGGGCACCTCTCAGCTCTGGGCCCCATAGCAGCTGCACCCCCAGTACCTATGGTAGTTATGCCCTTGGGTCTTGCTCAAGGCTTGATGCTTTGGCCGCCTTTGGAAAATCTTTATAAAAGACCTATTGTCCAAGCACGGTTTAGATCAGGGTGGGACTAGGGGGGTGGGACTAGGGGGGTGGTCCACTGCTTTCCCGCCATTTTTCAGGTAAGCCCCATGCCATGATTATCCAAAATATAGTACACTTCTAATTAGTAATGTTAGAATAGTGCATCTGTATCCCTTTTCTTTTTGTGTTTTGTACTATAACCCTCAGCAAGGTAGAACCTGTTATTACATAGGGTGTGCGGTCTAGTGTCCTCCCCCCCCCCCCCCCCTTCTATCTATTCTGGGTCCTGGACTGGAAAAGCAGGTGACACGGCTCCCTACGGCTATTCATTTCATGTACAGTGTATGCAATCCCTTAAAATAACAGTCCCCAAAGTAATATGTCTGCGGACAGTGATATTGTCAGTCTTTGTGAACTGATGGGCTATGTCTGGGCAGCTTGCAGAAGGGGATATAGCAATGCCTCCATGTCTGACAGGTCTGTTGTCCCCAAATGTACTTCATTCCTGCATCACAGCCCATGAACACACCACTGTTCTCTGATTAGGACATAAACTGTTTGTCCGGGGAGGTCGGAATCTCCTAGAATCTCCCATTAGGGGATGTACTGTAAGGAGGAAGCTGATGATGGGTGCAGGTTGTGTTATTATTACATCTGTGATTACAGCTTCCATCATATCTGTCTGTACACATCCCCATGCCGGGTAATCCTCATGAGCGCTGGAAATTCCTCTTTATCTGTCTGCCTCCCACCCACCTGTACGGATTACACATACACAGCACGCTTGGCTGCGCCCCATTTACAGCGAAGATTGGAGTGCAGGCTCTATAATCAGCGCTTATAACAATACATTCCTTCATCTGCGCTAATAATGAAGTAATTCATGAAGTAATAATAGACCAAATTGGTTTAGTTGTTCCAAAATAGAATAAAAAAGGAAGTCTCAATCATTTGCTTATTAACAATAATAGTCATAGGTACAGCTCCATTTTGTACAGTAAAACCCCTTCCAGACATAAGCCAAGAACCCAGGGATTTACTGAGCACACACTTCAACCCTGGTTGTGGCTGTGTGTGAAAGGAACAGACCTGGATCGGATCGGTCACCCACCAATTTAGTTATACAGAGGGCTTGCAGCACATGTTTTTAAACCCGGTCTGCTTAAAAGGAGCGGCTGCTCCTACTGCTGATAGGCTACATGACCGGCGGTGGGGATGCTCGGGAACAGAATACCGATGCTGGCATACCAATACCGATACTGGCATACCAATGGAGGGAATCCCGATGTGTCGGGTGATTATACTTACCTTCCCCCTGCCCCCAAACACTCCCTCTCCGCAGCCTTACCCTAAGCCGCCCTCCATACCCCACCGCTAAACCTAACTCCGCCCCAATGCCTAACCCCCTTCTAAGGGCGGGATGTATTAATATACATCGCCGCCCTTCGCCGCGATGCTGCCGCATATGTACTAACATATGCGGCTAGCATCGGGTTGCGGTGACGGAGACCCCCGCGATACCTGTGATGTGGTCTGCGGGAGTCTCCGTCACATCCCGGCGGCTGGCAGTGTCCCCCTGCGTCTCCTCCTCCCCCCTGCAGCCGGATGTCCTGCCGGCTGTGACACCTGCTGGGGGAGGAGGAGATCAAAGGAGGACGGGAGGGGGGGGCGTGCGGATGGTTGCAGCGATAGAAGCCCATAGGCTTCTATAGGGTAGCGATACCCTGCCATGCGGAAACGGGGCGGACGGGTAATGGTACATAGGAAAATGCGGTAAAACCCCCGTTTTACCGCATTTTCCCTTTAGTACATCCCGCCCTCAGTACCTAACCCTATACTTCCACACACCCACCGCCCCGCAGCCTAACCCTAACATCCCCCTCCTCCTAGACCCTTGATGGCTAACCTTGACACTCCAGATGTTTTTAAACTACACATCCCAGCATGCTCTGCATCAGATTTAGCATGGCCAAAATAGCAAAACTGAAGCAGAGCATGCTGGGATGTGTAGTTTCAAAACATCTGGAGTGTCAAGGTTAGCCATCAAGGTCCTAAACCAAAATCTTCCGCAACCCTTCATACTTACATTTGGAATGCTGGCAGTCAGGCATTCCGGTGCCTGTCTCCTGGCGGAAGTCGAGCTGCCGGCGTCGGTATTGTGACTAAGTGCATCCCATAATAACCGAGTACAGCTGACTGTATATACCACTTTCCCACGATCTTCGTTCTTCCATATATTTACATGCAAAGTAACAGTTTGTGACATCTGTGTTTGCGGAAAATGCCCCATTATTGGTTTGTCGTGTCGGATTGTCTGATCCTTGCTAACTGCACCTTTCATCCAATTGTAGCTCGAAGCAGGCGTCAATGTGATCATGAATCACGCCTTTCATTCCCTTCATCCTAAAGCGAATGTGATTTGTGCACGGCTTTTATATTTCTGCTTCTTTTGTGGATTTTACGGTGGGTAAAGCTTGCCCTGGGGTCCTGGGGCACACGAGCTGCCATTGAACCGCAGTAAATCCTGTCGTCTTTCTTTTATGGCCTTGACTAAAAATCGAATATTTTTTTACAAAGCGGTGTCAGAACAGATGCCGCCATATATTCAGCTTTGTCATTCTCTGTCACAGTATACACCTACTGCGCGGCTGGGGCTCCGTCTAGACATTGCAGCTAGGATAAATCTCCTGAGCTTGGAGACAAACCTACAATTTGGTCTGCTATTGACTTTGTAATTGGTTATTAAATAGGAAATTATTTAGTTGCTTTATAGAGAATTGCGGACTAAACAGTTTCCGTAAAGTCAGAACAGCTGTTTCCTCATATAAAGCCTCTTGTCCAGGAGCTGTGGTGTCTACCCGCAGCCATTATTACACCTTAATATGAGGAGATAAATGGCTTATTTCGCATTGTATGATACAGGAATCATTAATTTCTTCTTTTACATGACTGCATACAATCTATTTTAAGTTGCCCCACTTGCTGCTCATCCTCTCCTATGTACCCACAGTGTGGACGACAAGTCCCACTTGTACTCTGCAGCAGGTGACCAGAGAGAACTTATTACGGATTCAGTATGAAATCCCGGCGGTCGGGATCCCAGCGTTCAAAATCCCGACGCCGGAATCCCGACCGCCGAAATCCCGACAAGGGGGGGACGTGGATTGCCCCCCCTTGCGGGCTCGCTGCGCTCGGCACGCTAATTTATTCTCCCTCCAGGGGTGTCGTGGACACCCACGGAGGGAGAAAGGGTCGGGATTTCGGCGGTTGGGATTCTGAACGCCGGGATCCCGACCGCCGGGATTTTAACTGCATCCCCTTCCTACAGCCGGCACTATTGTGTCCTGTCACCACCATAATGACACCTGCAGTTTTGTGGTCACCCATATTTTATAGCAGGTATTCCCCTCTGTAAACAATGTTATTGTCAGATAATATATTTCTGCAGTATGTAAAATAGACGTTCGTAGTGAGGGCACTATTATTTATTTATTAACAGTTTCTTATATAGCGCAGCATATTCCATTGCACTTTACAATAGCAGACAGTGATACAACAAACTGGGTCAGTGGTTCCCAAACTGTGTGCCGCGGCTCCCTGGGGTGCCTCGGGACACATGCAGGGGTGCCGCGGGTTGGTGGTCCAGGACCAACTCAAATTATTAATGGTTAATTATTTATGAGCAAAACCAGTGCTGGTGGCTGCCAATCATAGAATGTGTACAAACAGAAGCAAATCCTGCCCTTTACCACATAACTGACGCTAAGAATCGCATATAAACCCAATCTACTTAATTTTTTTGGGACCTAGGGGTGCCGTGAAAAAAATTCTGATTCTCTAGGGTGCCGTGAATCAAAAAAGATTGGGAACCCCTGAACTGGGTATTTACAGACAGTCAAAAGGTAGGAGGGCCCTGCTCGCAAGGTTACAAACTATAGGGAAATAGGCATTGATACATAAGGATAGATACTGTATTCTTTATTGCATCGATTCCACCAGAATGCAAGGTTCTATGACTGGTTCTGGAATTTGATAAGCTTGCCTGAAGAGATTAGTTTGTAGGGAATGCTTATAGGTTTGGAGACTGGAGGAGAGTCTTATTGTGCTTGGGAGGGCATTCCACAGAGTGGGTGCAGCCCGAAGAAAGTCCTCCAGTCGGGAATGGGAGAGAGTAATGAGTGTGGATGAGAGATGCAGATCTTAGGAGGAGCTAAGGGTTGGATGATATTTTGAGATAAGAGAAGAGATGTATGTTGGTGTAGTTTGGTTTATGGCTTTGTGTGTAAGTAAAATAATTTTGTATTGAATACGGTAGAATACAGGTAACCAATGAAGTGACTGACAGAGTAGTTTTGCAGATAATGAACGTCTGGCTAGGATGATTAGTCTCACAGCTGCATTCATGATGGACTGTAGTGGTGAGAGTCTGTATTGGGGAAGGCAAATAAGGAGACTATTGCAATAATCATTGCGTGAGATGATGAGAGCATGGATTAGCGTTTTTGCAGTGTCTTGTGTAAGGTAAGGGCAAATTCTGAAAGTGTTTTAGGTGCATGTGGCATGATTTTGAGACAGATTGAATGTGGGGAACAAAGGAAAGTTCAGAGTTAAGGATAACACCTAGGCAGCGAGTTTGAGAGGTAGGAGTGATTGTCATCTTCTCAACAGAAATGGAGATATCAGGTTGGTAACTACTATTTATTGGTGGAAATATAATTAATTCTGTTTTGAAATATTAAGCACTATCTGTATATATGTGGGCGCCCATACATGTAAAAGGGGGGTCTTCTCTTTCCCATAGCAGCTATTGTCTGGTGATCACCCGCTGTCAGCAGATAATATCACTGAGCACACAGAGAAGTCTGACATAGTTAAGGAAAAGGATTTCCCTCACACGATCTGTATGCCTTTGGGGCCCCTACTTTGAAAGTGTAATATCTCCTCTAAAGGTACATACACACTGGGTGATTATGCCCAGCGTGTATGGACAGCGATGATCGCCATCATCGCAAGGGGGGGGGGAGCAGCTCAGTGCGTACACACTATACAAAGCCGGCCTCAAGCAGCATTGGTTAGGTCTAAATAGTAGTGGGCTTAAGGACCTCCTGACATTACAGGGGTTGGAGAGGGGGTGGAGAGAGGAGGAGCAAGGTCGGAAGAAGAGTCCCAAACGGACCCTCACGGGCTCGCTTCACTCGCCACGCTTCGGGCACGGTGGGTCGCTTCGCTCGCCACCTGGTTACTAAAGGCAACCAGTGGTAGCGTGGATAGTGAAGGAGCAAGCCCCCCGGCCTTGTTCCTCCCCCTGGGTGTGGCAGGTCCTTTAGCCCACTACAATGCGCAATACTCACCATTGGGCCTGGTACTCAGGGTGCACGGAGTGTCCTTTAATGATGCCTGCACACCTGCAGTCTTCCATTGCTGGCCACTCCTCTCAAAACAAGTGGCATCCATGCTCTCCCTCCCTGTTATCCTGGAGGCTGAAGCTTCTCAGCCTCAGCACTTCAGCCTACCCTCCAGAAGACAGCTATTGCTGGGCACTCAAGACAGACAGGCAGCGATCCGGGCAGCTTTCCTCCTCTAGGGGTCCTTCAATAGGGCTGTGTGACTGCCAAAGCCTGCGTCCCTGCTGACTCCAGTCATCAAGGGTTTCTCCCCAGCGCTGCCAGCCAGTTCTCTCTTCAGCGACGAATACAGCAACATAGCGACACTTCTCCAGTCTGGCCAGCAGGTGAGTGAATACACTGCACTTCTCCCTACTCCCATTGATCTCTCTCTTCTTGGGCCCCTCGTAACAGGCCACCCCCTGTTCACTCTATCCTACAACCCAGTGAAATATTCCCCTGGGGATTATTTTATTTTCCCACATCAGGCAGTTGCTCAGCAATCCCTGTAAAATAATATTTAGGGACACCTAAAGATTTAGCATAGTCCTGAATCAGCCCCTGCCATAGTCCTTTAGAGTGTGAGCGAAGGCTCCCTCTGTCCACCTCCTACCTCAGACAAGTAGCGTCAACGTTCGGGAGGAGATTGTCATGCCTGCCATGTGTCAGTCGTAGCCTGTCCCCACTGGCCATAATAAATATATATATATATATATATATATATATATCCCCGCTCGAAGCAAATGCTTCGAAGGCCAGTCTTCTACTTTGTGACTGCCTCTGTGTTTCTGCATGTGTGACATAAAAAGATATGCAGTTTCACTGGCTATAGGGGGGGGGACGGTGAAAAATGTTGAGCCTAGGGGCGGCCTGACCCCTAAATCCGTCCCTGCTTTCACAGCTTTCCCTGCGATGATGCAGGAGCGTGCAGCAGCACTCACCGATAATCGCCGGGCCATACACACTGGGCAGCTTTGAGCTGAAAGCCGCTCAAACTTGCTGTTTTGAGCGGCTTTCAGCTCAAAGTCGCCCAGTGTGTATGGGCCTTTACAAACTAATGGCAACTTTCGTAGTTATTGTCTGGTAGGTCATCAGGATGCAGGGGTGCTGAGGCAGTATGAGTGCTGGTGTACACTCAAAAAAGGGGCATGGTCAGTCAGGAGTGGAGGGTGCAGCACCCTGCTAAAACAGCCTAGCATGAAGACTAAATAAGGGACTAATTCAGACCTGATTGCACGCTGCGAATTCGCAGGCTGAACGATTATCAATAGATATCCATACCCAAGGTGATTGATGGAAAGCCGGCGTTTGATGGTGGTAACCAGCTGTTTACTGGGAGTGTCATGGAAAACGAAAGCATGCCAAGGCGTTTTAGGGAAAGGCGTGTGATGTCAGCTCCACCCCCGATCAGCCTGATTCTATCGCAGGCGTCGAGTAAGTCCTGGACTACGCACAGACTGCACACGGGCCCTCATTCTGGTTGACCTGCAAAGCTGCGGATTTTGCAGCTTTGCGAGCCAACAAAACACTGCCGCCTGCACGAACATCCGCCCCCCTTGCACGGCAAATGTCCTCGCACGCATGTGAATGGAGGTTTTGCATTAACATCCAATCACAGCCTTGCATGCGGGGTAGAAATCATTCGATGGCCGGCGACCATCGAATGATTTTCTAAGCACTCGCAAATCTAAGTCACTCTCTGGTGACTCGGGTTTGCGGCGCCCAGTGACATCAGCTGCCCGCCCCTGTGTCACGCCACAATTTAAATGGGAATGTCTAGCATTTTCATGGGAATGCCCATGAAACTATGGGCATATTCCCATGGGCGGTACCCCTTGTTGACGCCCCCCACCCCGCACTGCTCCATGTGAATGGCCGGCGAATAGCCAAGACTCCCCAAATAGCCTGCACATGTGCAGTTGCAAAATATCTCTTTCCTGTGCGAAGGCGCAGGGGAGCGTGCCAACAAGAATGACCTCCGCGGTGGGTTCCGCCTAGTATTTCTTTGGTCGCGCCTGCTGTTTTTGTGGACACGCCCATAGAAATGCTGGAGGGCTCCAGCTAACGCCCCCTGCCTGTCACCTTGGCAAAGAGAACGGGTGCAGAATTCAGACCTGAACGATCAGCTCTGGATGGGCCCCTAAGTATGCATTACTCTGTAGGCCTAGACGCCAACCGTGGCACTCTAAATTAACGAGACACCTACAAAATATCTCACGCAAAGCTGAGCGTAAATGGCGTAAATCTCACAGTCCAATGGATTTCTTTACATATAAGAATATCTACCAGTACTATAGTTATGCCCTGGAAACTGCCAAACAAACATATTTCCAAACTCTCATTTCTGCTCAAGCTTCTAACCCAAAACGACTTTTTAATACATTTAAATCCCTTCTCAACCCTCCCTCACCCAAGCCACCAACCACTATCCATGCTCAAGATCTTGCTTCCTACTTCAGGGATAAGATTGACAAGATCAGAGATGAATTGGTATGCTCCAACTCAGTTGGTGATATGCTCAATTCCATACCTGAACCCTCTGAAGCATTTGCTTCATTTGATCCCACTAATGAAGATGAAGTATCTGCACTTTTCTCTGCCTCCCACTCTACTACCTCTCCTCTTGACCCTATACCCTCGCAAATAAGTAAATCTCTGTCTCCTGTGCTCATTCCAATCTTAACTAAAATCTGTAACCTCTCTTTCTCTACTGGTGTCTTTCCTTCATTGTTCAAACAAGCAGTTATTACTCCGATTCTGAAAAAACAGAATTCTGATCCAAGCTCTCTCTCAAACTACCGTCCCATTTCTCAACTTCCATGCACCTCCAAACTACTTGAAAGACTTGCTTATACTCGCCTCACACACTTTCTTAACTCGCACAACTTAATGGACCCGCATCAGTCAGGCTTTCGTGCCCAACACTCCACAGAGACAGCACTGACTAAAGTTGTGAATGATCTGGTCACTGCTAAGTCTAAAGGCCACTACTCACTACTAATTCTTCTAGATCTCTCTGCTGCTTTTGACACTGTTGACCACACACTTCTCATACAAACACTACAATCCATAGGTCTTAAAGACACAGCCCTCTCTTGGTTCTCATCCTACCTCTCTAACCGCTCCTTTAGTGTTCGTTTCTCTGATTCTACCTCCTCTTCGCTACCTCTTTCAGTTGGAGTACCTCAGGGTTCAGTTTTAGGTCCCCTGCTTTTCTCAATCTATACCTCATCTCTTGGCAAACTAATCAGCTCCTTTGGATTTCAGTATCATCTGTATGCGGATGATACTCAGCTCTACCTATCCTCCCCGGACCTGTCCCCATCTGTATTGAGCCGTGTCTCTGAATGCCTTTCTGCTGTTTCATCCTGGATGTCATCTCGCCACCTCAAACTTAATATCTTAAAAACAGAATTAATTATATTTCCGCCAATAAATAGTAGTTACCAACCTGATATCTCTATCGCTGTTGAGAAGATGACAATCACTCCTACCTCTCAAGCTCGCTGCCTAGGTGTTATCCTTGACTCAGAACTTTCCTTTGTACCCCACATTCAATCTGTCTCAAAATCATGCCACATGCACCTAAAAAACATATTTAAAATTCGCCCTTACCTTACACAAGACACTGCAAAAACTCTAATTCATGCTCTCATCATCTCACGCATTGATTATTGCAATAGTCTCCTTATTGGCCTTCCCCAATACAGACTCTCACCACTACAGTCCATTATGAATGCAGCTGCAAGGCTAATCTTCCTAGCCAGACGTTCATCGTCTGCAAAGCTACTCTGTCAGTCACTTCATTGGTTACCTGTATTCTACCGTATTCAATACAAAATTCTTTTACTTACACACAAAGCCATAAACCAAACTACACCAACATACATATCTTCTCTTATCTCAAAATATCATCCAACACGACCTCTACGCTCCTCCCAAGATCTGCGTCTCTCATCCACACTCATTACCCGCTCCCATTCCCGACTGCAGGACTTTCTTCGGGTTGCACCCACTCTGTGGAATGCCCTCCCAAGCACAATAAGACTCTCCTCCAGTCTCCAAACCTATAAGCGTTCCCTGAAGACTCATCTCTTCAGGCAAGCTTATCAAATTCCAGAACCAGTCATAGAACCTTGCGTTCTGGTGGAATCGATGCAATAAAGAATACAGTGTCTATCCTTATGTATCAATGCCTATTTCCCTATAGATTGTAAGCTTGCGAGCAGGGCCCTCCTACATTTTGACTGTCTGTAAATACCCTGTTTTGTTGTATCACTGTCTGCTATTGTAAAGCGCAACGGAATATGCTGCGCTATATAAGAAATTGTTAATAAATAAATAAATAATAAATAATAGTATATGACGTGGCCCTTTATAATGTCTTATTGTTGTCTGTGATTACTAGGTGACCTGCTGACATACTGTAGCCGGCGCTGATGTCAATTCTTTGTTGTGTTAACACTCACTGAAAAGTCTGTGTATATTTTA
This sequence comes from Crinia signifera, assembly GCF_055691185.1. Taxonomy (NCBI): domain Eukaryota; kingdom Metazoa; phylum Chordata; class Amphibia; order Anura; family Myobatrachidae; genus Crinia; species Crinia signifera. Next base: position 104,009,459 of record NC_139227.1, read on the forward strand.
TAGTGTTTATATGGTGTGTACAGTGTGACACATGAGCAGCTCCACAGTGGGGCTCTCTGTTTGATCCCTCTGACTAATGACCTCTAATCGCCCCAAGAACTTTGTTCAAGGTCTCCAAAGAATACATAACATTTGGGGAATTTTAAAGAGCAGTCATTCAAGTGACCGCATTCACACAGCTAAATATGCAAAAGTGTTCGCTAGCCAATAGGTAGTGAGCACCTTTGAGCAGGGTGAAGAGTGTGAGTTGCCAGCATTTAGGTACCAGTGTATCATTATATATTTGCGCTAAACACCCGAAAACACCCGGGGGTTAGCCATAAATATTAAGTATCCTCCGATCCCTGCTGCGATCCCTCCTGCGCCACTGCCGGCCGCCTCCCCCTAGGTTTCTATGGGGGATTTAAAGCTGCCCGATGTATCAACATCGGGCATTCTGAGATGGCGGTAGCGCATTGTAGCCTATGGGCTACACACCGCACTGCTGCCGGGGAAGTGCGGTCAGCGGGGTCGTGGGGGGTCAGCCCTAACCGTGCATGCGCAGACCGCCCAGCTGAACACATCGCAGGGACAGGGCTCCTTTCGGAGCCCTGTCCCTGCAAGCGGGGGATGATACATCCCACCTTTAGGATCGCATTTTACAATGTAATATTACGCCCAGACTGCATTGTAAATGCAATCACTGATAAATGGGCCCCTTAATCGCTTTGGCGTATGGCCAGACATTTTTTGGCCTGCCACTGATATGCATTGGGCAGAGGCAGGGAACCAGTGGCAGCACCTTTATTGGTGAGTATTTCTGGGAGGTTTGTCCTGCCCCAGGAAAACCCCACACTGAAGGGGTTAAGTGCAGTCTTTCACTGACAATTGAATCCCCCCCTACTTAGAAGTAGATTAAAGGAGACCTACTGTATATCTTGTGAAATTTCTCCGTCTATGTTTGGATCCTGTAGAACCGGCTAGACAGTCAGGCTATAAGCGGCTGGTTGGGATTTTGCAGCTTACTTTCCATTCTGATGAGTGGGTTCTGTGTATCTCTTATATATTTGGCTACATCTGTCACTCAAAGTGTGTCTGGAGCTATAACGCTGGGTTGTGGACTTCTATCTTAATTTATGATTGTCATCACCTGTTTTAAACAGGGTAATTGATAAAGAAAGGTGTTTAAGCACAGGTGATGGTAATCCATATATTAAGAAGAAAGTCCAGAAACAGAGCAATCTGTCCCTCCTGGAGAGGGTTATGTTGGGAGGTATGCACCTCCCTCCCTCCCCCCCGCCCCCCCCCCATTCACGGCATCCCCACGATTAAATGGCACATGCAAAACACTGACATGGCTATGGTCGACAATGAAAAAGGTTGACAAGATTTATTTTTCCCTTTTTCAATGTTTTCATATTCATTCTCATGTGTCGACATGGACACCAATGAAGTGCCACACTTATGTCAACATTTACATGTGTTGACCTTTCTGTGTTGATTTTTTCTTGTGGCGATTCGCGGCACCCCCGCGACCCCCCTCCCGCGATTTGCAGCACACCACCCGTAATTCGCGGCACCCCCGGTGACTCCCGCGATTCGTGGCCCCACCCCGTGACACCCCCCCCCCCCTCCTGCGATTCGCGGCACCCCGGGACCCCCCCTCCCACGATTCGCGCCAACCCCCCGGGCCCCCCCTCCTGCGGTTCACGGTGCCCCCACGACCCCCGCTACCGCGATTCCCCACCCCTGACCCCCCCTCCTGTCATTGTGGCAACCCCCCATGACCCACCCTCCTGCGATTCACTGCAACCCCCCGCACTCCCCCCCCTCCCACAATTCGTGGCACCCACACCCCCCCGCAATTCACGGCATCCACCCACGACCCCTCCTCCCCTGATTCGCGGACACCCCTCACCTCCTCCCCCACCCCCACCCCCGCGCACGATTCACGGCAACCCCAGGATTAAATGGCACATGCAAAACACTGGCACGGCTATGGTCGACAATGAAAAAGGTTGACATGAGTTTTTGAAGATTTATTTTTCTTTTTTTGAATGTTTTCATATTCATTCTCATGTGTCGACATGGACACCGATGAAGTGCCACACTTATGTCAACATTTACATGTGTTGAACTTTCTGTGTTGATTTTTTCTTGTGGCGATTCGTGGCACCCCCCGCGACCCCCCTCCCGCGATTTGCAGCACACCCCCCGCAATTCGCGGCACCCCTGGTGACTCCCGCGATTCGCGGCCCCACCCCGTGACACCCCCCCTTCTGCGATTCGCGGCACCCCACGACCCCCCCTCCCACGATTCGCGCCAACCCCCCGGGCCCCCCTCCCGCGGTTTACGGTGCCCCCCACGACCCCCCCCACCGCGATTCCCCACCCCTGACCCCCCCTCCTGTCATTGCGGCAACCCCCCGCCCCCGCGACCCACCCTCCTGCGATTCACTGCAACCCCACGCGCCCCCCCTCCCACAATTCGCGGCACCCACACCCCCCCCTGCGACCCCCCCCCTCCCGCAATTCACGACATCCACCCACGACCCCTCCTCCCGTGATTCGCGGACACCCCTCACCTCCTCCCTCCCCGCCCCGCGCGCGATTCACGGCAACCCCAGGATTAAATGGCACATGCAAAACACTGGCACGGCTATGGTCGACAATGAAAAAGGTTGACATGAGTTTTTGAAGATTTATTTTTCTTTTTTTGAATATTTTCATATTCATTCTCATGTGTCGACATGGACACCGATGAAGTGCCACACTTATGTCAACATTTACATGTGTTGAACTTTCTGTGTTGATTTTTTCTTGTAGCAATTTTTTTCCAGTGACCACTATGAACTATGTGCACGTCAACCTACACATCATCAATAAATTCTTTGTATAATATATAACACCTGTTCTGTTTTACTGTAGGTGTTTTAAGTCAGACCTTTTACTGCTACTATTACTGTTTATGTAAATGCATTCTGAATGACAGCAACATCCTACCATCCTTCTACAAGAATATATAACCAACTAGGTGATTCATTGCGCCCCGTGCCCCCCCCCCCCTCCCGCAATTCACGCACCCCCCTCCCGCGATTCGCAACCACCCCTCGCGCAATTCACGCCCCCCCCACGCTTTGCGGACCCCCGCCCTTCTCCCGCGATTCGCCGACACCTGCGCCCCTCCCTCCCTTGATTCACGGCACCCCCCGCCCCTCCCGCAATTCACGGCACCCCATAGCCCCTCTTTAGTCCCCCGTATACTCACACACCCCTATCACTACCCAGCTTCCTGCTCTCCTGAACCGTAACTTCCACCACTGGGGAGTCGCTGACGCTGTTTTGCCCACATGCCCCTATCATGCCTCATAGCCCAGCCTCCTGCTCTCATCCACCCGAACTCCCACCCAGTAGGAGGAGACACTGACTAAGGGCCACCATCCTGTAATCCTGTACTGCCACACTGTACCCTCACCCACTGGCAGAAGCTGCACAGTATCTCCCACCCTCCTCTTTAGTCCCCCTTATGCCCACACACCCCTATCACTACCCAGCCTCCTGTTTTCCTGTGTCTTGACCTCCGCCAGTGGGGAGCCGCTGACTCAGAAACACCATACTATACTATTGCGCACACACACACACAGACCTAAACAACATGCACACACAGCCCCCCCCCCCCACACCCACAAATGTCACTGTACCATCCACACTATCAATGTACATCTTACTCTGTAACCGCTTTTTAATTAAACAAAACAATACACACCCCCTTCCACATCATATGCTCTCTATTTAACACATTTCACCTATAACTCAAGTTGCAATACAGGCCATCTTTCATACAATTCTAACCATCTTTCTCATATGCAAATGTTCACAAATTAAGGGGGCGCAGCCCCTTACGACGGTGTGAAGAGCGCCCGTAGGGCGCGATGAATCACCTAGTCTCTTATATATTTGGCTACATCTGTCACTCAAAGTGTGTCTGGAGCTATAACCGCTGGGTTGTGGACTTCCATCTTAATTTATGATTGTCATCACCTGTTTTAAACAGGTAATTGATAAAGAAAGGTGTTTAAGCACAGGTGATGGTAATCCATATATTAAGAAGAAAGTCCAGAAACAGAGCAATGTGTCCCTCCTGGAGAGGGTTATGTTGGGAGGTATGCACCTCCCCCCCCCCCCCCCCCATTCACGGCATCCCCACGATTAAATGGCACATGCAAAACACTGACATGGCTATGGTCGACAATGAAAAAGGTTGACAAGATTTATTTTTCCCTTTTTCAATGTTTTCATATTCATTCTCATGTGTCGACATGGACACCAATGAAGTGCCACACTTATGTCAACATTTACATGTGTTGACCTTTCTGTGTTGATTTTTTCTTGTGGCGATTCGCGGCACCCCGCGACCCCCCTCCCGCGATTTGCAGCACACCACCCGCAATTCGCGGCACCCCCGGTGACTCCCGCGATTCGTGGCCCCACCCCGTGACACCCCCCCCCTCCTGCGATTCGCGGCACCCCGTGACCCCCCCCTCCCACGATTCGCGCCAACCCCCCGGGCCCCCCCTCCTGCGGTTCACGGTGCCCCCCACGACCCCCGCTACCGCGATTCCCCACCCCTGACCCCCCCTCCTGTCATTGTGGCAACCCCCCATGACCCACCCTCCTGCGATTCACTGCAACCCGACCCCCCCCACCGCGATTCCCCACCCCTGACCCCCCCTCCTGTCATTGCGGCAACCCCCCGCGACCCACCCTCCTGCGATTCACTGCAACCCACGCGCCCCCCCCTCCCACAATTCGCGGCACCCACACCCCCCCCTGCGACCCCCCCCTCCCGCAATTCACGGCATCCACCCACGACTCCTCCTCCCGTGATTCGCGGACACCCCTCACCTCCTCCCTCCCCGCCCCGCGCGCGATTCACGGCAACCCCAGGATTAAATGGCACATGCAAAACACTGGCACGGCTATGGTCGACAATGAAAAAGGTTGACATGAGTTTTTGAAGATTTATTTTTCTTTTTTGAATGTTTTCATATTCATTCTCATGTGTCGACATGGACACCGATGAAGTGCCACACTTATGTCAACATTTACATGTGTTGAACTTTCTGTGTTGATTTTTTCTTGTAGCAATTTTTTTCCAGTGACCACTATGAACTATGTGCACGTCAACCTACACATCATCAATAAATTCTTTGTATAATATATAACACCTGTTCTGTTTTACTGTAGGTGTTTTAAGTCAGACCTTTTACTGCTACTATTACTGTTTATGTAAATGCATTCTGAATGACAGCAACATCCTACCATCCTTCTACAAGAATATATAACCAACTAGGTGATTCATTGCGCCCCGTGCCCCCCCCCCCCCTCCCGCAATTCACGCACCCCCCTCCCGCGATTCGCAACCCCCCTCGCGCAATTCACGCCCCCTCCCCACGCTTTGCGGACCCCCGCCCTCTCCCGCGATTCGCCGACACCTGCGCCCCTCCCTCCCTTGATTCACGGCACCCCCGCGCCCCTCCCGCAATTCACGGCACCCCATAGCCCCTCTTTAGTCCCCCGTATACTCACACACCCCTATCACTACCCAGCTTCCTGCTCTCCTGAACCGTAACTTCCACCACTGGGGAGTCGCTGATGCTGTTTTGCCCACATGCCCCTATCATGCCTCATAGCCCAGCCTCCTGCTCTCATGCACCCGAACTCCCACCCAGTAGGAGGAGACACTGACTAAGGGCCACCATCCTGTAATCCTGTACTGCCACACTGTACCCTCACCCACTGGCAGAAGCTGCACAGTATCTCCCACCCTCCTCTTTAGTCCCCCTTATGCCCACACACCCCTATCACTACCCAGCCTCCTGTTTTCCTGTGTCTTGACCTCCGCCAGTGGGGAGCCGCTGACTCAGAAACACCCTACTATACTATTGCGCACACACACACACAGACCTAAACAACATGCACACACAGCCCCCCCCACACCCACAAATGTCACTGTACCATCCACACTATCAATGTACATCTTACTCTGTAACCGCATTTTTAATTAAACAAAACATACACACCCCCTTCCAAATCATATGCTCTCTATTTAACACATTTCACCTATAACTCAAGTTGCAATACAGGGCATCTTTCATACAATTCTAACCATCTTTCTCATATGCAAATGTTCACAAATTAAGGGGGCGCAGCCCCTTACGTCGGTGTGAAGAGCGCCCGTAGGGCGCGATGAATCACCTAGTGCAGAATAAATATTAATAATTTTGAGATTTTTGCCTTTGTTTTCACTTTTTCCCATGACAATAAGCAAAGGCCCTTATTCTGATTGGAGTCGGGATGGCTCCATGTGCGGTTGGATGGCCGATGTTTAGTATTTGCACATGTGCAGAGGCGTATCTGCACATGTGCGAACGCCTCGCACGTCCGAACACAGAGTGAGGTCCGTGCAGAAAACGATCATACGGAACCATCCGAGCAGGGGTGGAGAGGGGCGCGAAGGGCTGTTTGGGCTCATTACCATTTGCATACGCGCGTTTCATCGGCATTCCCGTGAAACCGGTAAAAAGGTCCTTAACACCAACGCGTTCGAACGATTAAAGTTCTTCCTCATTTACCTTGGACTGAACCCCTAACCACTATTGTGTTACCATCTACGCTTGACCTGGACCCTAACTTTCTCATTCTGGGTGGGAAAGGAAAGTCCGGTGCTGTGGGAGGGTGGATGTCCTGTTTTAATGGAATAAAAGTCTTCATTTTCTGGATTACCCATATGGTCTTGGCTTGTCGTTGGATGAAATAAAAAGATACCTTTGGATGAAAATAGGGCACTGCCCTTTGGTGAGTTCTTGTATTTTGATCATATATGTTGACAACTAGAAAAGAAACTGTTACGGGAACATCTCCTAGCTTGACTAGGTGAGTCAATCTAGGATTTTAGTATCTGTGAAAAGCTACACATCGATCTATACTAATGAGAAAATTGTGTTGTTTTATCTTCCCCCTACACGTTTGGAGAGCACCACTCTCCCCCTACTTATATTAAGGGATCAAGGAAAATCCGGAGGTAGCGCTGAGGAGCTCCATATCTCTGGTGACTTTTGGTGTAAAACTTTGGGTTTGGTATCCCAATCTTTGTGGTTACTCCCAGCAGCAACCTTTTGTGAGCACAAGTAACTATAGTCACTCTTGTATCAATAATTGATTAGTGTCCGTATTGATTTCAGTATCGCTCACAATTTAGATTTTTATTATTAACTAGGTGATTCATCGCGCCCTACGGGCGCTCTTCACACCGTCGTAAGGGGCTGCGCCCCCTTAATTTGTGAACATTTGCATATGAGAAAGATGGTTAGAATTGTATGAAAGATGGCCTGTATTGCAACTTGAGTTATAGGTGAAATGTGTTAAATAGAGAGCATATGATGTGGAAGGGGGTGTGTATTGTTTTGTTTAATTAAAAAGCGGTTACAGAGTAAGATGTACTTTGATAGTGTGGATGGTACAGTGACATTTGTGGGTGTGGGGGGGGGGGGCTGTGTGTGCATGTTGTTTAGGTCTGTGTGTGTGTGTGCGCAATAGTATAGTATGGTGTTTCTGAGTCAGCGGCTCCCCACTGGCGGAGGTCAAGACACAGGAAAACAGGAGGCTGGGTAGTGATAGGGGTGTGTGGGCATAAGGGGGACTAAAGAGGAGGGTGGGAGATACTGTGCAGCTTCTGCCAGTGGGTGAGGGTACAGTGTGGCAGTACAGGATTACAGGATGGTGGCCCTTAGTCAGTGTCTCCTCCTACTGGGTGGGAGTTCGGGTGGATGAGAGCAGGAGGCTGGGCTATGAGGCATGATAGGGGCATGTGGGCAAAACAGCGTCAGCGACTCCCCAGTGGTGGAAGTTACGGTTCAGGAGAGCAGGAAGCTGGGTAGTGATAGGGGTGTGTGAGTATACGGGGGACTAAAAGAGGGGCTATGGGGTGCCGTGAATTGCGGGAGGGGCGCGGGGGTGCCGTGAATCAAGGGAGGGAGGGGCGCAGGTTGTCGGCGGATCGCGGGCGAGGGCGGGGGTCCGCAAAGCGTGGGAGGGGGGCGTGAATTGCGCGAGGGGTGGTTGCGAATCGCGGGAGGGGGGTGCGTGAATTGCGGGGGGGGGGGGGGGCACGGGGCGCAATGAATCACCTAGTTGGTTATATATTCTTGTAGAAGGATGGTAGGATGTTGCTGTCATTCAGAATGCATTTACATAAACAGTAATAGTAGCAGTAAAAGGTCTGACTTAAAACACCTACAGTAAAACAGAACAGGTGTTATATATTATACAAAGAATTTATTGATGATGTGTAGGTTGACGTGCACATAGTTCATAGTGGTCACTGGAAAAAAATTGCTACAAGAAAAAATCAACACAGAAAGTTCAACACATGTAAATGTTGACATAAGTGTGGCACTTCATCGGTGTCCATGTCGACACATGAGAATGAATATGAAAACATTCAAAAAAAGAAAAATAAATCTTCAAAAACTCATGTCAACCTTTTTCATTGTCGACCATAGCCGTGCCAGTGTTTTGCATGTGCCATTTAATCCCTGGGGTTGCCGTGAATCGCGCGCGGGGCGGGGAGGGAGGAGGTGAGGGGTGTCCGCGAATCACGGGAGGAGGGGTCGTGGGTGGATGTCGTGAATTGCGGGAGGGGGGGGGTCGCAGGGGGGGTGTGGGTGCCGCGAATTGTGGGAGGGGGGGCGCGTGGGGTTGCAGTGAATCGCAGGAGGGTGGGTCGCGGGGGCGGGGGGTTGCCGCAATGACAGGAGGGGGGGTCAGGGGTGGGGAATCGCGGTGGGGGGGGTCGTGGGGGCACCGTAAACCGCGGGAGGGGGCCCGGGGGGTTGGCGCGAATCGTGGGAGGGGGGGTTCGTGGGGTGCCGCGAATCGCAGAAGGGGGGGTGTCACGGGGTGGGGCCGCGAATCGCGGGAGTCACCAGGGGTGCCGCGAATTGCGGGGGGTGTGCTGCAAATCGCGGGAGGGGGGGTCGCGGGGGGTGCCACGAATCGCCACAAGAAAAAATCACACAGAAAGTTCAACACATGTAAATGTTGACATAAGTGTGGCACTTCATCGGTGTCCATGTCGACACATGAGAATGAATATGAAAACATTCAAAAAAAGAAAAATAAATCTTCAAAAACTCATGTCAACCTTTTTCATTGTCGACCATAGCCGTGCCAGTGTTTTGCATGTGCCATTTAATCCTGGGGTTGCCGTGAATCGTGCGCGGGGGTGGGGGTGGGGGGAGGAGGTGAGGGGTGTCCGCGAATCAGGGGAGGAGGGGTCGTGGGTGGATGCCGTGAATTGCGGGGGGGGTGTGGGTGCCACGAATTGTGGGAGGGGGGGGAGTGCGGGGGGTTGCAGTGAATCGCAGGAGGGTGGGTCATGGGGGGTTGCCACAATGACAGGAGGGGGGGTCAGGGGTGGGGAATCGCGGTAGCGGGGGTCGTGGGGGGCACCGTGAACCGCAGGAGGGGGGGCCCGGGGGGTTGGCGCGAATCGTGGGAGGGGGGGGTCCCGGGGTGCCGCGAATCGCAGGAGGGGGGGAGGGGGGGTGTCACGGGGTGGGGCCCACGAATCGCGGAGTCACCGGGGGTGCCGCGAATTACGGGTGGTGTGTGCTGCAAATCGCGGGAGGGGGGTCGCGGGGGTGCCGCGAATCGCCACAAGAAAAAATCAACACAGAAAGGTCAACACATGTAAATGTTGACATAAGTGTGGCACTTCATTGGTGTCCATGTCGACACATGAGAATGAATATGAAAACATTGAAAAAGGGAAAAATAAATCTTGTCAACCTTTTTCATTGTCGACCATAGCCATGTCAGTGTTTTTGCATGTGCCATTTAATCGTGGGGATGCCGTGAATGGGGGGGGGCGGGGGGGAGGGAGGGAGGTGCATACCTCCCAACATAACCCTCTCCAGA